>NC_090835.1:47747857-48078214 GCF_028021215.1 Eschrichtius robustus
GTGAGGGGGCGTTTTCCCCTCCAGCCCCTTTATAAGCTCCCTGCTTCCAGCAATGGGGGGAGAGTTATTGGTGGATACAGAGCCTGCTCACGTGTTCTCATCTCTGCCCTGGGTCAGTGGGCTTGCCACTCACTCACTGAGACAAAGCCAACATCCTTTAAAGCTGCAGTAACCATTTAGACATTTTCTCAACCTTTACTCTCTCCTTCCTCCCAACCAGGAAAAGGCGCTTGGAAGCTGCCCTTGGGCAGTATGACAGCTCTAAGCAGAGGATGAAAGGCTTATGAAATACACTGACATTAAGACCCCAGCCATCTGTCAGGCAATTTAGAATTTTAAACAATAAAATGAACAGTTGCCCAGGCTTGCCAGCAGGCCTGCTACCCTTATCTGCCTGAAAACCACACCTTCTACTAAAGAAGTGCCTAAGTAGGGTGACCAGGGCTGTAGCCCACTGAAACCCACAGGGCTTTCCCCACCCATCATCCATCACTCCTGGACCATGGTAGCTGCTTGTTGGATCACACTATACCTTGTGCAGGCTCAAAAGTTGTGCATGGTTCACGGTGATTTTAGGGATGTCATTTAGTATAGCTTATACAGGTCAATAGTTTTAGAGAGACATTATCTGGTCTGTTTTGTAAGTTCCTAGATTCGACTCTTCTTTCTTACTCCTCTGGGGTTGATTTATCTTGAAAGGCCAACAGCCCCCCTTGTTCATTTGGATTTCACAGGAATCTCCTACTTATTCTTTTTTTTTTTTTAAGGAATTCCTTTATTTTTATTATTTATTTATTTATTTATTTATTTATTTTTGGCTGTGTTGGGTCTTTGTTTCTGTGCAAGGGCTTTCTCTAGTTGCGGCAAGCAGGGGCCACTCTTTGTCGCGGTGCGCGGGCCTCTCACTATCACAGCCTCTCTTGTTGCGGAGCACAAGCTCCAGACGCGCAGGCTCAGTAGTTGTGGCTCACGGGCCTAGTTGCTCCGCGGCATGTGGGATCTTCCCAGACCAGGGCTCGAACCCGTGTCCCCTGCATTGGCAGGCAGAATCTCAACCACTGCGCCACCAGGGAAGCCCTATCCTACTTATTCTTAAGGCAAGCCTCCTTCCCACATTTGCTACCTGTTTAACTCCTATAGACTTTGCTCTAGATGACTAAGCAATATCTTGAATGAAAGGCTTTAGCAAGAATTGAGAAGAATAAGCACCGTTGTTTCCTAAAGGTAGTGATAACATGATTTTTAATCTAGAAAAATGAGATCTTCATCATCCCACCATGACCCCAAGGTTCATCTCCTAGGATTGTAGAATTGAAGAGAGAAAGGCGATCAGATACAAACAGGCCTATTCTAATCTGTGTCTCCTTAGATTAGTCTTCATATTTTGGAGAAATTGAGGCCCTATGTGGTCCGAATGCAGGAAATAAATATCTGCACACATCCTATTTGCTGAAGAAGCGATTCATATTTTGCTTTAAGAACATTAAGGACATTAACATAGGAGCAATCTGATGTCACTGAAGTAACATTTCAGTCATCGATAGACTCCCAAATATCTTTTGGATTCTCCGAAAGTGTAGTTTCATTTTCTAAAACATCTGATAAGATTTAAGGAAATCATAGGCAAACCGCCGATAAGGGGGCAAGATGGCTGGCTAGCTGTGACTCTCAGCCTATCCACTGCATGGGAAGAAGAAATGTGACTTCCTATGCACTGGCATCAGCTGTCAGATCCCACTGACAGTTTCCTCCGGTATGTGAGTACTTCCACACAGCCAGTTGCTTTATCCTGGGTGTTTACCAGGGTACCAAAGAAATGGTGCGGATGCTACTGGCAGAAGAGGAAAAAGAAGGGGAGAAAGAAAGAACAAAGGAAGGGAAAACGTGAATATGAAACCTACTTCTGGGTGTGCTTGGTCAAGCTATGCACAGATCCATCTCCTGTCAGGCTATGAGAGCCTTAAGGCCAAGATGGTCTTCATTTCAAGCTCCAAGCTCTGTTACAAAATATATGTCAGTATGTGCTTGAATATAGGAGCCAACCAGCGCCTAATGAATGGCATCAGTAACTCAACAGTTTGCTACAAACCCTAGCAAACCACCTAGATGGAGGAGTCTAGTTTTGACCAGTTGAGAAGACTCAAAGTTCACTCAACTTACAATCTTGACCTTAATGAAACAGAGACCCTGAAACTCCATTTCAAGAGCAACATAAGCTACAGCGAAGGGTTCCAAGTCCAGCTGTTAGTGGACTAGTCTCTAGTAAACTCAACTATAAAACCAGTGACCCTAACAACCAACGTACCTCTTGAGTAAAGAGAAAGGAGATAAATGATTTGGTTTCTATTTTATGCGCTATGATAATAATCCAAAACTTTCCCATAACCAGTGTTAGAAATACAATAACTACATGTAGACTATATATACATAGTCATTTAGAAAACACTGTTCCCAGAGGGATGCAATGAAAAGACTCAGGATGATTTAAACCTCCATGAGCCTTAATGGAGAAGACATTTCAGGCAGAGTTGTAACGATTAACGAAAATGTATATAGTCTAGCACCGTCCTGGCAGAGAACAGGTACTAAACAAGGACCTCCCTTCCACAAACTGCCTCAGTCTTCTGACTCCTGCTATTCGGAATGGCCTTCAAACATCTAGAAAAAAAATACCAGGGAATCAAACCAATAGTAAAAGGAAGGGCAGTGACCCTGTCATTAGCAGTTCTGTTACAGAAAATTCGATGGAGAAAAATCGTACATCTCACCCATAGTGTTTGCCATCTTCACAGATGCATAATTCATAAGGTTATAATTAAAAGGTGATGGAGGCAGATTGAAGCTCCCCCCAGAGGTGCCACTCAAAGCTCTAGCTTTAAGTGTGCCAACTGGCTCTTGGGGACCAATGCCAAGAATGTGGTCGGATGCTTTCTGCCAAAAGCAATGATAATTTAATCAACATGGAAGGGAGACCAAGCTGGGGTCCTCTACCAACACAGCCCTTGGGATCACGAAGGAGTCTTCTAGGGTTTTCTGAACCTGTGCCAGGTGGAGACAAGAGAGCTAGATGGAGCCACAGCTGGAGGGTGGCCAAAAGGAAATGACTACCTCTGAAAGGGAGGCTAAGAAATAGCCAGTTGGGCCCCTATCAGCTCTATCTGTACATGAAGCACCTGCTTGTTAAAGAGCCTAAGAGCGCGCACACACACTAAGAATTGGAAATAAAATCCAAAGAGAAATGTTCCTACTGTCCAGGCTGGCAACCTTCTGAAGGAAGGCGTCAAGTAGATAAGCTGAACAGTTTTGTGAACTCACCGCATCTCTCTCTGCCATAGGAAAGTGGATGAGATGGGATGGACGATATGATCAGTATCAGGCCAGATCCCCAATACTACCCTACCATTAACTAGTTATGGAAAAGTCTGACAACTGGGTTTCAATTGTAGAGTCTGGAAGAGGAAAACAGTATTCCTGTCACTTTGTGAAAGAATAAGAGTGGTAAGGTAGACTAGATCATCTCTAAGCCCCTTTCAGCTCAATTTCTCCAATATCAAAGCACCTGGTCTCTTAGGCCTATTTTTAGCTTCCTTTCAATCAGGATCATGCATGGTCTACATGTTTGCTGTAGACCTTAATCATCAATTAGGGTCCTCTCACAAGCATACCTGAAGTTTTCTGAAGACTTTCAAATGCCAGAGAACCTGCATCTCATTTTAATCAACACTTTGAGTAGCTATTTCACACTAGGCACTGAGTTAATTCAGTGTGAGTCATGGGAGTGTACGACCTGTTCCCTACTGTCAATGCGTTTGGCCATCTGAAGGCAAGGAGTTAACTGTAGCTTAAAAACTAGGAATAAAGAATTCCCTTTATCAAAAATCGAACTCAGAGTTAAAGACTTTTAATCCATACCCCAAGCAGACATGGGAAAAGCCAAGTTCTCTGGCTGCTTCATTACCACCCACTTTTTCCTAATTTGGGTACAGCCTCCAAAGCCAACCCAATACTGGGGAAGAAAAACAAGAATATCTCCAGGTTCAAAGTCTCACTGCACATTTCCTTCAAAGCAGCAGTGGCCTGCCGTGGAAGGGAATGAGAAACAGCCCATGAGGTCTTCATGAGCACATGCAACTGTGAGGCAAGGCTTCGACAAGGCACGGGGTCGTGCTGGTCTTGGTGCTTGGGCAGCTGCATTGATGACCCAGGCTGGGTGGCCAAGGACAGAGGTATTCCAGACTAATAGGTGACTTGGAGCAAGGGCTAACAAACCAGTGCAGATGCCCAAGGAAGTACTATATTTTATTCAATAGTGCTCAAACTTGATGGGACTCAATCCTGGCTTGTCTCCAGATACTTTACAGCCAGGAAATAGAATCAAGACCCAACACCTGAACTGAGTTGAAAACAGAAACCCAGGAATTTACTATCAACCAAAATAGCATCCATCTGGCGTCTTCATATCCACGACCAAAATTAAAGCAACTGGGTATTGTTTCCATAGTGATTCAGTTGTCACAATTGCACACTGGGCTGTCCCTTGGGTAGAGCAACTAGGTCCCCAGGAGCCCCACATGGGCCTGCATTTTACTTCTTTTTTCTGATCATTACAATTCAATTGCAAACTTCAGTTTCTAACCAAAACCTCAAGGACCCATGAAATATACCAATAACCCAACCTCCCTTAAAGCACCGTTATTCTGGGCAGGCTGCACGGCTTAAATAACTCCAGGCCCTACACCCTTCTAGGGAATATCCTAATGTTAGATGCGGGCTTTCCCCCTACTTAGGAGTTAACAAAGCTACAATTCAACCTCTTAGTAATTTTAGAAAAGCCTTCAATCTAAAATAGAGAAGAATAGCTTGTAAATCAAAAATTACTCCCCTGGGGCAACTGCAAATTACCACTCCCTAAGGTGGGGCTCCTTGGACACCCCAAAAAAAGGTTGTTTAGGCTTAGGACCCTGCTGGTAACTGGCTTAGGACCCTGCTGTTCCCCTTTGTAACTGCATGAAAACACATGGTCCTTCAGAGCAAGTTTGGATGGATGGGACTGCTGTGGCTGGAGGCCATATTCTCCAGGGAGAAGATTAAATGCACAGCGGAATTCATCTCTACAGAGACAGTGAGACACAGAGCTGACCTAGGCTATTCTTCACTCCTGGAGACGCAACTTTTTCTACAAACCTATTTGTTCATCCTGGACTTACCTTCCAGAGGCCATAAAGCTCACATCAACGGCAAGTTTCAAAAAGGACTCTAGGCCGCAGGCTGGATTCTCCCACCATCCGTGAAGGCAGAGGCTGCTGCTTCCCAGAGAGAGCTTTTAACCTACGGCTGGATTTGCTGCTCAGGGAAACCGGAAAGGGAGGGGGAACCCACAATTCCACTCAGCTGTCTCACACCACTCGAGGGAGGTTTCAGGTGCGCAACAATGCACCGTTTTACCCAGCAATCAACACTTCTTTGACTACAAAGAATATGCTAGGTGGGTTCTTAAGAGAACTTGGAGTGGCTGTAATTTTCAGGAACTACAGGGTCATTCCCCAGAGTCCAATATGCCATTGGGAGAAACTACTGCTCAAACAGCACTTGCAAGCAGGGGTTAAGTAGGTGGTTCTCAGACCTCATCGTTCATGGGCCACACCTAGGGAGCTTATTAAGGTGCAAGTTCCTGGGTCCCAGCCCATGAGGTTCTGGTTCGGTAGCCTGTGACTCTATATGTGTATCAAGCACCCAGCTAATAACAGTGTGAGGGTTCCATGGCCCACATGCCTGAAGCAGCAACATGCAACCCCTAGGTCAGGGCCGAAGTCCTGCACAGCCCAGCTGGACCTTACACTCCCAGGAGAACTCCCCGTAACTCCGTGACACAGCTTGTTCACCCCATGATTCATCTAGCATACACTCAACTCACTCCAAGCCTGTGTCTGTGCTGTGAACAATGGTGGCTCCAGAACCTCTCCACGGGGCAGGGATTTGGCTGTTGGACGAAGGGATCAGGGAACACCACTTAGGCTTAGATAATGTGCTTATCTGGGGCAGCTTGGGAAGCAGCTGAGGCTGACTTTATCATCGAAATGGCAGTGGCCCACAAAGATGGCTGAATTATACAGTGGTTATAAGTGTCCATTTGTCGATCTCACACTGGATTCTAAGCTCGTTGTAGACAAGGACTCTGCGCTACTCCTCTTAGTGCCCCGGAAGAGCCTTCCATGCAGTAGGTGCTCAATCACTAGTTGTTAAAATTAATCACTGCACCTTCACACATCCTCCGATGCCTAGAGGCAAGTGCAGTGCCTTGCACGTTAGAAGGCGCACCCCAAGTATTTATAGATCTGATTTAATGCTGGGTCCCCCTAAGCCAGAGCTGCCACACAAGGGTGGGCACTGCAAAGAGATACCACATGGAGGTCGGGTAAGTCCTGTGTGGGAGGAGGATTAATGCTGGACCTTGATGGCTGGGTCTGATTATAGTAAATGAAGATCCCTTTAGCTGTCAAAAGATGGGCTTCCCTGGTGGCACAGTGGTTGAGAATCTGCCTGCCAATGCAGGGGACACGGGTTTGAGCCCTGGTCTGGGAAGATCCCACATGCCGCAGAGCAGCTAGGCCCGTGAGCCAAAATTACTGAGCCTGCGCGTCTGGAGCCTGTGCTCCGCAACAAGAGAGGCTGCGATAGTGAGAGGCCCGTGCACCGCGATGAAGAGTGGCCCCCGCTTGCCGCAACTAGAGAAAGCCCTCGCAAGAAACGAAGACCCAACATAGCAATCAATCAATCAATAAATCTTTAAAAAAAAAAAAAAAAAAAAAGATGGAAGGTTCTGCCAGGCGGTCAGTTGGAATTGTGAGTTGAGAGGATAATGTACATCATCTCTTGATATTGCTGAGCTCATCATTGTAGCTGACGGGATGACACAGGCTGTGGGAAGAAATATGGTCTCCAACTGGAGTGCAGCAAGAAGGAACTGAGAATGTAGGGAGGGGTGGAGGAAGACAAGCCCGTGAAGGAGACTAAGAGGGGAGTTGTAGGCATAGAGGAGAATCCAGAGAGTGTAGTACTGATTCTTCTGAAAGACCGAACATAAGGCAAAGAATGAACCAAATACCATGTTCTCTATACAGTCTGGTACACAGTAAATACAGATTAACTACAAAAAAAAAAAAGACAGAGACAGAGATACCACATCGAAGAGGCTCTCGTTTACACTGAAGCCATCAAAGTATCTGAATAGACATTTCTCCAAAGAAGATATGCAAACGGACAATATTCACATGAAAAGTTGTTCAACGTGATTAGTCACTAGGGAAATGAAATCAAAACCACAATGAATTATCACTTCACACCCACTGGTATGATTAGAATCAAAAAGGCAGATAATGTTGGTGAGGATGTGGAAAAATTGGAGCCCTCATACACTGCTGGTGGGAATGCAAAATGGTAAAACAGTCTGGCAGTTCCTCAAAAGGTTAAATATAAGGCTACCATATAATGCATCAACCCCACTCCTAGATATATACCCCAGAGAAATGAAAACATATGTCTACACAAAAAACTTGTGCACAAACCTTCAAAGCAGCATTATGCATTGTAGCCAAAAAGTGGATCCAACGCAACTGTCCATCGACAAATAAATGAATAAACAAAATGTGGTATAGCCATGCAATGGAATATTATTCAGCAATAAAAAGGAAAAAAGTACTAATATACTGTGTGACATGGATGAATCTTGAAGACATGCTAAATGAAAGAAGCCAGACACAAAAGATCACATATTGTATGATTCCATTGTTATGAAATGTCCAAAATAGGCATATGCATAGAGACAGAAAGTGGATTTCTGGTTGGTTGCCAAGGGCTGGGGTGGTTGGAAGGAAATGAGGAATAACTGCTAATGAGCATGGAGTTTCTTTTGTGCATGATGAAATGTTCTAAAATCAATCGTGGTGTTGGTTGCACAACTCTGAATATATTTTAAAAAACATTTAATTGTACATTTTTAATGGGTTAATTTTATGGTATATGAATTATATCTCAGTAAAGTTGTCATTTCATTTTTTAAAAAACCCATTGGAATAAAACTGATAAGGTCTAATGGAACAAGTTGTTCTATATTTTGAAAATCTTTTTTGGTGGATTTGTTTACAATTAGGTCTACACAATAAGAAATTCTCCCAAGTGTATTTCATAAAAGCAGGGCCACTGTGTATTGCTGGTTAGGTTGTACACTCAACAATGTACTTAGCAGTATGTAGCAATCCTGCCTGAGGGGAACTCCATCTCAGACTGTGTGCTTTCTAGCCTGGGGGAGTAGAGCTGACCTGTGCCTTTGACCCTTCTTTGTGTCAACAATCAAACAGTGGTGCTTCTTCATTTCCACTCATTCTTCCACATTTCAAATGGCCCAACTCACCTAAATCCCCGAAACAATTCTCTTGAAATGCATGGCACACAAAAGAAGGCCAGAGCCAAAAGCAGAATGGATGTGAAACCCCAGCCTTCCTCCTGGTTGGGTTTGAAATGTTTCTATTTACTTCTTGAGTCTGTACTGATCATCTGGGGACTCAATCTGTCTCCTCCCCGGCCCTGTAACCCTGGATTGTGATTCTTGCTAACAACTGATTGCCCTGATTCCATTTCAACAAAAAAAGACTGGGAATTTTACCTTGAGCGTTAAAGAACTCTTCCTTATCCCCTAATGGCTTAACATAGAAAACACACCTTAACTGCTAAAGGAAAGTGAACCCTGACTTATGGAACGGTTTGGTACACTATTATTTTGAGAATAAAATGAGATGACGCATGTGAAAAAAACCTAGAAGTTTTATAGAGAACAAATGACTTGAGAGCTAGAAATAATTAGGGAGTTGATAGTAAAACACTTTAAGCTGTGTCTCATCAGGCTAACTATTTTACTTCCCTGGGCCTCAGTTTATCCATTAGTAAAGTGGGCAAAATGGTAGTACCCTTTTCATAAAGTTGTTTGTGAGTACTAAATGAATTAATATATACTAAGAACTTTAGAAAAACACCTAGTTCCTACTTTGCTCTTACTATTGTGTTTGCTCTTTCATTGTACATTCCAGATTTCACTTTGAACAAATTTTGGAGAGATCTGTTCTAATGTATTGACCACCAATTTATGGGTTTCTTCTTATCCTGTCTCCAATTTTTCTAAATAAATAAATTAAGCAGCATTTAGTGGTTAAGAACCTGATTCTGGAGCTGATCATCTGGATTTTAAACCAGGTTCTGTCATTTCCCTATCATCTCTCTGAGCCTCACTCTTACCATCGGCTAAATGGGGATAATAGTAGTACCAACCTTACAGGTTGTTGTGAAGATTGAGTTATTACGTGTAAAGACTTAGTACAGAGCCTGATACATAGTAAGCACTGTGTGTTTGCTATTATTAGGTTCAAAATGTGAAAATATTACTGATGGTCTTATGATCGGTCTTCCTTACTCTTCTGGGTTGCTGCTAAAGAAAAAAAAAAAAAAGAAGATCTCCATTGATAATCAGGTACAAACTAGGTCCACCCTCTCATGCTAAGGTAAGGTAGACCTCACTACCAGAGAATCATCTCAGGGTATCCATCCTGAGTTTAAAGCCCAGAATTTACATCAGGTTAAACATTTAATCAGGTTAAGCACAAAGGAAAACTACTAATAGGAACCATTCTAGGTGATTATTTCTTCATGCAAATTCAGATTTCAGGAGCACACAAATGACGCACGCACTCAAAGGACAGCAAATACAATCTGTGCCCTCCACAATAGGGCAATGAGTTTGTTAGCAATGTGTAGGGAGGGCTACAGTTGATGACAAAACAATTCATCACACTTTAAGAATTGCTCAATGACTGTCATTTTTCCCATTTGCACTTTCCAAGGCCCTGATCACACTGTGATTAAGATGAACCCTCAGATGCAAGGCCATAAGGGTAAGGATTAGCAAGTACTACTGGGCTGGTCCTGACCTGGTGTGCCACTAGGGAGAGAACTGAAAGAGTATACCTGAAAGCAAGGTTATCCCTTAAAATCTTCATTATATTATTCTGACATGTCCTGGGAATAATGACTTCTGACTGTTAAAAAATAAAAAATGACAACAGTCCACAGTAAAGCCCAAGCCAGTGTTGGACTCCAGTCCTACCAGAGTATGTTCATGAATCCTGGACTTTAGATCCTAAAAATAGGCAATATTCTCTTGTTAATACTGATTAGTTTCGGTTAAATTAGCAGTTGAAGGATCAGAGGGAATTTGACAGAATATGCACCCTCAAGGGGTTATCCCTGAAGAATTTCTTACTGATTCACACAGAAATTATTGAACCACCTAAAACATTCAGTGAATCACAAAACCAAGTGATGAATGCTAATGTCAGCCAATGATGAAGAAAAATGTATGGAAACATAAAAAAAACATTAATCTTGACATACTATTATGTGTCTGTAGCATGCATATGAAAATTTGGACCCCCAAATTTAAATATAAGGAAAGATTCATCACCACCCTACTTAAGAAACTTTATTGGCCATAAAATAGCTATCTCTCAGGAAGGGGGCCTCCTTCATATTTCTCTTCTCATAGAACAGAGGTTCTTATTAAAACCAAGTGTGGAAAGGAAAACACTGACAGACTGAAGCATAAAAATCCAAATGTTTTGTTTAACAAAAGATATTGCAGACAGAATTAAAAGACAAGCTACTGATGGGAGAAAATACCAGTAACATACACAGCCAGGAAGGTAGTAATATCCATAACACAGAGAATCTATAAATCCATAGAGAAAAATAATAAAAACCCCCAAATTGTCAAAGGACAGGAATACAAATTCACAGAAGAAACAACAGTAATAAATACATGAAATATGTTAAACCTCAGTAATATTCAATGAAGTACAAATTAGAAATAGAATATGCCGTTTTTTGCTGATCACAAGGTAAAAAATTAAAACGTTAACCATAACAGTAGGAATAGAATTTATTTATTTATTTATTTTTAACATCTTTATTGGAGTATAATTGCTTTACAATGTTGTGTTAGTTTCTGCTTTATAACAAAGTGAATCAGCTATACATATACATATATCCCCATATTCCCTCCCTCTTGCATCTCCCTCCCACCCTCCCTATCCCACCCCCCTAGGTGGCCACAGAGCACCAAGTTGATCTCCCTGTGCTATGCGGCTGCTTCCCACTAGCTATCTGTTTTACATTTGATAGTGTCTATATGTCCATGCCACTCTCTCACTTCATCCCAGCTTACCCTTCCCCCTCCCCGTGCCCTCAAGTCCATTCTCTATGTCTGTGTCTTTATTCCTGTCCTACCCCTAGGTTCTTCAGAACCATTTTTTTTTTTTTTAGATTCCATATATATGTGTTAGCATACGGTATTTGTTTTTCTCTTTCTGACTTACTTCACTCTGTATGACAGTCTCTAGGTCCATCCACCTCACTACAAATAACTCAATTTTGTTTCTTTTTATGGCTGAGTAATATTCCATTGTATAAATGTGCCACATCTTCTTTATCCATCTGTCTGTCGATGGACATTTAGGTTGCTTCCATGTCCTGGCTATTGTAAATAGAGCTGCAATGAACATTTTGGTACATGACTCTTTTTGAGTTATGGTTTTCTCAGGGTATACGCCCAGTAGTGGGATTGATGGGTCATGTGGTAGTTCTATTTTTAGTTTTTTAAGGAACCTCCATACTGTTCTCCATAGTGGCTGTATCAATTTACATTCCCACCAACAGTGCAGGAGGGTTCCCTTTTCTCCACACCCTCTCCAGCATTTATTGTTTGTAGATTTTTTGATGATGCCCATTCTGACCAGCGTGAGGTGCTACCTCACTGTAGTTTTGATTTGCATTTCTCTAATGATTAGTGATGTTGAGCATCCTTTCATGTGTTTGTTGGCAATCTGTATATCTTCTTTGGAGAAATGTCTATTTAGGTCTTCTGCCCATTTTTGGATTGGGTTGTTTGTTTTTTTGATATTGAGCTGCATGAGCCACTTGTATATTTTGGAGATTAATCCTTTGTCAGTTGCTTTGTTTGCAAATATTTTCTCCCATTCTGAGGGTTGTCTTTTTGTCTTGTTTATGGTTTCCTTTACTGTGCAAAAGCTTTTAAGTTTCATTAGGTCCTATTTGTTTATTTTTGTTTTTATTTCCATTTCTCTAGAAGGTGAGTCAAAAAGGATCTTGCTGTGATTTATGTCATGGAGTGTTCTGCCTATGTTTTCCTCTAAGAGTTTTATAGTGTCTGGCCTTACATGTAGGTCTTTAATCCATTTTGAGTTTACTTTTGTGTATGGTGTTAGGGAGTGTTCTAATTTCATTCTTTTACATGTAGCTGTCCAGTTTTCCCAGCATCATTTATTGAAGAGGCTGTCTTTTCTCCATTGTATATTCTTCCCTCCTTTATCAAAGATAAGGTGACCATATGTGTGTGGGTTTATCTCTGGTCTTTCTATCCTGTTCCATTGATCTATATTTCTGTTTTTGTGCCAGTACCATACTCTCTTGATTACTGTAACTTTCTAGTATAGCCTGAAGTCTGGGAGCCTGATTCCTCCAGCTCCATTTTACTTTCTCAAGATTGCTTTGGCTATTTGGGGTCTTTTGTGTTTCCACACAAATTGTGAAATTTTTTGTTCTAGTTCTGTGAAAAATGCCATTGGTAGTTTGATAAGGATTGCATTGAATCTGTAGATTGCTTTGGGTAGTATAGTCATTTTCACAATGTTGATTCTTCCAATCTGAGAACATGGTATATCTCTCCATCTGTTTGTATCGTCTTTAATTTCCTTCATCAGTGTCTTCTAGTTTTCTGCATACAGGTCTTTTGTCTCCCTAGGTAGGTTTATTCCTAGGTATTTTATTCTTTTTGTTGCAATGGTACATGGGAGTGTTTCCTTAATTTCTCTTTCAGATTTTTCATCATTAGTGTATAGGAATACAAGAGATTTCTGTGCATTAATTTTTTATCCTGCTACTTTACCAAATTCATTGATTAGCCCTAATAGTTTTGTGGTAGCATCTTTAGGATTCTCTATGTATAGTATCATGTCACGTGCAGACAGTGACAGTTTTACTTCTTCTTTTCTGATTTGGATTCCTTTATTTCTTTTTCTTCTCTGATTGCTGTGGCTAAACCTTCCAAAACTATGTTGAATAATAGTGGTGAGAGTGGGCAACCTTGTCTTGTTCCTGATCTTAGTGGAAATGGTTTCAGTTTTTCACCATTGAGAATGATGTTGGCTGTGGGTTTGTCATATATGGCCTTTATTATGTTGACGTAAGTTCCCTCTATGCCTACTTTCTGGAGGGTTTTTATCATAAATGGGTGGTGAATTTTGTCGAGAGCTTTTTCTGCATCTATTGAGATGATCATATGGTTTTTCTCCTTCAGTTTGTTAATATGGTTTATCACACGGATTGATTTGCATATATTGAAGAATCCTTGCATTCCTGGGATAAACCCCACTTGATCATGGTGTATGATCCTTTTAATGTGCTGTTGGATTCTGTTTGCTAGTATTTTGTTGAGGATTTTTGCATCTATGTTCATCAGTGATATCGGCCTGTAGTTTTCTTTTGTTGTGGCATCTTTGTCTGGTTTTGGTATCAAGGTGATGGTGACCTTGTAGAATGACTTTGGGAGTGTTCCTCCCTCTGCTATACTCTGGAAGAGTTTGAGAAGGATATGTGTTAGCTCTTCTCTAAATATTTGATAGAATTTGCCTGTGAAACCATCTAGTCCTGGGCTTTTGTTTTTTGGAAGATTTTTAATCACAGTTTCAATTTCAGTGCTCGTGATTGGTCTGTTTATATTTTCTGTTTCTTCCTGGTTCAGTCTCAGAAGGTTGTGCTTTTCTAAGAATGTGTCCATTTCTTCCAGGTTGTGCATTTTATTGGCATATAGTTGCTTGTAGTAATCACTCATGATCCTTTATATTTCTTTTTTTTTTAAACATCTTTATTGGAGTATAATTGCTTTACAATGGTGTGTTAGTTTCTGCTTTATAACAAAGTGAATCAGCTATACATATTAAAAAAAAAAAGAATATATCCCCATATCTCTTCCCTCTTGCATCTCCCTCCCTCCCACCCTCCCTATCCCACTCCTCTAGGTGGTCCCAAAATACCGAGCTGATCTCCCTGTGCTATGCAGCTGCTTCCCACTAGCTATATGTTTTACATTTGGTAGTGTATGTATGTCCCTGCCATTCTCTCACTTTCTCCCAGCTTACCCTTCCCCCTCCCCATGTCCTCAAGTCCATTCTCTAGTAGGTCTGCATCTTTATTCCCATCCTGCCCCTAGGTTCTTTATGATCCTTCATATTTCTGCAGTGTCAGTTGCTACTTCTCCTTTTTCGTTTCTAACTCTATTGATTTGAGTCGTCTCCCTTTTTTTCTTGATGAGTCTGGCTAATGGTTTATCAATTTTGTTTATCTTCTCAGAGAACCAGCTTTTAGTTTTATTGATCTTTGCTATCATTTCCTTCATTTCTTTTTCATTTATTTCTGATCTGATCTTTATGATTTCTTTCCTTCTGCTGATTTTGGGGGTTTTTTGTTCACCTTTCTCTAATTGCTTTAGGTGTAAGGTTAGGTTGTTTATTTGAGATGTTTCTTGTTTCTTGAGGTAGGATTGTAGTGCTATAAACTTCCCTCTTAGATCTGCTTTTGCTGCATCCCATAGGTTTTGGGTTGTCCTGTTTTCATTGTCATTTGTTTCTAGGTATTTTTTGATTTCCTCTTTGATTTCTTCAGTGATCTCCTGGTTATTTAGTAGTGTATTGTTTAGCCTCCATGTGTTTGTATTTTTTACAGATTTTTTCCTGTAATTGATATCTAGTCTCATAGCATTGTGGTCAGAAAAGATACTTGATACAATTTCAATTTTCTTAAATTTACCAAGGCTTGATTTCTGACCCAAGATATGATCTATCCTGGAGAATGTTCCATGAGCACTTGAGAAGAAAGTGTAATCTGCTGTTTTTGGATGGAATGTCCTACAAATATCAGTTAAGTCCATCTTGTTTAATGTATCATTTAAAGCTTCCGTTTCCTTATTTATTTTCATTTTGGATGATCAGTCCATTGGTGTAAGTGAGGTATTAAAGTCCCCTACTATGACTGTATTACTGTTGATTTCCCCTTTTATGTCTGTTAGCATTTGCCTTATGTATTGAGGTGCTCCTATGTTGGGTGCATAAATATTCACAATTGTTATTTCTTCTTCTTGGATTGATCCCTTGATCATTATGTAGTGTCCTTCTTTGTCTCTTGTAATAGTCTTTATTTTAAAGTCTATTTTGTCTGCTATGAGAATTGCTACTCCAGCTTTCTTCTGATTTCCATTTGCATGGAATATCTTTTTCCATCCCCTCACTTTCAGTCTGTATGTGTCCCTAGGTCTGAAGTGGGTCTCTTGTAGACAGCATATATACGGGTCTTGTATTTTTATCCATTCAGCCAGTCCATGTCTTTTGGCTGGAGCATTTAATCCGTTTACAGTTAAGGTAGTTATCGATATGTATGTTCCTATTACCATTTTCTTAATTGTTTTGGGTTTGTTACTGTAAGTCTTTTCCTCCTCTTGTGTTTCCTGCCTAGAGAAGTTCCTTTAGCATTTGTTGTAGAGCTGGTTTGGCGGTGCTGAATTCTCTTAGCTTTTGCTTATCTGTAAAGGTTTTAATTTCTCCGTCGAATCTGAATGAGATCCTTGCTGGGTAGACTAATCTTGGTTGTAGGTTTTTCCCTTTCATCACTTTATATATGTCTTGCCACTTCCTTCTGGCTTGCAGAGTTTCTGCTGAAAGATCAGCTGTTCACCTTATGGGGATTCCCTTGTATGTTATTTGTTGGTATTCCCTTGCTGCTTTTAATGTATTTTCTTTGTTTTTAATTTTTGATAGTTTGATTAATATGTGTCTTGGCATGTTTCTCCTTGGATTTATCCTGTATGGGACTCTCTGCACTTCCTGGACTTGATTGACTCTTTCCTTTCCCATATGAGGGAAGTTTTCAACTATAATCTCTTCAAATATTTTCTCAGTCCCTATTTTTTTCTCTTCTTCTTCTGGGACCCCTATAATTTGTATGTTGGTGTGTTTAATGTTGTCCTAGAGGTCTCTGAGACTGTCTTCAATTCTTTTCATTCTTTTTTCTTTATTCTGCTCTGCGGTAGTTATTTCCACTATTTTATCTTCCAGGTCACTTATCGGTTCTTCTGCCTCAGTTATTCTGCTATTGATTCCTTCTAGAGAATTTTTAATTTCATTTATTGTGTTGTTCATCATTGTTTGTTTGCTCTTTAGTTCTTCTAGGTCCTTGTTAAACGTTTCTTGTATTTTCTCCATTCTATTCCAAGATTTTGGATCATCCTAACTATCATTACTCTGAATTCTTTTTCAGGTAGACTGCCTATTTCCTCTTCATTTATTTGGCCTGGTGTGTTTTTACCTTGCTCCTTCATTTGCTGTGTATTTCTCTGTCTTCTCCTTTTGCTTAATTTACTGTGTTTGGGGTCTCCTTTTCGCAGGCTGCAGGTTCGTAGTTCCCATTGTTTTTGGTGTCTGCCCCCAGTGGGTAAGTTTGGTTCAGTGGGTTGTGTAGGCTTTCTGGTGGAGGGGACTGGTGCCTGTGTTCTGGTGGATGAGGCTGGATCTTGTCTTTCTGGTGGGCAGGACTGCATCCATTGGTGTGTTTTGGGGTGTCTATGAACTTATTATGATTTTAGACAGCCTCTTTTCTAATGAGTGGGGTTGTGTTCCTGTCTTGCTAGTTGTTTGGCATAGGGTGTCCAGCACTGTAGCTTGCTGGTCATTGAGTGGAGCTGGGTCTTGGCATTGAGATGGAGATCTCTGGGAGAGATTTCGCCGATTGATACTACGTGGAGCCAGGAGGTCTCTGGTGGACCAATGTCCTGAACTCAGCTCTCCCACCTCAGAGGCTCAGGCCTGACACCCGACTGGAGCACCAGGACCCTGTCAGCCACACGGCTGGGTGTATGACTGTTGTCTCCTTTTCTTCACATCCCAGGGCTCTTTGCTCAAAAAAGGTGACTAGGTTCAGCTTAGGGACAGCAACACCTGGCACACGGCCCAGAGGGCAAACAGGGTTTCGGCCGCCAGGGTCTGTCCCGAACGCAGTGGCAGTGAGGCTTTGGGCGGGGTTGGGGGTTGTGCCGCCCTCCTCTCAGGCTTTGGGACAATCTGCGACCATGGAGGCAAGAGAAGCCGAGCAAGGAGTTCAGGCTCTGTGCAGACCCATGCGCCATCAGGAATAGAATTTTATATTGTAATTTCCATCTTCATTAAAATAGAGACTTTTAAAATCTCTTTATGACTAACTTCATTTATTCAACCAGTATTGATTGGATGCTTCTAAAGCCGATGACAGGCTAGACTATGCAGTAGTTGCAAAAATGAATAAAAGACGCCTACAAGTAAACTGTAGTCGAGGGAGAAAGAGACCAACATCCAAGCAACCAATGGAATACAAGACAGAGTGAAGTAGGTACGTACACGAGAGATTTGGAAGATCAGAAAATTCCCAGTGGGAGATGTCTTCAAGAAGGGCTGGCATTTGAGCAGAACTTGTAATACTGAGCTGAAATAACATAGGCAGAAGTAGGAAGAATATTCAGGTAGATTGAAAAATAAGAATAAGAAAAAGAGAAGTGATATCACAGAAGGAAGGTCATATGAAGTCTATAAACACTGAGGCTGGTGTGAACATGGTAGAAGGGTGGCCAGTGGTTAGAGTGGCAAGTTGAAAATGGCTCAGTATGGCCTATTTAAATAAAGTTCAAAAAGAGCCAAAACTTTACTAGGTCATTTAAGAACAGTTGCATAGGGAGTAAAACTATAAAGGAAACAAGAAATGGTTATCACAAGAGGCAAGAAAGAATGGGAGTGGGGGAAGCTTCTCATAATAGGGAAATGTTCCCTTTGTTGGCCCCTAGTGGTGGTCACATGGGTGTGTGCTTTACAATTATGGATTAAAATATTCATTTTATCTAGGAATGCTATAGTTCACAATTAAAAGCATAATTTTAACACTTTTTTTAAAAATACAGATTTGATTCTCCTTTGTATTCTAAACTATTTGGTAAGATTTGTTTTTAGATGTTTACATAAAATTGTTTGTAACAAGTGAAAATCAGTCCTTCTACCTTTATGAGAATTTCAGTATTAAACTATGGAACATAATTCAATTTTATGAGTCTCAACACTGAAGGAAGGAGAAGGGGGAAGAAAGTTAAGCTCAGAATTCACCCTGCACTAGATTATGAACAGGCTCCATGTGGCCACACACTCGGCCGAGCTGACTCTACTAACCAGCAGGAAGGTGGTTATAAGAGGTAGGCAGGCTGAGCCAGAGCCTACTGGTCTTGGGGTCCTCAGGCGTAAGTGGGTGGGGATGCCAAGAAGACAAGTTCTTTGAACAGATTCAAGGAGTGAGGTCAGGCCTGGGGAGAGAGCACAAAGCTTGAGTCCAGAAAGGTAGAGACTTTTAGTGCCTGCACAGGAAAGGGGCTGCAGCCTTATGAAGGGCTTTGGATGGGGGGTATGAGGTGAAATTAGCAGCTCTATAGCGATTCTAGCTTACAGACAAGGCTCAAGGCTCTTTGAGGGGGTTGATTCCAGAGCCCCTTTCCTCCTTTATTCTTAGTCATTTCCATCGAGGCTCACAACGTCCAACTGCTTGCTTGGGACACTGTGGTATAAATAGCCTTTTTTTTTTTTTTTAATGGACTTTGCTCTTTGTGAGGTATTTTGAGACTCCTCTTATTCCTCAAAATGTAGTCAGCAACCAAGAGGATGTCTATCAAGAAGCCTAGAAAATGGTCAAAAACTTGTGACCAGAAACAAACCCAATTTTGAGCTACGTATTGGCAATACAGTAGTATTGTGCTTAAGAACTTGCTATCTCTATGTCAAGTTGTCTTGAATGTAGAGCTAACACTGGTGTCAGGACTTGCCTTTCAAACATCTCTAGCATTCTATGCACTCCAGGGAATTACTTTTCTAGCCTACCTTCTGCCCTAATCTGCCACTGATGGTGTGTTCTTGTTCTATGTATGCTGATTCGTCCTTTTGACTTAAGGGTCTCAAATTTCTCTCAAAGGGGCACCTGGACAGTGCTGGGTGTAGATGGGTAACTAAAGGGTCCCATTTACCCCCTTCTGTGCGTACTGCCTTTGTGTAACATTCTCAATTCGATAGTGGAGTGGCCGTTATCAAAAGTGATACAGAATGAGGTAAGGAGGGAGTTATGGGGATTCTAGAGCCCCATCATATTTTTGGAGGCAAGACTTGCCACACTTACAAAAATCATAGCATCCAATATTGAAAACTAGATTTCTTCCCAAAATTTTTCCTTCACAAAATCCTGCTCAGAAGGAACCAGAGGCCAGAACTCTTTATTTCCTTTTTCTGAGAGGGAAAAAGTGATTCTTAGGAGATGTCTATCCTGATTTGGTGATTTCCATGAAGAAAGAAACAATGGGCTGTCTGAAATATCCAACTGTCTGAACTAATGCTGAATTGGAGGTTAACTAAGAAATCTAGCAGTTCGGGACCTGGGGTGGGTTGATGGGTAGGGGAGGCAGATTGACAGGTGGAGACAGTAAACTAAGACTCCTCCCTTGAGCCAGCTGTTCCCTGTGAACCCTAACTGAGCCGAGCAGTCTAGGCAGCAAAATCTGTCAAGAAGGGAGAGACACCTCTCAGGCTAAGATGAAGGGGAGATACAAAAAATTAAGCATCTCAACTTTATTCCAGTTTGAACTCCTCACTCCTTTGGAGGTCCTAATAAAGAACTAGGTGACTAGGAGAAGGCAGAGCTCCAAGGAAAGAACAAGGAGCAGGGATAGGCTGGAGGGCTGGGATGTAGAAGCTGATGTTTACTTACAGGAGCATGTGCTTAAAGCCTGGTGTGTTCATGTCACAACTTCCCAGCTGCCTGTCTCTGCCTCTCCCAAAATTCCTGCCATTCTCTCATTGGGAAGATCAAGGGGGCAATAAAAGTAACTGGATAACCGCTTGGAAGTTGCAGGAGACAGGAAGGATACCTTTTACGACAGCCCTTTGGAGTTGCTTTCCTGCTGGCTCTGCTTCCCACTTGAAGGGACCCAGAAGAAAAATTGGTCAGGAAGAAGGCACAGCTGGCGAGCTCATGGACAGTACCTAATGTAGCTCAATTGAATGGGGCTTGAAGAGCATTAAGGCCAGGTGCCCCTGTTTTCCCCGTTGCACTGGCCCCTCTGGCAGTAATTGAGGGGCCAAGTATCCCCCCAAACTTAGAAGGGCTCCTTGCCTCACTTGAAACCAAAGGCTGGACATGTTATGCTGGGGCAGGTGGAGGTTTTGGGGCAACTTGCAACAGATAGAGAGAATCACTGTGGGATATGACTGGGGCGGGGGGGAAGCCAGGTCACGCTGCTTAGAAGGGGTCTGCTACCTGTGTGGGTAAGCCACATAAAGGGAAGCAACTGCTAAATGATTTAGGGTTGGTTTGTAACTTTCTGTAGTGGCTCCAGCTGACTTCAAGGTGAATCATAGGGCAGGTAAGCAGCGACTGGGGGCCAAGCCAGTAACAGGGAAAAACCACAGACCCATAAAGTGTGAATGTGGCTTATCACAGTGACAGGGCAGTAGATTTTTAAAAGTCTGGATTCTACTCAGGGGAACAAACACTTCTGGAGCATATTTAAGCCAAGCATCCTGCAGAATCTTACCTCATTTAGTCTCACAAGGCATGCAGGAAGTGACTTCTCACCCGGATCTTAGATGGCAGTTCTCAAATGTGAATGTGCATGAGAATCCCCTGCAGGCTTGTTAAAATACGCATTGCAGGGCCTCAGCCCAGTGTTTCTGACTCAGAAGGACTTGCACTCTAGCAAGTCCCCAGGTGCCACTGATGTTTTTGGTCAGGGATGTTTATCATTGCCAGAAATACTGTGCATAGGAAAGGGCAGTAGTTTCAGTAGTGACTTAGGTAGAACTGCAGGCGAATAGAGGTGTCTTCCTAAATTTTAGTGTATATACAAAGATGGTTACATTGCCTGAAGCCACTGATTTCATGAAGAACAAAGGATTTCAGTTTCAACAAAGACCTAGCTCTGAGGTAAACTGTGTGCTCCCTGTTGTGAATACACCAGATGAAAGTTGGGGTTGTATATGCGTAAAGTCAGAAGTTTGCTATTAACTTCCAACTGGAAGTGCTGACCTTTTAGGTAAATGGTTTTTGAGAAAGTCAAAGCAGGTACCAAAGGCTCTGGAAAATGTATACAAATGAGAAGGGCTGAGCTGCTGTTTGCTTTGTCTGATGGGATAATGATAGGAGTGAAGTACAAATGTCAGCACCAATACAACTTAGATAAATAGGGGGGGGTTGCATGATTAATTGATTTCATTTCCTGAACCTGATTATCTCTTTTCCTGTCACTTACACCTGCATTACCAAGTACATTGGGGCAGGGAAATTGCTGCTCTGCTTTTCTACAGGTAGAGCTTGCATTTGATGACCACACTGTACAACTTACAATACACCAGTAATTTCCTGACAGCTTCCACTTAGGGAACATATTACTATATTTATCAAGACATCTGAGTTGCATTTTCATGATTCCAAGTATAGCTTGTTTGTTTCTTTTCTTTATCTGAAGTGACTTTGAGAATGTTGGAAGTTCTGGTGGAAGTTATGATGAAAAGTAACATAATCAGAACTGAAGTTTTAATTGACAATATGGAATTCCAACTTTAGGAGTCCCTCTGGGTGATGTGAGTTTGAATAATTTTCTGAAAATATATTTCTATATTGTTAGAATGCTTAACAAAAGGCTTGTGGTTTTTTTTTTTCAAAAGAGATACAAACTTTGAAAACAAAACTTTGTGCACTTCCTCTAAGAATTGCCCTTCCTTTTGTAATCCTCCAAACTCTAGAAGTTTTCTGTATGTCTGTTATTTGTCTGCTTAAGAACCTGGAAACAGCCATGACCGTTACCTTACTTTCACATTCTTTATGCTAACACACCATCTAGTGAGATTGTTAGAATGCAATTAGCATTCTAATTGTGCAATTAGCATTCTAATTATGCAATTAGCATAACCCAAGATGTCAGTTAAAGGGAGGGAAGAGTGTACATGTTCACAAAGATGAAAATACATCTGTATAATATATGACCTTGGTCAAGTGTGCCTCCCTTTTCTTTGAAATCTGCTCTTTTTAATATGTAAAGTTCTTGTATATAGGAAATGCTCAAGTGTCAGTTTTAGCCTAAACATTCCGGGGTAAGCTCCTGCTTATAGGGAATCAGGATTATAAGGGAGAGAATACAAGATGTAATATCTATTTGCTCTGGCAATATAGATAGAGCAAACCATTAAAAGCAGAGAGAATGGAGAAAGCACATGGAAAAGTTAGCTGTCTTCAGCATTCACTTCGGTGGTGGTAGCAGCATTGGTTTTGTAACTCTGAGAGTACAGTATGTGTGATGTAGGAGAGCAAACGTGTAATTACGAATATTCCAATCTATCATCTTCTGTATCCTTGAGAACCAGGATTCTCTATATGGAAGAAGGGAAACGAAGGAGATAAGATGAAAGAAGTTAAGTAAAAATCCCACACTCATGAATTTGAAATAAAAGTATTAGCATGAACTCAGGGTATTTTCATTTAGCTTCCTAACTCTGCTGAAGAGGTCGAGAAATCATGACCAACCTGTTAGCAATGAGCACACCTAGCACCCAGATTATGGCCTTGAAACACCATTTTCTGTTAAAAGAAACCAGGGCTTCTTGGAGAAATGGATGATTCCAGGGCCAGGATAGAAATTGTACTAGATGAGTCTGGAACATCTTGCCATGTCAGAAAGTTAAGGAAGCTATCAAAGCTATCAAAGATTAACAAGATTGTGTTTCTAAGGACTTGACGAGGCACAGGCCATAGATGAGAGAATTTACACGGTAATAAAAAGATATAATGGTAATAGACAGAAACATTCAAATATGTTAAGTCATCAGTAAATCCATTATGAAATGTTACTAAAAGGAAACAAGTCACCTCTGGAGCATGATAGAGAACAAACTCTTTTTAAAAAGTAGTAAATTGAACCAAATAATTTCCCTGTTTTTTCTATATAGATGGAACCACTAGGTAACCAACTAGTTGATGAGGGGAAGTTTCTCTGTATGGAAGTAGCTACCAGCTAATACATAAAAGAATAGTAGATTTAGAATGTCACTACTCTGCACTCCCCAATGAACTAATGCATGCAGCATCAAAGGCTAATAATACCACAGAAGGAGAGGTGAGCAGACATTATGTGCTTCCCAATGCAAAAACACATTGCCGCCTATGAAATTATCTTGCAAAAAAAAAGAACCTGAATTGGACCGTCTCAAAATTCAGAGAACAGAAGACAGTGACAAATTACACTATAGGGATACCATCAGCAAAATCCAATCTATGGGAAACTTTAGAGCAGGGGTCCCCAACCCGCAGGCCACGTATCGGTAGCCTTCTGTGGCCTGTTAGGAACCGGGCCACACAGCAGGAGGTGAGCGGTGGGCGAGCAAAACTTCATCTGTCTTTACAGGCACTCCCTATTGCTTGCATTACCGCCTGCGCTCCACCTCCGGTCAGCATTATGGTGAGTTGTATAATTATTTCATTATATCTTACAACGTAATAATAATAGAAATAAAGTGCACAATAAATGTAATGAGCTTGAATCATCCCAAAACCATCCCCCACCCCCAGTCCATGGAAAAATTGCCTTCCACGAAACCGGTCCCTGGTGCCAGAAAGGTTGGGGACCACTGCGTTAGAGGACAAATGATTCAATTTCTTCAAATTGCAAAACGAAAAAGGGAGGTGGTGGAAACCTGTAGTTTAAAAGATTTCAAAGACATTTATTTCTAAGAAGCAAGCTAAATTACTGCATATAAGGATGCACATTTTGGAGTTAAAACTATAAAGAAAAGCAACAAAGAGCTGTGACTGCACAGGGCACAAAAGTGCTGCCAAAATAGATGGCAAAGGTGTATTTCTCGACCTGGGTAATGATTGCAAGGGCATTTGTTTTATAATTTATTAAGCTATATTTTATGTGGATTTTCTGTTCCTGTTTTACAACCAAAAAAGTGGTGGGAAAAAGAGATACACGTGATCAACGGGGTTCACATCGTTTGTCAGAGAAAAAATCTCCTAGAAAACAGTAAGAAAAAGACAGCCAACATAAGAGAAAAATGAGCAGAAGACTTGAAGAAGCACTTCACAGAAAGAGAATATCCAAATAGCCAATAAGCAAGACAAGTGCTGAAGCGAAATACAAATTAAAACCACAATTAGGTACTGCTACATGCCCACCAGAATATATTTTAAGTGTTGGCAGAGATGTACAGGGACTCTGAAATTGCTGGTGGGAATGTAAATTGGTACAACTGCTTTGAAAATAATTTGGAATTATCTGATAAATTTAAGGACACACATCCAGTGAGAGCTGCGAAATGTTCAACAGCCAGCTCTCTGGAAGCAAAGCCCTAATTTATAGTGTTTGCTGATTTCCATGGTGTAAAAACTAGGAAGTGATGAGTCTTTTTTAGAAATATAATTAATTGCAAGTATATATAATTTAGTGTTTAATAAGAGCTGTGTTAATTACAAAATTCCTGAAAATTTAACGTTTGGCTTCAGGGGCCAGCATGAGCTACGGCATATATATTGCCATGGCCACAGCCCATGACCCAGAAATTCCACAACACCCTAGAAAACGTGTTCATATGTGCACATACAGAAACATAGTCTTGGTCTGTAACTGTTCAAAACTGGAAATAACCTACTACCCAATAATAAATGAATTCAATAACTTTGGTTTGGTCATACAATGAAGTTTATTATACAACAATGAAAAAAGCCTGGAGTTACATGGAACAGTATAGATGAACTTTTAAAACAATGTTGAGTAAAAAGTAGACACAAAAGAATACATCATTACAACTCGGTTAATATAAAGTTGAAAAGCAGGCAATGCTATAGTGTTTAGAGACATACATATAGGTAACGAAACTGTAAAAGCAAGTCAAGAAAATGCTGTAAAACACAGGATGGTGACTATCTTTGCTTGAAGAGGCAGGGCTGTGTTCAAGGCACATGGGTTATCTAGGGTGCTGAAATGTTGCTTCTTGAACTGATGGTGGTTACCCAGACCTTCACTTAAGCTGAAAATGTGTTCCAAATACTTTTCTGTATGTGTGCTGCATTTCTAAATACGTTTCTGTATGTGTGTTGCATTTCACAATTTTTTAAAAAGTTAAAGTGAATAGAAAATTGTCTCCCAGCATAACTTTCAAGGTGCAGCAAAAGTTAGTATCTGAAAGGCACCGTAGAGAAATGCAGAAGGCCCAGCAGAGAGCAAGAATCCAAAACCTGGCCACAGAGCCAGCGGCCACGAGCAAGACTGATTCTCTCCAAATCATTTCCCTTTGCGAAACTGGGCCTGTCACCACGCACTGGCCCACTTCATGGCATGACCATAAAGATAAAATGTTGATGGCTTAAGCACTAGAGAAATACATTCAAGGGAGGCTTGTGATTCAGTGATGAACTTGAGGGGCAATGCAGGCGTGAATCTCTGCCCTGCTCCAACCCACTGAGAGGACACCCCTCTGGGCCTCAGTGCCCTGATCAAGTATCCTGCAGTGGCAACAAGCCCTTCCTTGTAGGGCTGGTAAGGGGATATTAAACACCATGTCCCACCTAGAGCACACTCAGATCGTGATTCTTTAACAAATGTATAACCTGTATGGAACAAGCATTACATAGATGCGGGACCACAACTATTCTTTTGTTTTCCTCTGTCCCTTCAGACTTCCTACAGTGAGGAGTAATATTCTCCGGAGCCTGGATGAAGACTTGGGCAGGATGAGAATTTTCTGGTCACTCGCAGATAGTCCTCTGTTGCTCTTAGCCATAGATAATCTCGATCACAGAAATTAAAGTGTCTAGCCCCTCGCGATGCTCTTGGTCTCGACGACCGTGGTTGTCAGTTGGCTCTGCACTGTCTCCCCTCTCCGCTCATTCCTGCTCCCAGATGGAAGCCTCCAGTGGGAAGAGGGATCCCCTTTCTCCTTGCCCCTCTTTTCCAACTCACTGCTCTTCCTGTCCCCCTTTGCTTTTCCTCCCTTGCTGGTTGTCTCAGAGAGAAGCAGTGGTCAAAGTCATCTCTCATGGGCTGTGCAGAGCCTCCTCTTGTCCCTGAACCTGAGCAGGTGCATCTATTTTCCAGGTAGTCCTTGAAACTGTTTCCTTAGCCACCAGGCACCCAGCCTCCTCCTCCTAAGGACACCCCATCCTATGAGCTGACTCTACGAGACATGACCAAGACTCCCTCATGTCCACTCTCCCCTGTATGGTCCCACCTGGTGCAAGGTGGACGCTGTCCAGTCTCCCGCCCAGACTAGTTCTAGGAGCGCAGACCTATCCCCACCTGGCCAGCCTACTGGCTCCACTACCAAGGCAGAGAGTCAGCTCTTTCCCACTCTGGATTTTCTGGGGTAGCAGGGCGTCAGGCTCACTTTAGTTTTCTGAGGCATGGGTCAGGCCTCAGTTCTGGGTCTCCCAACTGGATGGAGTCCAGATCAAACTCCCCAAGTGGTTTCCTGGAAGCCACCCTTGCTGGGCGTACGTCAGAAAATATCTCCTCACAAAGGGAAAGGATTCAGCAGAGCGGCAGCTCTCTCCCTTGAATAGCCATTTGAGCTACCATAAACGTTAACTGACTGTTACTTCTAAGGCTCGACCAGTGGCCAGGCATCACACTGAGTGCTGGGAGAAGAGAGATCAATAAGACACTCTCTTGGCTCTCGAAGAGGAATTGTTCTTCCTCGGGGTCTCTTGAACCTGCCACTTGCTTTTCTAGTGTTTCGCTCTAACACAAGGGGCTGTGGAAAGGCCCCTCTGTTTGGTTACCTTCTTCCTGCATGCTCAGCTCTTCCAGATCAGCCTCCCTGAGCCTCGACTCTGACAGTCCCACGATTCCACAACTGCTCAGAAAGGAGATTTCAGGCCCCATGCATCCAACGAACGTGTACTCTGGGCCAGGCACTATTTTCAGCAGGAGGGATACAGCAGGGCGTGGAGGGAGACCCTGGTCCAGCTGCGGGCTGGAACAGACCGACAGTGAACAAGCACACCATATGGCACGTGCTGGAAGTGCCAGGAGGAGAATGAAACCAGGGAAGTGCCTGGGAGTAATATCCCATCTTCGAGTGGCGCCAATGTTGGAGTTTACTTAAGCCCTGTGATCCTGCAGAGCAGGGAAGGTTAAGGAAACCCCACCCACTCCACCCTTTGTGTTCCAGAAAACTGCCAACTGCAAAGAACCACCTTTTCCCCCATAACTGAGATAAGACTCCCAGGGGCCTCTTATTTACCCATGACAAGGCCAGACTCTCAAAATTCCCTTTCTTTGCCCCATAATTAACTGAACTGTTTGTCCTCACTGATCAATTGTAACAAAATGCTTGTCTACCAAACTTTGGTTAAGCTTCTCTCCTCCCTTTAGGTTCCTGAACTTTGGCCCGCCCTCACCCTGAGCCAGCATACGACCCCCCTGAGAACAGGCTGGCCTCAGGGTCAGACATTCTCCGATCTATCCGATCATGCCACCCCGTCATCCCACTAACCCAAACCTGGTTGCTTCTAGCTTTATTTACTCCTCTCTGTAAATAATCTCTTGGAATCAATCCATTGACACCGGCTAGATCAGCCACGTGTTTATGTGTAATATGTGAAACAATGTACTTTCCCAGTGTGTGAACTACACTACTACCTTATTCTTATTTTATTTATTTATTCTATTCTTATTTTAAAATTTAAATTATATTAATGAAGATGATATAAAACTAAAAGTTCAAAAATAGACCCACAGACATAGGAAACAAACTTACGGTTACCAAAGGGGAAAGGTGGGGAGGGGTAAATGAGGAGTTTGGGATTAACAAATACACACTAATATATATAAAATAGATAATCAACAAGGACCTACTGTGTAGCACAGGGAACTCTACTCAATATTTTGTAACAACCTATAAGGGAAAAGAATCTGAAAAAGAATAGATATATAGAGACATATGTAGATATAGATATATGTATAACTGAATCACTTTGCTGGACACCTGAAACTAACACAACATTGTAAAACAACTATACTTCAGTAAAAAGTAAAATAAAATAAAATAAAAATAAATAAAATTAAAAGTTCATCTTCTCAGTTGTACTACCTACCTTTCAACTGCTCAAGTGTTACATGTGGCCAGTAGAGACAAGAGCATTCTTTAGAATATTGAAGTTTATTCATTTAAATACTGAATTAAAGATCATTTGGATTGAAATATTTAAGTATATTGCAAAGCACCTGCCCATATTAAGTTTTTTTGGTGATTTAGATCATTCATTTTTTTTCTTTAATATTTATTTATTTATTTATTTATTTATTTATTTATTTATTTATTTATTTATTTATTTATTTTGGCTGCCCCGGGGCTTAGTTGCGGCATGCAGGCATCTTAGTTGGGGCATTGGGACTTCTTAGTTGCGGCATGCATGCAGGATCTGGTTCCCTGGCCAGGGATCGAACCCAGGCCCCCTGCATTGGGAGCACGGAGTCCTACCCACTGGACCACCAGGGAAGTCCCTAGATCATTCATCTTTGAACTGTGTATATAAATCATGGTACTGGGTGTACACATTGTACATACAGTGGTTTCCTATCCCTTTGATGTTTACTGTGTTTTTGATGTTTCCCAAGAATCCAAGCGCTCATCTGCTTTTAGTATAATTTTCCCATCTGTGAAATGGAGATAACAATACTATTAACTATCTCATAAAGTTAAATGATACAGTGAATATAAACAACTTAGAACAGTACCTGACACATAGAAAATACCCAATGAATATTATGTATGTTTAAATTACAGTAAATCAACTATACTTCAATTAAAAAATAAACTTAAAAACAAACTTTTTGCCCAACTCTGGAGGCACTTGTAGATCTTATGGTCACAGTGTTCTCTCCATTGTAATAGTCTCTTTCTCCCCTTGCAATAATCCTTTTGAACAGAAGTCTTTCCTTGCTAAGTCCAGATGTGTTTCTTATTTGGCTTGGTCAGGGAGAGTCTCTTTCCGCAGGAACATTTCAGCAGAGATGTGAGGAAGTCAGGGCGTGGAGCTGATCAATTCTGGTGGGAAGAGACATTCCAGGCAGGGGGAGAGCAAATACAAAAGCCCCAAGGAGAGAACACACTTAGCATGTTCAAGTGACAATGAGAAGACCAGGGGGTTAGAGCATCACAAGGAAGAAGAAGGTGATCAAATATTAGGGCAAAGGGATGCCAGGGACATGATTATGCAGAGCCTGTGGAACATCAGAAGGACTTGGGATTTTATTTTAAATGGGACGGTACCCAGTGGAGGATTTGGAGGCAGAGACAACTTGCATTTTACTGAATCAACTTGACTACCATGTGAAGAATAGCGGGGCAAAATTAGAAGTAGGGGAATAAGTTAGGTTTTTTTTACAGTAGTCTGACAAGAAAGATGGTGGCCTAACGAGGGGACAGAAGTGGTGGAGATGATGAGAAACGGTGAGATCTGGGATGTTTTTAAGGAAAGCAGACCGAGTTTGCTGATGATTGGATGGGGGTGGAGAAGTGGGCCGGTGAGAGAGAGGATCCCAGAATGAGTCTAAGGTTTTTGACCCGAGTAACTAAAATTATAGAGTTGTCATTTACTGAGCTGATGAAGCTATGGGAGAAGTGGGGGAATCAAGGGTTATATTTGGGGAATGTGAACTTAAAATGTCAATTAGATATCATCTAAGCTGGGACAGAGCCCAAGGCGAGGACCTATGTGTAAGTCATTTACTTAGGAGATGCAGGGGCCAGTGGTAAGAATAGGGAGAGTGAGACCAGGACGGAAGAGAGGCCAATAAAAAGGTGTGCTATCCACTGCTATATATAAAAGAGATAACTAATAAGGACCTACTGTATAGCACAGGGAACTCTACTCAATACTCTGTAATGACCTATATGGGAATAGAATCTAAATTCAATCTAAATCTATGGATATATGTATACGTATAACTGATTCACCTTGCTGTGCAGCAGAAACTAACACAACATTGTAAATCAACTATACTTCAATAAAAATTAATTTTTTTTAAAAAAGGTGTGCTATCAAGGTAGCTGCCATGTGCGCTGATGGCTCAAATCTTCAGAGATACCTGAGAAAATATACCAAATGCCCCCAGGATCGTCTGCCTGAAGGGCAGGAGGCAGGAACATTTTTTCCGCTAGCTCCCCACCGCTGCTGGCTGAGAGTTTCTCCAGGCATGCTAACATCACTGCACTTTCTAGCTGCCCCTGCCCTGAATGAAGCCAGCTGTCTGTTGTGGGGGCACTGGAGGAACCCCTGGGGCAGGAAGGGAAAACTCTTGGTGACTGCTCTCTGCTAAATGAGTCGAACCCTGCAAGGAACTGTTTATCCCAGCCACTTGATCAAAGGCATGGACAAGGGGCTTCGAAGCAGAACATTGGGCTGGAGATATGAAGTCATCAGTGTATATGTAAACATATAATATTCTCTTGAGTGGGAAAAAGGCTAAATAGGAGGAACACTTCCCTGTCACACTTCAAATCAAACCATTTAGACAACCATCCACTCTATCCATTGGTGAGCTTGATTTTGACATAGTAGCTACCAGCAGAGCCCCCTCCTCTCTGAGGTTTTCCCATAATGGAAAGTGAAATGGGAATTCCCTCCTCCACAAATGATATAATAGACTACAATATTGGCTCTAATTCAACTGGAAAATTTGAGAGGCATAAATACAAGCTCCCTTACAGAGATGCTAGAACACGGGCACATGCACCACAGACATCCTTAGACAAGTGTGCAGCCCCATGCAGAAGCAGGAGAATAAATTTGTGCTTGCCTCGATCTCTCTCTCAGACCAGAGGTGACGGTCTCCTGAAGAATGGCCACTTGGAAGTGCGGGCAACTCAGCTGCAAGCAGTGGAATCACTTAGGAAATGACTGAATCACAGCACTTTTAAATTACTTAGCTTTCCCTGCCTCACAGTAGTAAAATGAAGAGGTTAGACTGGATGATTTCTGAGGTCCTGTTCTGCTGACAAATTCCCATTGTGTTCCATTTTGGACTTATTACATTGAGTAATTGACTTCATCTAACTCAGTGACACAATCAAAGGCTCTTAAACAGCATGGAGTTCCTGGAGCCAAAGAGCCGTGCGTCATCCTCGGCTGCTCTGGATCTGGCGCCCTCTAGTGTACAGAAAGTTAATTGAGTTTCCAAGTCCGGGCTTTTAATATCTGAAGTAAAATATTTGGGACCCATTGGCCAGTTTTGAAATCTTTGATTCTTTTTCCCCCTAGAGGTAAAACAGGATTATAGATTTGTTTTTCTTACATTTAAAGCATTCCAATATGTTATTCTCTGCTGAATATAAGATTGGGTGATATTCCTGGATGGAAGATTCACAATCTAAAGTCGAATAAGAAGCTACCCCTGGTGAAAATATTGGAAATACTTAGGAGAAAGAAAAGCGACCATGTCTTGGGAGAAGACCATGGTTATTCTTGCATAATTTAGACATTTATTTCAAGATGGCAAAATAACATTTCCTGCTATCGTGGCAGAACAGAAGTCTTTCCTTTTATCCCCTTTGTTCCTTCATCCACACTTTTAGTTACAGAGGGGTTCTCTTACCAAGAAAAAAAAAATTACTTTAAGTATCGTAAACAGAGGAATATAATGCAGGGGTAGAAGAATTGAGAAAACAAACAGGGTTTGATGAGGTGCCCAGAGATCAGTAAAAACAGAAGGGCACTGCTACTCTGAGGATGGAGGGTAAAGGGACCTCAAGGCACCTGGCTGAAACTACACCCCAGTGAGCCTGCCCAACAAGACCTGGAGGCCCAGAGGAGATGCAACTGCTGTCTCATAGACAGACTGAAGCAGAGGAAGATCTGGGGAAACGTCTCCCTTCTCCATTCTCCTACCAGTGTCCTTCATTGACCAAATCTCACCCATGATCCAGAAGCATGGAAAACACAGGCTGAGGGGCTAGCCCCTGTGATTCAGAGCAGGGCAGAGGCAGAGAGTGGAATTTCTCTGAGTTCAAACTGACCAAGAACTGGCACAATAAAGAGTAGAAGTTTTGATGTCAACACTGATAAATATTAGCCATAGAGAGGTTTGTAGACCATGGATCTATAGGGCTAGCTTCATGGGCACACAACCTGTGTAGTTGCACAGGGTGCCACACTTAGTTTAATACTCTGCTGTCTCTGTCTTGAAATCCTTAAGTTTGAACAAAGGGCCTCCAAAAAGTACATTTTCATTTTGTACTAAGCCTCACAAATTGTGTAGCCAGTCGTGTGCATGAATCATCTACAACTTATAGCTGTAGAATGCAGAGAATGTGGCTCTGCTGTCATCTTTCCAGCATAGAGCTAGGACCTGCCATGCACAAGGGACATGGTTGAAGCAGTGATCCTGAAGCTGACTTCAAGGGCTAAGCAGTAGTGTCGATCAGGATCCAGGGACAAGGGGAAAGGGGTAGAAAATTAAAAGGGGGGGAGAGGAACTAGAAGAGAAGGGACTCCCAAAGGGCTGACTCTGAGTGGACTGAGATGCAGTCCAATAGATATGGGTAAATATTCTGCTCCGTATTCTGGACTCCCAAGTGTATGAGATCTGCCACCAGGAAGATTGAGTCTTTTCTGATAAACAACTGTGCCTGCCCTTTCCAGACACTGCCAAGTACAATAGTAGGATTATGATAATCATTTCACAGAAGAAAACTTGTATAAACACACCTAATCTCCTCAAGTTTTCAGTGAAAGCAGTTTAGTATGAGGAATTTTAAAACTGTAATAAAGATTATAATTTTCTTATTCAGAACACTCAGGGAGCTTGATTTTGCAATTTCCTATGCTACTAAGCTCTTCCCATTTCTCTTTTATGCATTGCTCAACAGTTACGGGCTTAAGTCTTTAAATTCCTGGGCCTATAGCCGACCTTAAGACCATCTGTTTTTATTAAGACCAAGGAAGCTGGACTCCTGAATTTTTATTTTTATTTTACCAAGATCTTAGTAACAATGTTTATTTTGAAGGTAGTAAATGTCAGAATTATATAGGATTTATCTTTCAATATAGAGGTTTTTATTTAACAAATCTAGTTATTGTTTACAATCTGCTAGGCATTGTTAGAAGAGCTTTACAAATATTAGCACATTTAATTCTCACGAGAACTCCTTAGAACTCCACCTTCTATAGCATCTTCAACAAGGAACAATAAACTTGTATAGAAATTACAGGACAAAGGAAAGCAGTTTTAGGTGTCTAAGGGTGGCAAATTGGAAGAAGGTAAACATATGGGAGGAAACTAATAGAGTAAGTTTTATTTGCAGATTCCTCTAGTGCCATCTCCAAGCTTATAAGAGTCTAGAGTCATCTCCAGTAAAGGAGAATTTATATCTTGCCTCCACACAGAATTGAGGGAGGGTAGAGAGTTTTTCCTGCATTTCCTGCTGCTTAATTGCCTTCAGCTCAAGAAAATGTTTATGTCGAAGAGGCATAGCTTGGGATGACATATTCTGGTTTCCTTCAGGAGGTGCTCTTATTTCATTTTACAGATGAGGAAACTGAGGCACAAAGTGAACTTGGAATGAGCATGTAGCCTGAAATCCCTAAAATAACTTTTTCTAAATTCTGTTATTCTTAAACTGTCTTCCCTTTTACTGGAGGTATTCGCAAGCAGAAAGAAACAAAGTTCCTAGATCTTTTACACCTCCTTTACCTAAGTTCTATTTTCTAGAAGCTCCTCAGGATATTCCACTCATCCAAACTGCCACAGTACTCACACTCTCTGCACCATACCTACCATCCTTGAATGCATAACACACATTGTGTTCAAAATCACCAACTTCCTCTTTAAACACACAAAATGCAAAGATTAAAAGAAGGTACCAGAATTTCCCTGGCGGCGCAGTGGTTAAGAATCCGCCTGCCAATGCAGGGGACCAAGGAAGCTGAACTCTTGGTGGTGGGTTCAATCCCTGGTCCAGGAAGATCCCACATGCTGCGGAACAACTAAGCCCCTGCACTGCAACTACTGAGCCTGTGCTTTAGAGCCTGCGAGCCACAACTACTGAGCCTGCGTGCCACAACTACTGAAGCCCACGCACCTAGAGCCTGTGCTCCACAACAAAAGAAGCTACCGCAATGAGAAGGCCGTGCACCGCAACGAAGAGTAGCCCCCGCTGCCTACAACTAGAGAAAGCCTGGGCGTAACAACGAAGACCCAACACAGCCATAAGAAAAGAAGAAAAAAAATAAGGTACCTGCCCTGAGAGGGACATACAAGTAAACAGTTGAAAGTGACGAGTTTGCAGGCAGAAGCACCTGACCCCTCCAAGTGTAAGGAGAAAGTTAGGCGGGTAGCTTCCTTGAGGGGTGATCCTTGCACTGAATCTTGGAGGGGAAAATGTACTTCACCAAGCAGACAAGCAAAGGAAGAATTTCCAGGACCAGCATGTAGAGAGGCAGGCTGTTGGGGAAGCTAGTAAAGTAGCCTTGTTCAGGCTTCAGAGGCAGCACCAGGCCTCTCACTGACCGGACGATGATACTAAAGCTGGCTGCATGCCAAACTGCTGAGCTACACCCAGGCCAGCAGGGGTGGCACCAGCACACATCTTAAACCAATAGATAAGATAGAGTCAGTCATGGGACTTCTTGCACCTTGAGGGTCTGGCCAGCCCCCGGGATCCAGAACATTCCAAAACTTACCAGAGCTGCAAACTTGCACATAGGCTGATTGTTATCATCCTGCGGCCTGGTGCTAAAAGCTGTGCTCCTTCGAGTGGCAAACTGAAGTCTTACCCGTGGGGTGGACGCACCACCAGGACCTTCCCAACTGGGACTCCAGATTGCTGTTCAAGGGGCTTCCCAGCGTTGCTTGGATCTGAATGTAGGTGCTTCCCCAATTTGGAGATGTATAAACCTCTGTCTTTACTATTCTCTCTTAGTTAGTTATACTATTCTTTTCTTAATTAGTATACTGTAATTTGTTAATTCAATAAACTCTCTCTAAATTCTTGTTTAACTGAGTGTAGAGTGGTTATTTTGCCAGCTAATCCTATGAACCTTGAAACCAAAAGTAAGGCTTTCAGCAAAACACAGGCATTGAACAATTCATCTCAGGACTTAATGAAGCTCAGGTTCTTTATGTCTCAGCACAGAAGGAATTCAGTGAGGAACAAAGTGGTAAGAAGTGGATTTATTAGTATAGGATGCTTGTGGATTTATTAGTATAGGATGGATTAGTATAGGATGCTTGTGAAGGGTACAAGCGGGCAGGCAAGAGAGCTCTGCCCTGATAACTAAGTGGGCTACATTTTTATAATCCAAGGAAAAGTGGGGAGAGGGAGAAGACCACCTTCTTCCTCATTCTTTGAGTAGACAGCAGGCTTACATCATTAGCTCCTCCTTCATGTCATGGGGCTATTCAAATCAGCATAAGAGTGGTAACATACAGTAAAATATGTTAAATCATCTCAGGTTTCAGTATAATGAGGGTCTTCTACTTCGGAATGTCACCTTTCCCCTCTATTCCTGTCCTTGGTACGTGCAGAGGTGCATGTCCTAAGGATCATTATCTTGCTGACCTCGACCAGCAGGATGCAGGTCTCATTTTTTCACTTAATGGCCTGGGGCATATCTCGTGCTTTTGCTAGGGGAAACACTGACTGAAACTGCCCACCCTGGCCAGGCAAAGACTAACAATTTGCATGAGTTATTTTAGGACAGGAGATCCTGGTAAGGAACACGTAACTAACAAGCCACCACCAACCGGAAGAATATGGGAAAGGTCAAAAGGAGAGAGGAGACTCCAGTCCACATGTCCTACCAACCTCCCAAAATCCTCCTCGCTGGAATCCATCTTGGCTGAGCGATGTGCCCACCACCAGAAAGGACCCTGAGTCAGAATGATTGGCCAGAAACAACCCAGAAACTAATCCCATCACCATAAAACCTGAGACTGTGAGCCATGTGGCAGAGCAGTTCTCCTGAGTTCCCTTACCTTTCTGCTCTCCACCTGGGCACCCCTTCCCAATAAAGTCTCTTGCTTTGTCAGCACGTGTGTCTCTTCGGACAACTCATTTCCAAGTGTTAGACAGGAGCCCACTCTCGGGGCCTGGCAGGGGTCCCCCTTCCTGCAACACTTTTATTGCATGGTTTCATTGTTAAGCAGGTCTGTCTTGTTTCACAATGTTCTGATTACTTTCTTGAGTGGTCATTAACTTACAATGGTCTCCCAAAGTTCCTTCTCTATCTATAATCCCCTAGTGGGGTTTCTAAAGCTACCTGTGTAACTATCCTACTCTATCTCTATCAGCATGATGGATCATATGGAATCTAGGGAACTTCAGTAGTAGTCCAATGTGGTTTAAGTGCAGGCAGGCAAGGGCATGTGTGCTGTTAAAAGATAGCACCCCCCCAATTAAAATTGTTACTGAACTTGGGTCTGCTCACCCACAGCACAGCAAAGCCAATTTACTGACACCATGTTGTAGTGAAGGAAAGTACAGCATTTATTTGCAGGGCACCAAGCAAGGAGTACAGGCAGCTTATGCTAAAAAAAGAGCCAAACTTTCTGATGGTCTTCATGGAAGAATTTTTAAAAGCAACATTTAGGGGTGAGGACTGCAGGATGCATGACTTTCTTCTGATCGGTTGGTGGCGAAGTAACAGAGTGGTGTTCCAGGAATCTTAATCATCAGTCTTCTGGTTCAAACTAGTCTGGGTTCTATGTGCTTTTGCTCAGTCTGAAGTTACCATCCTCCACCTGGGTGGGCTACTTAGTTCCTGTAGAACTCAAAGATATGTATCAGATTGTTCTGTATATCCCTTGAGGAGGAATTAAGACTCTGCTTTATCGATGCACTATTGTTTCTTGCACTACTGTTTTCCCTTTGCTTCTACATTCCCTCACTTCCCTAATTAGTAACTGTCTGAATCTGCCCTTTTGGAACTCAGGGGAAGCCTATAAACAAGAAATGGGGACACAGAAAGCCTTTTGTAAGCAGGAGGGCCCCACAGGGTCCTGCTCAGTTTCAAAATCATGACTGTCATATAGATGTAAAAATGAACATGTTAAAGATTTTGTTTCTCCCATCAGGCGGATTTTATAATCGCCACTCAAAGGGTGAGTCCAAAGAACAGACACGTTTATAGACCAGGAATATTGAAATGAATGTGCAAGCGGAGGCAAAACTGGCTTCTTCCACAAGGAGGGGGAAGTCCTCTGAACTTCTGTAGGAGAGAATTTGTGTATCTATAGACCATTATTTTGCAATGCTACCACTCATTTACAACTTATATAGTTGTAAAATATCTCCCATAGAATCAGAATCAGATAATGCAGAAGGATGACTCCTGTGCATAGATTTCCACTGAAGCACACCTTCTCCCCTACAGTGGCAGTAAGAGAATCAACTATTCAGGGGCCATATCAGAAAGAGCCACAAATACCACAATAAAGAGTTTGGGGGCTTCCCTGGTGGCGCAGTGGTTGAGAATCTACCTTCTAATGCAGGGGACACGGGTTCGAGCCCTGGTCTGGGAAGATCCCACATGCCACGGAGCAACTGGGCCCGTGAGCCACAACTGCTGAGCCTGCGCGTCTGGAGCCTGTGCTCCGCAACAAGAGAGGCCGCGATAGTGAGAGGCCCGCGCACCGCGATGAAGAGCGGCCCCCGCTTGCCACAACTAGAGAAAGCCCTTGCACAGAAACGAAGACCCAACACGTCCAAAAATAAATAAATAAATAAAATTAAAAGAGTTTGGACTTTCTGTTAGTTTCAGTCTTTGAGCAAAGGAGGTTCATGAAAGGTCAAGCTGGGAAAGGCCAAGATATCCTTTCATTGGAAGGGCATGGCCTGGCGGCAGGTGGAAGCTGACTGAAAAGGCACAAGAATGGAGGCACGAATAAAATCTAGGAGGTTGATGCAGTAGGTCAGAGTCTGTAAGCCAGAGCCAAGGCGAGTGGCTGACAAACAGAGAAAGTCAAATCAAGCGGACCTAATGAACGTGGATGCGAGGGATGAAGTGGAAAGTAGGGTATCTCTGATGGTTTCTAGGTTTCCGACTTAGACAACTGGGTAGAGGGTGACGCATCCACCAACACAAGAGGAGCAAGCCCGTGAGGAAAGATAAGGTCAGTTTTGCACAACTTAAGTTTGAGGTGCGTATAGGATGTCAGGAAGGCATATGGAAAGGGACCCCCCAAGAGACTTGGGGCGGAGTTAGAAGCCACTCGGTTTTTGCGCGCAACCAGGCGCGAGAGGTGGCCGGGGGGGGCGGTGGGGGGGAGAGTCCGGCCTCCTGGAAGGCTCCACCCCCAAGCCCCGTAACGAACCGCGGAGAGGCTGGCTGCAAAGGCTCGAGGTCCTCCCGCCCGTTGGGCCTTGCCGCGCTTGCCCCAGCCAGGCATCGCGGACCCCACTTCCGCTTCCGGTCGCCGGGTCTTGGCGGCTGGGCGCGGCGGGTAGGGGCGGGGCGGGGCTGAGGGCCGCGGGTGCCTGGCGGCCGGAGCAGCTTTTGCGAGGCCGGTGGGCTCCTGCGAGCGGGCGTGGCGGGCCTCGGTGGGCAGACGGGCGGCCCGGGGCGGATGCTGCGGTCGCGGACCTCGGGGCCCGCGACGGCCCCGGGGCGTGAAGGCGATGCGCGAGGCCCGAGCAAGAGAGGCAGGCGGCCTGGACCAGGCAAGGCGGGAGGCTGTGGCCCTGAGGCCCGGGGGCGCAAGGAGAGCAGGCAAAAGAGGAGGATGGTGGCCCGAGCGTCTGGCAGAGAAGAGGTGGAAAATGACAAGTCGGGTGAGGCGTTCGGGGCTGGGAAGGCCTCAGCGAGGCGGCGAGTGGAGGGGCCGGGGGGCCAGGTGGGCTGTTCAGACCCTTCGGACCGGCTGGGCTTAGAAGCAGCGAAGGAGGCGGAGCTCCCCTTGCAATCGGGAAGACACAGTAAGGAAGCACGCAGAGGTCACTCCCTTTCCAGCCTTTGCACCCCTTCTCCTCCACCCGTGTTTTACCACTAGCGTTTCACTTGAATCTACGTGGGCTTTACTGATGCACACGGTTGACCCGGAGAGAAAAAAACAGGAATTCGCTTAAAACGTGTTTGTCCTGTTAGGATCCCTTGCTCAGAAGTTCTGTAAAAGGAATTCCTACTAGTGATTCACTTTGGCTTGTATGAAATGATGATGCTAGAGGTTATTCAGCTGCCTTAGAATTTATACAGGTTTATACAGGACCTTAATAGAAATTAGGTCTTTGATTTAAAAACAAACGTATATTTCCATACAGCTATTCAGGGAAATAAAAATGGATGGCTTCACAATTTTTTTTTATTTTAAAGTGGTATTGCTTTTTCCTCCTCAATATAAAATCTTTTCTGGTATGTTTTGTTGTTTTGATCAGCCAAGGAAAAAAGAAAAGTTACTGAAGCCTCAAGTGATCATCCACAGCCAGGGATTGACCTGGTAAGAAAGGAATCATTAACCAGTTCGGAATCTTTCCAAACAGTGGAATGCAGTGAATTTCAAAGTATGGCTTTCTTGCAGTCTTTGGGTAAGGAAGGTTTGGTAAAAGGTATTAAAAGAAGAATTCGAATTAAAAAATTTAAAAGCTTAGAACGCCCATCTCTCAAAATAACTGAAAATAAGGCTACACAAAATAGTAAGGTTGAATTCCAAGATGAACTGTACAAGAATACTCCAAAATATTCTTGTAACAGCTTGTCACCTGGAGTAGAAAATAATTCCATTTTAAAATTACATGATTGCAGTTGTTTCCCCCATTCCAAGGGTTGTAATGATGAAAATAACCTTGCATATAAACCTGATGGTGGATGTATGCATGTACCAGAAAATTCCTCAGAGTTAAAGAAAGAAAGCCCTAGGAGTCTTGCAGATAAGAGTGACAGAAATAATATTCCTCAACTTTTACAAACTGAAGAAAACTTAATGGGAGTAAATCAGTTATTACTTGAAGAAAATGATTCATACCAAAGTAAAAATAAGGGCTTGCTTTCCTGCCTTCAAAGTGAAAAAAATAAACATTCATTAGAGGAGAGCAGTGTTGGGAGAAAACCCAGAAAAAGGATGAAGGTGTCTGAAAAAGGAGATGAAATGGTTATTAAGATGAAATTCTCTAATGTGTATAACAAATCTGAACTGGTGTTACAAGAAAACAAAACAGGTGCTGAAGGTAAAGAAACAGAGACTTTAGTGGCTAAAAAAAGTCCTTTAAAAGTTTTGAGAAAAGTAAACAATAACACGCTGTCACCAGTGGATCATTTATTAAGTCTTCCAGAAACAGGGAAAAAAACAAGTCATGAACACCATGTAAATCCTATGTTTCAGAAAACTCTTGAGCCACTTTCAAAAGAAGAAAAAAAGAATGCTTCAGAGCCTTTAGGATGTAAGAGCATGGATCCAGAGGAGTATTTTAAGTGGATGAAAAACTCAATAGTGAAGTCACCTAGCGATTGCCATCCTATTGAAAAGAGAGCTTCGAGGGAAGACTCGAAGAATGAAGCTGAAGAATCTAAATTTAGCTGTCACAGAACAATACCAATGACTGGCAAAAGAACTTGGCCTTGTTATTCATGTGCTAGAATATCTGCCCAGTGTTGGAAAAAGACTTCCTTGCCACAGTCAAATAACTTTCTTCCTGGGTCTCAGGAAAGTTTTAGGCAAGATGATTTTCTTAAACACCAAGCAAATCAAACTCACTTAACTGACTCCAAATTGATGCTACAAAGTTCTGTAACAGAAACAAGCAGTGACTCTTCAAGTAGAGAGAAATTGGATTCTAATTTAAATTGTTTATCTTCAGTCTCTACAGTGGAACCTACTTTAATGGTTATAAAGGAACCTATCATCAATGATAATAAAAAAATGAAGTCAGAGAAACTAAGCAGAAGTGCGTCAGAGGTAGTTTCTAATACTACTGAAGATACTCCATTAACTAATGTGACTCAAAACTTAACAGGAAGTAAAAAAAAAGATAGAGGGAATTTAACAAAACTGAATTTGACAGTGGCTTCCCAGGATGGCCAGGAAGCAAATAGCTCTACAGGCAAAACTATTCATCGAAAAGCATGCATTGCTAAGCAAACACTGGTTGTTCCAGACTTCGTTAAGATGTTGAACACAGGACGGCTGACTAATTTTAAAATTCCCTTACTTAAGAACAAAACAGAAAAAAGAAAAGAAATAAATGCCAAGTCATCAGAGAGAGAAGTATATAGTCCCCTAGAACTTCTTGACAGTTTATCTGGAGCAGAGGTAAGGCAGAATAGGACTAAAGAAAATGTCACCACAGTAACTTCAGGACCTCAATCTTTGAGCATACAAAACAGTGTAATTCCAGTGCAAGCTGGTTCTGACTCATACTGCAGTAAGAATTCCTGTATTATTTCTCCAGGCTTTTTAAAGCAAGGTAATGGTAATAAACCATCTAACCACATCTCTGAACCAGGCAATATTGTTTCTAATAAGGAAGCTGTTTCTTTCACAGTTGAAAATAATACTATTTCTTGTGATCCTGGGTGTATAAAGAAAATTCCTGCCTTCTGCTCTAGTGAACAAGAAACATTCAAAGCAGTTTCCTCTGAAGTTAGTGGTAGAAAAATGACTAAGAACTTTTCAGAAATTGAAGTGGGGTTTCCAGATATTCTTAAAGCATATGAAGATGATGTCCTCTTAATTGATGTAATTCAAGATGACCCAGACCTCTTTGGAGTCTCCAATGAAGGGGAGCTGTCTTTTACTTCCGAGGTTCCCATGATAAGCCAGGAGCCCAGTGTTGCCGAAGAGCACCAGTCAACAGACTCCAAGCACATGGAACTTCCAGAAAAAAAAGAACCAAGTGATGACTTGAGGTATGCATGTTCAAGTATGCCTTTTGGTACAGATTATTGTTGCAGGTTTCAAAAGCACTTTCTGCTCTTAGGTGTCACCGATTTATTCAGTGATCATTGACGCTCCATTATTTTTTTAACCCAGTTATTTATTAAATGTAATATAGTGTATAATTGCTGAGACCTGGAAATGTCATTAATGCTGAAACTTAGAATCAAAATAAAACAATTATATATATTTGAAATTATAATGGAGCAGATTAGCTGTTCAGAATTTTAAATGGTGGTTTATAAAGTGGCTTTTAAAATTACTGAGATTGCTTCTTTCAAAAGTCAAATTTATTTTCATATGTTTTTTAATAATTGTAAATATACAGATATGCTTTTATTTCAGTCAAGTTATGTATTAAGAACAGTGCTATGTATTTTAACCCATTTTCACTGGCTTCCTTGTTAGATAAAAAATCCATTTTTCAGTGACCAGAGAAGCCTTGGAAAAGTTTATTTGAATTAGAACTTGAAAGTCGATCAAAAGTGAAACTAATATTCAGAGGGGAAAAGCACAAAATTTTTTTCATGGTTTTACTTTTAAGGTGATGGTTTTATTTTTTTTAATTTTTTTTTTTTTTTGAGTAAATGTTGCTTTATTATCAGCAAGGATAGAATAGGCATCTTGGTTAAAAGCAAGTAAAGGTGATTCTTTTTTTTTTTTTGCCACAAATAGTAGAGTTCTTATTTATTTTTTTTTGAATTTTAGAATTTTATTTATTTATTTATACAGCAGGTTCTTATTAGTTATCCATTTTATACATGTTAGTGTATATATGTCAATCCCAATCGCTCAATTCATCACACCACCACCACCCCACCACCACCACTTTCCCCCCTTGGTGTCCATACATTTGCTCTACATCTGTGTCTCTGTTTCTGCCCTGCAAACCGGTTCATCTGTACCATTTTTCTAGGTTCCACATATATGTGTTAATATACGATATTTGTTTTTCTCTTTCTGACTTCACTCTGTATGACAGTCTCTAGATCCATCTAAGGTGGTGGTTTTAAGTGATGACTTAGCCCCCAAATAGAGTGAGTTTGCCTGAATCAACTTTAAATGGAGCCAAGTAATAACCTTCTTATTCGGGAACTTGACCTATCTGATTGGCCTAAATTTTATTTACTATTATGTCATATTTTACTAAATTTTTATAATTCTTTAAGCTCTAATTTATATTTGTATGTTACAGTACTTGAATATTGGAATGTTCTGTGAACAGACTCGAAACATGAACACTTTCCACTAAGATTCAATAGTACATGACTTAAATTTATCTGGTATTCATAAATTTTAGTTACTTTTGTGATATTACATTCTTCCTGATGTTCCTAGTGTGACAAGAACTTGTAACTTATCACCAAATAGAGTACTTTCTGTATCCCAAAGGAAGGACCAAGAGCTTTATCTGTTATTTTTTAAAATCGTCCATAATGAGGATGGTAATCTGCCCATCTTGAGGTGGAAAAAATGAAGATGACAAGTTGTCAGTTGTCCAAATTCACACTGCTAGTAACAGAATCTGGATTTGAACTATCTTAGTTTAAAATGAGTGGTCAAGAACTTAACCTTTATAGTCTGACCTAGGTTTTTGAATCTTTTCCTTTCCCTAATAGCTCTGTCACCTTGTAGGCAAATTATTGATATTTTACCTTATCTGTAAAAAGGGAAGGTACTTGCCTCTCAAGGTCGTGAGGATTAATCAATGAAGGGATGGGAAAGGTTTTGGTGTAATACTGAGTGAATAGTAAGAGCTCAATAAAAGGTAGTTAATTAAAGGTGGTTTTAACTCTTGTTATACCATGCTTCCTTTGAGGATTACAAAGAGAAATTAGAGCAAAACCTACATTCAAAGGCAAACATCTCTGTTAGCTAACAAGATGTTGACAATGAACTGCAGTTGAAGGTAGAAATGTTGTAAACTGGGCATAAAGTTTGTTTTTTATACTTTTTTTTTCTTTCTTAGGATAATGGCTGATTTTATAAAAATGATACGTGTTCATTATATTAAAAGTGTAAGAGGGAGGGAATCTCACCACCCAAAATAACAAACTAATTACTCAAAATTTGTATGCCTATCTAGGCATATATGTGGATATAATTTCAGAAAAGTTGGATCATGCCACTTTTTAGTAAAAAACATTTAATTTTACTTACGTTTAACTTGGGGAAGGAGGGACTGAAGTGAAACTAAAGGAACTGCTGAATCAATATACTTCTTTACAACAAGAAATTAGTTCTTAAAAGTCCCTCCCAAGTTAATAAGAAAGATTATTTAAAAGTTTGAGTTTTGTTATCATGACTTTTAAAAATTGTGTTCTAACTTCAGACAGCAGCATTTGCTTTCCTGGTATAAAAGACAAACCAAGTATCAAATTTACTTCAGAAAATTTTTCTGTTATTGTAACTTCATTTCCTTTTATGGCAGGAGCACCAATTATACTTGTTTTAGCTCTTCTTTTTCTTTCATCTCTGCTTCTGAAGTTTTGGTTTTTAAATAAACTTTAAAATTTCCTCAGTAGTTATTTTAATATTTTCATTTTTCTGCACTGGAAATACCAGTTTTACAGTCATCCACAGTGCTAGGATAAACCTTAACAGGGAAAAATGGACGCATGATCACCAGAGGGGCTGCTAATAGTTATACAGAAAATTGTTAATGGTTCTGGAACTAGATGAAGCTTAAAATATAATTTCTAATGTCAGCTCTCTCCCTTTTACCAATCAGTTGCTAATTAGTACATTACTGTTTCCTCACTCTACGACACTGAGAGGTTGAAACCTGTTAGAATGAGTTTCTGTTTTACAGAAATAGAAATTGAAGATGGGAGGGCTATGCCCAGAAATTGTCAGAAGCTCTGGACTACCTCTTATTGGTAAAACAGGTAGACAAACATGAGTTAATTTGTAAGGTATTTAAGTTATGTTAGAATACTTGTTCATTGTCAATCTCCACTGTGGGGGAAGTCCATATTAAAATCCAAAGCATTAGAAGCATATTAGAACTAATTCCCTAAGACTTGAACTGATGAGCTTAGACATATATAATGGGTGAAATAGGTAAAACTTTTGAATTAGCCTGTAAGTATAGTTAGAGATCTGAGAATGTCTGTAATAGTCAGTGCTCTACAGTTAATCTGTACTAGAATATAGGATTATGTTCAATCACATATGCTAAAATATCAGTCGAGTGATATTATACAGTGGATCACTGAGATTTTAAGAATCTGCCAGATATTCACGGGAATTACTATATCGCTGGGGAAGTGGGGACTAATGTGTTTGAAACAAAAATATGTAAACTGAGGTACAAGAACACTAGTAGTTTAGAAAAGAGGGTTGAAAGGGCCTCTTGGAAAAGCCAAAATTTGTACTGATCCTTAACGGTTGGATTGATTTAGATTAACAAGGGGGAAGAAGGAAGAAAGTTTGGAGAGGTAGAAAAATAATGAAGAAAATGTGGGCAAAAGGTAAAGGTAGCTATGAATATGGTTGTGCAGGGCAGATTATGACTTCTTCAGACAGAAGTAGGAGCCGTTCTCTTTTCCCACAGCACCTTTTGCTACCTCACTTATGGCACTGATTTCATGATGATATAATTTACATCTCTCACCTGCTAATACTATTGGACTTCTTTTTTTTTTACTTTTCTTTTTTCTCTTTATTTCCAAATTTATTGAGACATATTTGACATATTTGAGACATATTTGATATATAACTTATGTAAGTTTAGAGTGTACAATTTGATGATTTGATATATGTATTTGTTGCAAAATGATTACCTTAATAAGGTTAACTGACACATTCATCTCTGTTCCTATGAGTTCTTTCTTTTAGATTCCACATATAAGTGAGATCGTACACTATTTGTCTAGACAAAATGAAAAGGCAGCCTATGGAATGGGAGAAAGTATTTGCAAATCATATATCTGATGAAGGATTAATATCCAAAATACATAAGGAATTCATACAACTTAATAGCAAAAAACCAAATAACATGATTACTTTTTTTAATCTTCACGTAGGTAGGAACTCAACAGATTGAGTCAGCCACCTAAGAGCCTTGAACAGGCCTGATTACACAACAGGAATCAGAAAATTTAACTTTAGCCAACAAAACATACACTAATCTAGTAGACCTTAATAATTTTGATAAAATATGTTTTATTTGCCCATTTTATTGTAAACACAGTTATTAGTCTTGTTTTATTTTCTTTGTAGATGCAACATTTAATGAGTTCAGTGAAGTCTTGAGAGGAGAACATATTTTTTGTTACTGAATACAGGCTAATTTTCATCTTGGTACCCGCTGATGTAAATACAGTTGCACAAGAATATATACTCTTGTGTATATTCTCTATTTTTCTTTCTTTCTTTCCTTTTTGTTTCTGGTGTTATCCTCTATAATAAGTTCTTGGTTTAGAGTAGATATCTCAGACACTTTTCCATGGGAACATCATTTTCTCTTTGTGTGTGTGTGAGACAGATATTTAACTTTTGTGTACCATACCTTGTATTCCATGGCTCACATAAACTGTTGGACTCCTTGAGGGTGGGAAATGTCCATGTCTCATTTGCCTTTGTAAACCCAGTCACTCATACATTGAGGGAGGGGAGAGAATTAAGGTTTCAATTCCTACTATGTTGTAGGCTGTTTCTCAAGCATTGGAATATATGTAAATGGAGACAGTGAATCCTTTTTTTCTAAAGCAGATAGATGTTTAAGAATAGTAAAAATAAGACTTGGTAAGTAGGGTGATACCAGACTAAGAAGGTTGGAAAATTAGGCATCAAAATTTGAACTTGGTATAGAATTGGTGCTGGTGATCAGTTTGGATCATTTATACCACCTTTGCAACTTGGACTTCAATCCGTGAAAAGCCATTGTACATTCTAGAGCCGGTAAATAATAAACTTCTGGGGGGGGAAATACCTAGCACCACTGTACAGAAAATAAAAGCCTATTACTTTTGCTCAGGCATTTGAGTCCCATTAGACCATGCCTAGCATGGATCTATCCTGGGTAAACTATATTGTCTCAAGAAATCCACCCCACTTACTTTCTCAGAATCTTGGGGAATCAGTTTGTTCCCCAAGAGATTGGCCTCTGTCACCAGGTTTACAATACCAAATGACCAAAAACAAAACCAAAAAATGGTTTCCAGCAAAAGTGAAGGTCATTCTCTTTCTTTCCCTCATATATTTAGACTCCTTGGCCTGTCTTTCAAGAAGCTCATCTTCCTCCATTCTCCCTTTCCACTGAATATCTGAGGCACTCTAACTATAATGCACAATTGTACACTTAATTGTAAGAACTGACATTTAGTGTCTACCCTGTGCTGGATACATTACTTATGCCATTTCATTAAGTAGAACAATTCTGAGATTGAAACTGACCCTATCTTTAAAATTGAGTCAAAGTCACTAACTTTCCAAAGGACACACAGCTAGTAAGTATCAGAGCTGAGATCTGGACACAGGGCAACCTGCTTCAAAGTCGATCTCCCCTCCCCAGAACAGCATGCTGGAAGAGTGGCACTTTGGTTCTTTACATGGCTTCAAATCCATTATTCTGTAGACTGCCACAGAACATTATTTACTTTTTGACCCCTTTCCTCTCTCATCTCGTCCTCCTCTTTATTTTTTTTTATTAATTAATTCATTTATTTATTTATGGCTGCATTGGGTCTTCGTTGCTGCACACGGGCTTTCTCTAGTTGCGGCAAGCAGGGGCTACTCTTCGTTGCGCTGCGCAGGCTTCTCATTTGTGGTGGCTTCTCTTGTTGCGGAGCACGGGCTCTAAGCACACGGGCTTCAGTAGTTGTGGTGCACGGGCTTAGTTGCTCCACGGCATGTGGGATCTTCCTGGACCAGGGCTTGAACCTGTGTCCCATGCATTAGCAGGTGGATTCTCAACCACTGCGCCACCAGGGAAGCCCTCATCCTTCTCTTTAAAGTAGCAGGTGGTGCAGTATGAAGAAGTATCGTTCTGATTTTTACTTTTTTCTCTTTTGGACCACATAAACCATTGTTTGTTTTTGCTGAAATAAATGGTACTGTACTTGATGGAGTTATTGTTTGTAATATCAGGAGACCGAGCACCTCACATCCTGGCATCAGGCTTGGGAACCTCTGGCCCAGTGAATTGGATACTGTAATATTTCTGGTTTTGGCTACTGTTATGTGCAGAATAATTGCCCCAGTAAGTTTATGGTAGTCCTTTCCACAAACAATATGTGAATGTGTAAATAAGTGAACATTGACTGCATTCAGCTAGTCAGCACCTCAAAAGGAAGCAATAACATTCTGAATTTTTCTTGGACATTCTGAATTTTTCTTGGGAATTTTTTCTGAATTTTTCTTGAGCAATAACATTCTGAATTTTTCTTGGGCAATAACATTCTCTTAGTTTTCAAGCTTTTTCTGGTAATAATTATTCTAGGGCTGTCATCTTCAAACCTGTTTGTCAGTTACCCGTACTAAAGATACATTTTACATTACAGTCTGGTACCTACCTCTGAATATGTAAGACAATAGATTTATAAAAATAGTATTTCCCTTACTACATGTGGTCTAGTATCGTATTTTGTATTTTATTCTGTTTTATTTAAAAATCCTGGTTGGAACCCATTAAATTTCATCACCCCCTTGAAAAATGCTCTGTTAGAGGATAAACCTGATGTAATCTATGTAGTTCTTCAGAAGCCTCTCTTATTCTCCTCTCCTTTTTGCTCAGATCTTCTCTTTTGCTTCCCTGTATTCTGTAGCCTCACCCAAGTCTGTTTCTCTCCTTTCCTCCTTCTACCCTTCATTTTTCCCCCTTTCTACTCCACTAATGCAAAGCTGTAATGTATTTATGGGGGGTTACAATTTTATTTTTCCTAATCTAGATGAATTTAAGTTTTTCGTATCTCTTTGTGTCTTGCAAATTCAAAACAAAACTAAATTACTTCTAACAAGAGTGGCATGTGCAATTTTACCTTCCTTGTAAGTTACTTATTAATAGTAAAAAGTTTCTCACTCTTATGAACTATACCAGCAGTATTAAAAATACTATTGTAATACTTTGAAATTAAAGCAGTACACTTGCTATACTTATTTACTTTTTTGGGTTTGGGTTTTTTTTTTTTTTTTTAAGGAATAACCTTCTGTGTGTCTGGGCTGTACCTATTTGTGAATGTAACTTTCACTATAATTAGAAACAGCCCTCAATTCTCCTCTATTTATTGAGTCAGTTAATCCTATTCATGCTATTACCTTGAATATCTCTGATGGTTTTTCCTTTCTCTCAATTCTCACTGCTACTATCTTATTCATATTTCTTCTAAGTTATTGCAATTAGCTCCTGGTTAATCTTCCTGAACTCTCTTAGTATATCCTCCTCCACAGTAATATTTTGAAGTAGAAATTGATCTGCCAGTGACTGCTTACAGCGCTCCGGTGGCTTTCAGCCACCTGAGGATGGAGTCTAAATTGCTTGGCATGGCTTTTTATGGCTCTTTGGTGGATCTGCATCCATTCTCTCTTTGGCAGCTATGGGGTCGGTGGGGAGGAAAGTGTGGGGAGAGGCTAATAAAAGATAAGCAGAGCAGGCAGCTCACTGTTTCCACAATATGTCATTATCTGAATCCTTTTGCAAGTGTTTCTTTATCCAGAAGTTCCTTTCTTTTCACTCATTTGTCCTCTAAATCACATCTGAGATATTATTCTAGGGATTTGTTCCAGTAGTTCTCTTGGCACAGATCTCAGTGTATTATGTCTGCTTGCATGTGCACCTCCTCCTATCTCCTATTCTGGGAGTTTGTAGACAGGAGAGAGGCATCTTCATTTGCGTCTCCCTAGTGTCTGGCCAGGAGGATGTTAGGTGCTGACTATATGGTGAGCAACTAGATGCACATGGACCTTGTTCTCACAGAGCTTTTAGTCTATCAAGGGCTGCAAATGATTAAGCAAATACAATAAAATATGGTAGGAAAAGTGCAAGGTGTTGAAGGCTTCCTCGCCCTAGAACATTTAAGTTGAACACTAAAGAATGAATAGGAACTAGGCAATAGGTGAAAAAAAGTGAGTAGAAAATTGAGAGGGAAGGAGTAGTCTATAGGTAGGCCTGCAGGGAAGAGCATGTTACAACTGAGAGACAGAAATAACATCCCATGGCTTAGTGTTCAGGTGGCAAGAAATGAAGCTGCAGAGTATGCAGAAAGCTCAGTCGTGCAGGGCTTTGTAAATAGGATGACCATAGAATTGATCTTCTGAATTGCAAAAATTTTGAGAGGGAAATGGGCGGGGGGAGGTATTAATAATTAATATGCCAGGGTAAGAGTCATACACAGATCATCCTAGATGAACTAGAATTCATGGTGAGTTTGAACTTTATCCTAAGAGCATATAGGGATTCACTGAAGGACTTTACTTCAAGTAGAGAATTTGATCAGATTTACATTTTAAAAATCATGATAGCTCTGGTGTGGAGAATAAATTGGCAAGGAGCTATTGTCATAATTAGACCAAAGGACGTGGTGACTTCAACCAGAAGTGGGAGTGGATTTGAGACAGGTTTAGGAAGTGAAGATTGATTAATCAAATGGGGGCGAGGTCAGAGGTAGGAGTTAAGGATGATACCTGGTTTCTCTTGTTTCAAAGAAGGGCATTACAATTCTCTGATGAAAACAGGCAGGATTGGGGAGGGATGCTGGTCATGAGGTCAAATTTAGACATGTTGGGGCTTCCCTGGTGGCGCAATGGTTGAGAGTCTGCCTGCCAGTGCAGGGGACATGGGTTCGAGCCCTGGTCTGGGAAGATCCCACATGCCACGGAGCGACTGGGCCTGTGAACCACAATTGCTGAGCCTGCGCGTCTGGAGCCTGTGCTCCGCGACAAGAGAGGCCGCGATAGTGAGAGGCCCACACACTGTGCGATGAAGAGTGGCCCCCACTTGCCGCAACTGGAGAAAGCCCTCGCACAGAAACAAGGACCCAACACAGCCATAAATAAATAAATAAATAAATAAATAATTTAGACATGTTGAGTTGGAGAGACCTTTGAAATACTGAAATGGAGATATTCTAGTAGACATGAGTTCAGAGGTATGAATTGGGGGAGGAGATTTGTATATATTTGTGTCTTGTTTGTAATTTTATTTTCCCATTCGTTTTTAAAATTTATTTATTTTATATTTATTTTTGGCTGCGTTGGGTCTTCATTGCTGCGTGAGGGCTTTTCTCTAGTTGCGGCGAGCGGGGGCTACTCTTCGTTGTGGTGTGCGGGCTTCTCATTGCGGTGGCTTCTCTTGTTGTGGAGCACGGCCTCTAGGCGCGCGGGCTTCAGTAGTTGTGGCACGTGGGCTCAGTAGTTGTGGCTCGCGGGCTCTAGAGCGCAGGCTCAGTAGTTGTGGTGCACGGGCTCAGTTGCTCCGCGGCATGTGGGATCTTCCCGGACCAGGGCTCAAACCCATGTCCCCTGCATTGGCAGGCGGATTCCTTTTTTTTTTTTTTTTTGTTATATACACAATTTTTCTTTTAATGATAAGATAGTTCAAAGCAGAAAATCAAAGACGATACTATTTTCAGAGAAAATTTTTTAAAAAAGCAGAATTGAGGTTCTGAATAATTGAGGTAGCATTGAAACTTGAAAGGAAAATCCCTCTCACAAAGTATAACATCATATCATTTAAAAAGCCATTGGTTTTCATACAAGTGTCTATAAACTTAAAGTTATATAAATGCATTTACTTTTTTTTTTAACATCTTTATTGGAGTATAATTGCTTTACAATGTTGTGTTAGTTTCTGTGGTATAACAAAGTGAATCAGCTATATGTATACATATATCCCCATATCCCCTCCCCCTTGCGCCTCCCCTCCCACCCTCCCTACCCCACCCCTATAGGTGGTCACAAAGCACCGAGCTGACATCCCTCTGCTATGCAGCTGCTTCCCACTAGCTAGCTATTTTACATTTGGTAGTGTATATATGTCAGTGCCACTCTCTCACTTCGTCCCAGCTTACCCTTCCCCCTCCCCGTGTCCTCAAGTCCATTCTCTATGTCTGCATCTTTATTCTTGTCCAGGCAGGTGGATTGTTAACCACTGTGCCACCAGGGAAGTCCTATTATATTTTATTCTGTGTACTTTTATATACTTTTGTCCAAGTTTTTAAAAATAGAATAGTATTTGGCCATTTGTTTCTGAATGGCTCCTATAGCTATAGTTTTCATTTGTTGAGCCTATGCCATTGGCTTTAAGAACATTTTATCGTATTTAATCCTCACAATAACCTTGTGGGTAGGTGGTATTCTCATTTTACAGATACGGTTAGACTCAAAGAATTTAAATAATTTTGCCACGGTTGACATAGTAAGTGGCAGAACAATATTTGAGCCCAGGTTGGTTTAACTCTGATCTCCATAGCTGTTACCTTTAGACCTTAGGTTGTCTTCAGAGACTACAAAAAGAGCCTCAAACTGCTCTCACACACTTCCTTTTACATTGGCGGTAAGACATACATACACATGCTTAAGAGTAGGAGGTAAACATTATCTTGCATTGGTGTAATACTTTTAAAATGTTTTAAATGCTTGGTATAATGTCATCAGTTCTCTCTAACAAAGTTTGAGTGGCAGCACTCCCTAACAATTGTGGCGAATGTGATTAAAGAACCAAATGCAGAATCTGCTTGGGTGTGCTATCCCAGAATAGTACTCTGGCCTTGGAGGACTTGAGCTGATGTTCACCAGCTGCTAAAGCTAGTATTGTGTAATGTTTAGAGGAGTGGATAGTTCTGCTAGAATATGTTATAATGTGTAAGCTCTGTTTGCTTTATAATAGACAACTCCCTGTACTGGATCCTGAATCGATGAAGTCAGAGATCTGTGCTTCCTTGTCAGCAGGTAAAATTTGACATTTTCAGAATGTGTAATATTGAAGTATTTTTATATCTCTATTTAGGCATAGTCAGAATGAATTCATTAAAATAGGAAGCTTTTCATTTTAGAGTCTGTCAACCGTGTTTTACAGTTTGTGAGTTTTCCTCAGTTTTGCCTGGTTGGCAGATCAGATTTTGAGAAATTTTCCAGTTGATTATTTAATAAATAACTTTGTTAGGCTTTATCTACAAAAGATAATTGACCTTAGCAATTTTTGTAGTCTCATTTTTAAAATTGAAATATATATTTAAGCTTTACCACATTTTAAATCTGAGTCCTTTTTAATATTTTTTTAATAATAGCTAATCCTAAGTTTAAATAACTGAATCTTTACAGGAAATAATTTGAAAGTTAATTTCAAAAACTTTCAGGTTTTAAAAATATATTGAAAAATAGCTGGACATGATCAAGAAAGATTCTTAAATTTATCTTTATGTCTCAATTTTGTCTTACTGCCAATTCTTTTTATACCATGTAATGGAGTTATTTTGATAGAGAGGGAGGAATAAATGTATAATTTGCTGAAAATGCTGCTTCATATTTGTCACATTGGACTTTAAAAGAGTCTCTGAATTCTAACTCATTTTTAGAACAATCTTTAAATGACTTGGTTATTTTGTCATTTAAAGTTTCTACAGTTGAATATTATTTCTTTTCAGCAAGTGAGATAAAACATGATTCCAAAGGTGCGAACATTTCCTTAGGTGAAGTTACTAATGAGACTTCTTCAAATGAAAAACTGGGAGACGTCAGTGAACACACAAAAAGTTCAGACTTGGATGAAAAGGTACTAGGGAATCTTTTGCATTTTCGTATTTCTTGGTCCAGATAGTGGTAAATACAGAAGTCCATCTTAGCAGTGCTGTCAGGTGACAAGGGAATGGCCTTTTTGTTGAGTAAAGAGTCACGTCATTCTGGCCATGGGACATACTGCTTGATGCTTGCCGTAAGCACAGTATTAACAGAGTTTCACTTGTCTGGGAAAATGGGGTGTGCTGTTTAATTATATATTTAGCTTTTTAGAATCCTAAAGTTCTTCTCAAACCTATGTAAATCTTTCTAAATTGTTACATATCTTCCTGCCTCACTAAGTACAAAGTACTGAATATCATTTGATCTTCTTTGAAGTTTTAGAATATCATAGTGCCTGAGTGCTATGAATGCAAGCATCAGTCATTCGACCACAGATGAAGAAGGCATAGGAATCGGAGCTAAACCTAACTTGATGTTGGAACATACCACTGGTGTATGATATGGAGAAAATTTGGGGTATCAATTATCTGCCAGATAATGTGTATGATTGTCTTAACCTTTTGAATAATTTAATTGACTCCTAGACAACTATTTCATGTTTTCTTCTTTCTCCTTATTCCTCCTCATTTGTCCTCATAGCTAACAACCTTGTTTCCTACTTTACCAAGAAAATTGAAATAATTGGAAAAGAACTTCCTAAGTTCCTACCAATACATTAGGCCACCTACCTGCACCTGTTCCCAAAACTTCAGCTTCACTTCTGTTACACTGGGTGAACAGGCCAAGACTATTCCCTTCACCTGTGTGCTAGAATCCATCTCTTCCCTCTCTTAAAATACACTCCAGTAATTCTGCTTTCATTACTGGATCATTCTCTTCAACATAAGCATGCTTTTCTCCCATCTTCAAACAAAACCAAAAATACACTTTCATGGTCCCATTTTCCTTTTCACCTCTTGTCCTATTTCTCCAAAGACTTGTCTAGACCCTCTATCCCCAGTTTCTCTCCTCCAGTTCCAAAGATACTCACCTTCACCTCCACCAAAACTACCTGTCTTAAACTCTCCAGTGACCTGCTCGTTGCTGAATCTAATAGACATAGTTCAGTCTTACTCTTACTTAACCTAGCACCAGTATTTAACAGTTGATCACGCTTTCCTTGAAACATTTTTTTCACATGGCTTTCAGGTTAAACATGCATGCCTAGTGTCCTGTCTGTCTGCAACTTCCCAGTTGGTTTCGCTGGTCTCTCCTGATCTCCCTGACCTCTACATGTTGGAGCGACCCAGTGCCTACACCAGGAGTCTGTTCTTTTTTCCTATCTAGATTTGCTCCTTAGATGGTCTCATCCAACCTCATTGCATTGAATGCCATCTGTGTGCTAAGACTCTCAAATTGATATCTCCAGCTTGAACTTCGTCTCTGAGCTGCAGACCTTTCTCTCTAGTTGCCTACTTGATTTTTCCACTTGGATGTCCAGTTACACTTCTCAAACTTAACGTGTTCAAAACTGACCTCCTGTTAGATGTCCCCTAGCCTACCACAAACCAGCTGTTCCTGTAATTTTCCCCTTTTCTATTAAAGGCAACTCCATCCTTTATAAGTTATTTAGGCTCAAAAACCTTGGATTTCCTTACTTTCTTTTTCTCTCACTCCATATCCAGACTGCAAGGAAATCCTGCTGGCCTTAGCTTCAGATGATGTCTGGAAATTATTCACTTTTCATCACTCCCACACATACCACACAGGCCCAGGTCCAGGCCCCGCCTAATATCATCTCCTGCCTGCATTACTGCAGTGGTCTCCTAACATTTCTCCAGCTTCTGATATTGTCCTCTTGTAGTTTATTCTCAACATAGCATAAACTAGATCATGTTATTCTTCTACTTCAAACTCTCCAGTGGCTTTTAATATTCATATTCCTTACTGTGACCTACATGGCCCTTTATCTGTTCCCCCTACCCCTCCCCTACGTTGTTACCTCTCTGATCTCTTTGACTACTCTCCTTATCCATTTTACTCTGACCACATTAGTCTCCTTGCTGTTCTTGGAACAAACCAGGCTTTCTCCCACTTCACGGCCTTTGCCCTTGCCATTTTATCTCCTAAAAAAAAAAAAAAAAAAAAAAAGATATAGCTTACTTTCTTATTTCCTTCACATCTTTACTCGAATTTCGTGTTCTCAGAGAGACCTCCTCTAGCCATCCAACCTAAAATTCCAGTATTCTCCGTTCTGTCAACATTTCATATCCCCCTTTCTTGTACTTATCATGATATAACATACTTTACATTTACTTATTTATGTTTACCTCTGTCTCTTCCTGCTAGAATGAAACTCCATGAAGGCAAAGATTTTTGTCCATTTTGCTCACAAATGAATCTTTAGCACCTAGAGCAGTGGCTGATACAGAGTAATAACACAAATGATTGGGTTTTTTTGGCCGCCCCGCACGGCATGCAGGATATTAGTTCCCCGACCAGGGATCAAACCTGTGTGCCCTGCAATGGAAGTGCAGAATCTTAACCACTGGATTGCCAGGGAAGTCCCAAATGGTTGTTGAATGAATATTGAATGTGAACCTCATTTGAAAATAGTCTTTAGGGACTTCCCTGGAGGTCCAGTAGTTAGGACTTCGCCTTCCAATGCAAGGGGTGCAGGTTCGATCCCTGGTTGGGGAGCTAAGATCCCACATGCCTCGGGACCAAAAAATCAAAACATAAAACAGAAGCAATATTGTAACAAATTCAATAAAGACTTTAAAAAATGGTCCACATCAAAAAAAAAATAGTCTTTAAGTGTTAGAAGTGTCCTATAGCATGAATAAAAATATCACAAAGTACTTGCTTAATGGTTTGATGATAACAGCCAGTATGTATTGAGCCTTTATTAAATGCCAGCCAGCCAGTGCTAGAGACTTAGCACTGGTTATATCTTATCCCTATGATATAAGGAGGTGCTGTTCAGGAGTTCCCAAAACCACCCTCAGGTTCAGTGATTTGCTAGAAGGACTCACAGAGGTCAGCAAAGCTGTTATTGTAACTCAAGGTTACAGTTTATTTCAGTGAAAGAATACAGATTAAAGTCAGCAAAAGAAAGAGTCACATAGGGCAGAGCACAGGAGAAACTGAGTACAAGCTTCCAGTTTTTCTCTCCCAATAGAGGCACGTGAACACTGCTTGCTTCTCCCAGGAGTGATGTATGACAGAAACAGAATATTGCCAGCCAGGGACTTGCCTGAAGCTTGGTCAGGGTTTTTATTGGGGTCAGTCACATAGGCATGGTTGACCACCTGCGTGGCTGACCTCAGTCACTCAGTCTCCAGTCCCTCCAGAGGTCAAGCTGATACCACATGGCTCAAGGACCCCGTCATAAATCACAAAGACTTTCTGGAGTGGCCCAAGGCCTCTACCATAAATTACACTGTTAGCTTACACTATCTGTTGTGATCCCAGACACCCAGGTAAACAAAGACACACAATCAGGCAGCATATTCCAAGGGCTTAGAAGTTACCTTCTAGGAGCAGGTCACAGGCCATTCCTTTAACATAGGCATATGGACAACCCAGATTTACTGAGTTAACCCTTTACTGCACATGAAGTGTGTACTGCTATTTCCCTTTGCAGATGAAAAAACTGAGACTTAGTATCTTGTCCAGGGTCACACAGTAGAATCCCTTGACTCCATAGCAGGGGTCAGCAAACCTTTTCTTTAAGACTAGATAGTAAATACTTGTCTGGCTTTGTGGGCCATATGGTTGCTGTCCTAGCTACTCAGCTCTGTTATTGTAAGGAGAAAGAAGCCATAGACAATATGTAAACAAATGTCAATTGCTGTGTTCAAATAAAACTTTATTTACAAAAACAGGCAGCCTGCAGGCTATAGCTTGCCAACCTTTGCTCTAAAGCATTAAAAAATAAAGTTTGTACTCTATTCTACTTAAAGCAGAAGAGAAGACTTTTTGCTTTCAATTCTGCAAGGATAGATTTTAAGAGACGTTTGCCAGAATTCACTGAGTTCTTAACACTAAATATTTAAAGATGTAGACTATTTTCAATATTAGCTCTTTTAAAAATAATCCCCAAAATCATTTAGCTGCTTCCTAGTGTGGTACTACTTTTTGGATTTGTTTAAGGGAAGGGGAATGATACTTTTATCTTTCTGATACCATGGTAAGCTTCAAAGTAGCAACTCTTTAGAAAATATTGATACATGACCCTGTCAGTAATATTTGTCTTTAAAATATCTGGCCCCCAAACTTGGGAATTAACAAACTTTATCCATCTCTCACCTTATATTTTAGGAACTTTAGAGGGTAGATAGGTTGATTTATAGGACATATGTCTAGCCTGCCACTTTTCTGCTTTTATGTATGGTTTTCTGTGAATTTTTAGAAATGCTTCCTTACTGATCTTTTACATATATATATATTTCTGTCTTTTCCCCAGACCTTGTTTTTTCTTTCTCTTGTATATCAGTTATACCCAGAATCCATATATAACAATTTTTAGATTTACCATGGTAGTAGTTGCTTAATGATTCTAGTTTTGAGCCCCAGATAGTTGAAATGCTAGTGTACTTTTTAATTTTTATTTTGAAACAATTGTAAATTCACAGAAAGTTGCAAAAGTAGTTTTCCTCCATGATTACATCTTAAAGCACAATATCAGAAGCAGAAATTTGGTATTAGTATAATGAGTGTATGTAGTTCTGTGTATATTATCAAGTGTGCAGATTTTTGTAGCCACCACTGCAATCAAGATAATTATGCCATCACTACAAAGATATTCCTTATGCTACCCCTTTGTCACACATCCCTCCCTACCCCTAACTTCCATAACCTTAGTAACCATTAATATGTTTTCCATCTCTGTAACTTTGGTATTTTGAAATAAATGCCCAGGTTTGCAGTTGCTGGGCTGTCTGGTAGTTGCATGCGTAGGTTTTAACTTGGGTGGACTTGGCCTCCAGGTTACTCCCCCTGTGGTAGTAGGCAGTTGAAATGTTTATTCAGTTCGTTTAGTGTCATCTGGGTTGTTTGGAGTCTACCTTACAAAGGTGTAGTTCAAGGGTCAGCTAGAAATTTGGACCAAGTTTAAAGCAGATTTGGGGGCTTTCTCTCTTAGGCTCTCCCGTTTCCAGGATTCCCAGCCTCACTTCCCAGTTTCTGACTTTGCCCTATACTCTGTCTTCTGGTTCTTTGTGTCAGTATGGCAAATTTTTAGCCTTCCCCAGTGGTTCCAACCAATTAAGGCCTCTCTTTAAGAATAAATCCATAAAAACAGGACTGTTACCCAGTGTCATTCCCTCTTTCCCTCCAGATTCTGCCTACTTTTCATACCTTTCCAGTGTTTTCAGGCAGAGTTTTTTTTTATAGTTCATCTGAGAGTTACAGTTGTTACCTGAAGAAGGATTAGCCCAATAAGAGATACTTATTTGCCATTTCTCAAACTGGACCTATTGTGTCTTCTTTTTAATTTTATACAAATGACAGCTTATCATTCTTTGTCTTTTTTTAACTTAATGTATAATGGAGATTGTTTCCTTTCCATATATGTAATGATACTTTGTTTTTACAATTATATAATTATCCACTATATGGGTATACTCTATTCAACAAGTTACAGTGTTGATGGACACTTGGTTTGTTCCCATTTTTTGCTATTTTAACATTGTTGCATTATGCATCCTTGAGCATAAGGCATTTTGCATATGTGCAAGCATTTTTGGATTAATTCTTAGAAGTAGAATTTTCAGATTGCCCTACATAGAGATTGCTTTGATTTATGCTTCCATCAACATTGTATGGGAATGACAGTCTTCTCCCTCACACACTCACCAACTCAGTATTAAAATTTTTTTATTTTTGTCCATCTGTACATTTTTACAAATGACTTTTCATTTGCTTTTCTCTTATGAGTCTAGTTAAGCATCTTTTAGTATGTGTAAAAGCCATTTACATTTTCTTCTGTGAACTTCTTTTTTACATCCTTTGCCCATTTTTCTTTTGGGATTTTGATCTTTTTTTATTTGCAGGAACTTTACATATATTAAGCATATTTGTTCTTTGTCATATGTTGCCATACTTTTTCCTGTTTTTTCATTTGTGTTTGACTTGGTTTAGGAGCTTTTTACCTTGAAGGAGCTTTTTATTTTTATTTAGTCAAATGCATGTGTTTTCTGTTGTTGTTGTTGTTGTTTTAATTTATTTATTTATTTATTTTTGGCTGTGTTGGGTCTTCGTTTCTGTGCAAGGGCTTTCTCTAGTTGCGGCGAGTCGGGGCCACTCTTCATCGCGGTGCGCGGGCCTCTCACTATCGCAGCCTCTCCTGTTGCGGAGCACAGGCTCCGAACGCGCAGGCTCAGTAGTTGTGGCTCACGGGCCCAGTTGCTCCGCGGCACGTGGGATCTTCCCAGACCAGGGCTCGAACCCGTGTCCCCTGCATTGGCAGGCAGATTCTCAACCACTGCGCCACCAGGGAAGCCCCTCAAATGTATGTTTTATTTTATGATATTTGAGTTATGAGTTGTATTTAGAGAAACCCTTCCCTGTTTCTGGATTAAAACTGTTCACCTGTATCTTTTTCTAGTGCTTTTTTGGTGTTATTTATTATGTTTACATTTTTTATCAATATAAATCTAAATTTTATCTTGGAAGAAAAAATGTAGAAACAATGTAACCTTTCTGTTCTTATTTTGACAGGTGACTTTTGTCATCTTAGCATATGAAAATATTTTAAATGTTTGTATTCAAACCTACTGATACTGTAATTCATGGTTTCTGCCTTTGGTGTCAGCTTAGGCTTTCTCCAGCCTCCAAATTATATAACTACTCACCTTTATTTTATTTTTGATACTTTCAGTATTTTTTATATTTAAATCTTTAATGAACCTAAAGTATTTTGACATATGGTGAATTGGTACCAAGCTTTTTTCCATCCAGTCAGCTAGCCTGTTGTTCTGTTACTATTTATTGAATCATTTCCTCACAAATTTCAAATGCCATCTTTAATAGTTTCAATTTTTATGTATAGAATGATTCTTTTACTTGTCTTTTATTTCATTAATTGCTCAGGTCCTGTACCAATTCCATACTGTCAATTACTTGAAAAATAAAAACAGGAAGGCTTGCTTTAAAAGATACTAACCTGTATTATAAATCTAAAATATTTTTGGCTATTCTTATATTCTTCTAAGAACTTTAAACACACATTGTAAAGTAATTTTTTAAACGTATAAATTAATTTGCAGGCAATTAACATTTTTTACCTTTAACATTCTCATCCAGGAACATGGTATATCTTTCTATTTGCTAGTGTTTCACGTTACTCAGTTGATTTTTATAGTTACAATAGTATATATAGTGTGTACCATTATTGTAAAATATGATTATGTACTTCAAAAAGACTAGAAAGATATAAAGCAAGATATTAAGTGGTTATCTCTGGCTGCCCAAATGATGGGTGATTTGGGGTATTTATTTTCTTGGTGCCTGTTTTTTCAAAGGTCTAGTATGTATAATTTTCTTACAGAGAATCACAATTCCCAAAACACTAATTACTAATTGTAAAGTGCTTTAAGTGTAGCAATGTTTTAAATACATATAAATATTTCTAATGAAAAATCCATTTATGTTGGTAAATACCACCTAAAAATAAAAGTCACTCAAAGCTGTTTTTTTCTGAATAAAAAGAAATATAACTTTAATTGTCCAAAATAATTTGAAATGGTGGCTTGCATAATTAAAGGTGACATCAAAAACTGGGAAAAATGTATTGATTTATATTAGCTTTTCTCAACAGCAGAAATTTTAAAATCAGTGTTCATATTTTAAATAATGTAGAGTAGAATTATTTTCCTGCTTGACCATGAGCTAGTCGTTTAATTAACATCTAGTACATTCTGATCTGGTAAGCCTCATAGCCTAATATGGAATGCAGAGATAGTCACTTATACTATTTAACCATAATCTCTTCACAGTGTAGATTTTTGGACAAGGTGACTATTCAAGAAGAAAAAGAAGATATTTATGAAGTTTGCAAAAGGTCTGTAACATAATTTTAAATTACATAATGTTAAAATAGTCATTCGTGTAATTTGTATCTTGAGCATATTTTTCATTCTCTCCTGTATATACTTGGGCTACTATGCCGTAAACAATACATGGGTATTATTTAATTAATGTGTCAGGTGTATACAGATGTTAGGGATATTGTAAGTTACCTTAAAGCTATCACTAAGAGTTTGGAGCCATTAAAATTTTTTTTTGAGGGAGGAATGAAGAATAGTGATAAAAGAAAAAAAGATGTTTATGTGACTTCTATGAAGGTAAGACTAGCTGAAATCAGATGAACATTGCAATTTGCAGGTATCTTCTATGTCTGCAGCGATTAGTACTGAGAGCTACAGTACACTCACTGGAACATATACAGATACCAAATTTAGATTTAGAGGACACCTTGGAGGTCATTTGAGCCACACCCCACACCTGTTCTGCTGTTGAGGCAAGGCACAGTCAGGTCAGGTGACAAATATGTTCAAGTTCTTTTATGTTAAGACAGTGTTTTTCAAAGTGTGGTCCTTGGAGCAGCTGCATCATGTGGGAACTTGTAAGAAATGTAAATTGTTTGTTCCCACCCCTGACCTACTGAATCAGAAACTCAGGAAATGGGGCCCATCAATCTGCGTTTCAACAAGGTCACCAACTACTACTAATCCTGCTACATGTTCAAGTTTGACAACCATTACGTTAAAGAAAAGCCTAGGTAAGAATTAGATTGGCATAGAAGCCGGTATGGTTCATGCCCACTTGAAGATCTTAAAAAGAAAATGTGACAAGGTTAACTTTTTTTTTCGTATTAAAAACATTTTGCTTACAAGCTAAACAGTTGCAACCTGCAGAGTTTTGTCATCACCTTGGCTCTGCCATAATGACCAGGAGTGTGACATTGGGTCAGTCACCACATTACCCAATCAAAATAAAAGAATTTTTCTAGATAATCTTTTCCATCTATAAAACTCCATAATTCATATTTGTTTGTTTTATGTTACTGCTTTTATTTTGTTTTATTTGGAGTGGGGGTATGATAATTGCACATATCAATGATATCCCAAGTTGGGGAGAGAAGCAAATATTTTTATTTTGTGTGAAATTATTGAACTCCCGTCAATGCTACTAGGTTTCAACTGTTATGAGCATTGGCCCCTTTTCTTACTATTTTTACTCTCCGCTGGCCAAGGGAACCCCAGGTGAAAAAGCTTTATTAGAACTGTGTTTAAGGTAAAATACTGTAGTATCTGAATGAGGGTATAGGTCTTTCTCCGAAAAAGTAAATTCATTTATATCTGATAGCTCTGAGGTACTTTCCACCCTCCCCCTTGCTTAAGTTATTTATTTTTCTAGGTAAGTGACCTCCAAATTAAGGTGGTTTTTTTTAATTGGCTATATAGGATCTCACGTATTAGAACACAGTCAAAGCTGTTTAAATCAGTAGCCTAGAACAATACATTTCTTATACCTTCTTCCCAAAGGAAGGTCTCAAGTACTTGTATAAATTTATTATATATACATGTCCTGAAGAATAACTTGCAATTCATTTATTTTATTGCACTATTAATAGAATCATTGCCTGATCTTTTCTGGATTTGGATGCTAGTCCAGTTCCTGCTCAAACCTTTTGTCTGACATGATCAGAAATACTTTGCTCTAGTTTTAACCCCACCACCCCACTTCTACCCATACCCTAGCCATTTAACAAGTATCAGTTTTCTAGTTAAGAAGGCAGGAACAACCTATTGAAAATACTGAAGAATCATAGTATATGATGGTAGTACACAGCATAGTATGTAGACTACATCAATACTGTCGTTAGGATGTGTTTCTACTTATTTGATTCTCATTACTTTATGTTTTTAGAATAAATTTAAATTCTGATTTTGGTTTTTCTGCTCACACAGCAGTGATTCTAAAAATACAGAGAATGTGGTTGGTGAATGTCAGTTGGCAGCACTGGGCCCCAAACCTCTGTGCTTATCAGTGCCAGTGCCACGTTTGAATCTAAGTGCTCATCAGGAAGACACATTACTGAAGCCCTGGATGAATGGTACAATTTTCTTGGTAAAATTCTGTTGGCTTTTGATAATATAGAAATGATACAGGAGATTTTTCCACCCGAAACAAAAAAGTTAAGAAAACAATTGAGTGAATTCCCTGGCGGCAGTCCAGTGGTTAGGACTCTGCACATCCACTGCAGGGGGCACGAGTTAAATCCCTGGTCAGTGAACTAAGATCCCGCAAGCTGTGTGGCAGGGCCCAAAATAAAAAAGAGAAGAAAAAAATTGAAACAAGTATAGGATATGCTAAGATTAGAAGGTTTGTGTACCTTTAGTTAGTACTTTTGATGGAACAACTTCTGAGATATCTATATTTATGTGATAGTGGTAGTATAGGTAAATTATAGTCTATACCTAAAATATTCATATTTTAAGTGAGTGTTTTAGAAATTTAGAATGTAGATTAGAATTTGTGTCTTTTTTTGATAATTCATAATGCTGTGAAAAAATAAACTAGATTGAAGAATTAATTTAGAAACAGCAAAATCCTCTTGTGTATGTAGCTCACACCTAACTCTTCTGGACCTCCCATTACTGACTTCATGCTGCCTGGTGTTGTGTACTATAGCAGCAAGCCCATGATGATCACATGTTTTATCTTAAAAAGCTTTACAGGTTTCATAATGAAAAGTACTGCAAAGCTATGCAGCAAAAACGTCAGCTTGTCCCAAATTATATCTGGATGCTGCCAAAATGAAAAATGAAATCACTTAAGATAAAAAACATTTTTGTGTTATCTTTAGAAAACATAATTTTTAAATGTCCTAATTCTCATTTTAAAAGACTAACATTAAGGGATAATGATCCCTGGTATAATAGTCAGCTCGGGCTGCCATAACAAAATGCCACAGACTGGGTGGCTTAAACAACAGATATTCATTTCACACAGTTCTGGAAGCTAGAAGTCCAAGATCAAGTTTCTGGTAGAGTTCAGTTTCTGGCTGTCTTCCTGGCTTACAGACGGCAGCCTTTTCACTAAGTCCTCACATGGCCTTTCCTTGGTGCATGTGCATGGGGGGAGAGAGAGAGAGAGAGAGAGAAAGAAAGCTCTCTGGTGTCTCTTATAAAGACATTGATTCTATCAGATCAGGGCCTCATTTTTACAACCCCATTTAACCTTAATTACTTCTGCAAAAGGCCCTAACTCCAAATACAGTCACTTTGGGGGTTAAGGCTTCAATTTATGAATTGGGGGGAGACACAGTCGATCCATAGCACCTGGGTTTCTCAGTAGTTTTCTTCCCTAAGAAAGGTTTATTGTGTGTAATATTTGTCTGTTTAACTTAGACAATCATTTGAATATAGTACTCAAATCTGCTATGTAAGGCTTTTAAGAAAGCATCTTTAGCTTATAATGAATTTAAAATGTTAAGTTCAGATCTAGACATCCTTAAGGAACACCTAAGATGTAAATTACTGTATATTTCATAGGAACATACTACAGCAGCAGTCCTTGAACTGAGCACAAGAAGTCCAAAGTGAAATATTAAAGCAGATAGTAGTAGTCATCTGTTTGATCGTTCTGAAAGGAATAAGTTGTAACATATTTGAATGTAATCTCATTCTTAATCATTTCTAGATTTCAGATTTCCAGGAAAACATTCTCTTCTAAAGCTGCAGGATCCTGAAATTTGTGAAATATTTAAGAGGGAAAAAAATGTAGGGGTAAGCGCCCCATTTAAAAAAATAGTAATAATCTTATAAGCTTGTACTTTGGGGCTTTCTGATTAATTTCCCTATCATAATTTAAGCAGTTCTGGACATTTTATGGATTTTAAATGGGAGTTGGTGGTAAGGGACAGAAAATGGGTAGCGATTCAGAGGATATTCACAAACAGTATAACAGGTTTAAGGCAGAAGGGTGGGGAATGGGATATCCAAAACAGAAAATACAGGATGAATAGTTCCCTGTGATGGAGAAAGCTAGTGATATAAAGCAATTGATAGGAAAAGCCTGTTGTAAAAAGCTTTCACTCATTGCCTTTTTCCGTTAATCAGAAAAGCTAAGGAAATTTTTGGTTCTAATAAATGCATCTGAAATATGCATATTATTACAGAATTAACTTTTTATACAAGTTAAAAGGGCAGGCACATGAGAAGGAGGAGGGAAAGTATAAACTTTTAAAACCACATAAAGTAAAATGGTAGTAACTTTGATGAAATATAAAAGTTTTACACTAAAGGAGATTGCAGAAATTCAGACAAATAACTTTAAATTGATTTTTTTAATAATTTTTAAAAATATAAATTGTTTGGAGTTACTTTTTATCAAGTCAGCAAACAATTTATCGTGATACTTTTTGGATGTATAATATTTCTGGTTGTTTCAAATACTTTCTCACTTGATTGCAGTAAGTGTTTTACAATTAACACAGAAAGGGAATTTGTCTAATTTTCTAGGTGTTCCAGAAGCCCCTAGGGTTGATGATACCCCATAGATATTGCAAATTTCATTTTAATACATTACGTGGCTGTGAGCGATCACAGTGCAAGTTTGCTCACGTGCCTGAGCAAGGGGATGAAAAGGTAAAATATGTTAAGTCTTTGAAGTAGAGGTTGTTTTAATAACCATCTCAGTCATATGTTTTAATTCAGATTTTCATCAACTCCTGATATATGAGCTTTGCCTGATTTTGTGCTTTACATAAATGGAGTCATACAATTTGTATTCTTTTGTTTCTGGCTGCTTTTGCTCAACATTTTTGAGATTCATCTGTACTTTTTTACTTAATTGTAGATGTTTCTTTCTCATTGCTGTATAATATTAAATATTCCATTGCATGAGTATATCAAAATGTTTTTTGTTGATAAATACTGCTTTTGATGGGTGCTTTCTAAATTTGGTAAATACAGTAGTGTTCTGCATGTCTTTTGGTGAACATACGAACACATTCTGATGGGTTATACTTAAAACTGGAATTATTGGGTCAAAGGGTCTACATATATTCAACTTTAGTAGATACTGCCAGACAGATTTCCAAAGTGGTTTACCAAATTACACTCTAACCAGCAATGTTTGAGAGTTCTGGTTGCTTCACATCCTCACCAGCTCTTGGTGTTACCAGCCTTTTAAGTTAAGCCATTCTAGTGGGTGGGGAGTGATACCTTCCCTGGTGATTGATGAAGCTGAGCATCTTTCAAAATGTTTGTTGGGTGTTTGAATATCCCCTTTCTGTAAATATCTAAATATTTTGCCTATATTCTAGAGGATTATCTTTTTCTTGTCCATCTTAAGAATTCTTTATATATTCTGGATGCAAATTCTTTGTTGGATATACGTATTGCAAATAACTTTTACTACTTTACAAGTTGCCTTTTCACCCTTTTATTTTTTTAATTTTTTTGGAGTATAGTTGATTTACAATGTTGTGTTAGTTTCATGTGTACAGCAAAGTAAATCCGTTATATACATATATCCACTCTTTTTTAGATTCTTTTCACATATAGGTCATTACAGAGTATTGAGTAGAGTTCCCTGTGCTGTACAGTAGGTCCTTATTAGTTATCTATTTTATATACAGTAGTATGTATATGTCAATCCCAATCTCCCAATTTATCCCTTCCCCTCCCCTTTTCCCCCTGGTAAACCATAAGTTTGTTTTCTACATCTGTGACTCTATTTCTATTTTGTAAATAAGTTCATTTGTACCATTTATTTAGATTCCACATATAAGAAATATCATATATTTGTCTTTCTCTTTCTGACTTACTTCACTTAGTATGATCATCTCTAGTTGCATCCATCTTGCTGCAAACAGCATTATTTCATTCTTTTTTATGGCTGAGTAATATTCCATTGTATATATGTACCACATCTTCTTTATCCACTCCTCTGTCATTGGACATTTAGATTGCTTCCATGTCTTGGCTATTGTAAATAATGCTGCAATGAATGTTGGGGTGCATGTATTTTTTCAATTTATGATTTTCTCCAGATATATGCCCAAGAGGGGGATTGCTGGATCATATGGTAGTTCTATATTTAGTTTTTTAAGGAACCTCCATACTGTGCTCCATAATGGTACCAATTTACATTCCACCAACAGGCCTTTTCACCCTTTTATTTTATGTATTTATTTATTTATTTATTTTTGCTTAGTTAAATCTCTAATTTTATTTTATTTTAACATCTTTATTGGAGTATAATTGCTTTACATTGTTGTGTTAGTTGCTGCTATATAACACAGTGAATCACCTATACGTACACATATATCCCCATATCCCCTCCCTCTTGCGTCTCCCTCCCACTCTCCCTATCCCACCCCTCTAGGTGGTCACAAAGCACGAGCTGATCTCCCTGTGCTATGCAGCTGCTTCCCACTAGCTATCTGTTTTACATTTGGTAGTGTATATATGTCACTGCCACTCTCTCACTTCATCTCAGCTTACCCTTCACCCTCCCTGTGTCCTCAAGTCCATTCTCTATGTCTGTGTCTTTATTCCTGTCCTGCCCCTAGGTTCTTCAGAACCATTTTTTTTAGATTCCATATATATGTGTTGGCATACGGTATTTGTTTTTCTCTTTCTGACTTACTTCACTCTGTATGACAGACTCTGTCCATCCACCTCACTACAAATAACTCAATTTCGTTTCTTTTTATGGCTGAGTAATACTCCATTATATATGTGCCACATCTTCTTTATCCATTCATCTGTCGATGGACACTTAGGTTGCTTCCATGTCCTGGCTATTGTAAATAGAGCTTCAGTGAACATTGTGGTACATGACTCTTTTTGAATTATGGTTTTCTCAGGGTATATGCCCAGTAGTGGGATTGCTGGGTCATATGGTAGCTCTATTTTTAGTTTTTTAAGGAACCTCCATACTGTTCTCCATAGCGGCTGTATCAATTTACATTCCTACCAACAGTGCAAGAGGGTTCCCTTTTCTCCACACCCTCTCCAGCGTTGATTGATTGTAGATTTTTTGATGATGGCCATTCTGACCGGTGTGAGGTGATACCTCATTGTAGTTTTGATTTGCTTTTCTCTAATGATTAGTGATGTTGAGCATCCTTTCATGTGTTTGTTGGCAATCTGTATATCTTCTTTGGAGAAATGTCTATTTAGGTCTTCTGCCCATTTTTGGATTGGGTTGTTTGTTTTTTTGATATTGAGCTGCATGAGCTGCTTGTATATTTTGGAGCTTAATCCTTTGTCAGTTGCTTTGTTTGCAAATATTTTCTCCCATTCTGAGGGTTGTCTTTTGGTCTTGTTTATGGTTTCCTTTGCTGTGCAAAAGCTTTTAAGTTTCATTAGGTCCCATTTGTTTATTTTTGTTTTTATTTCCATTTCTCTAGGAGGTGGGTCAAACTTTTCACCCTTTTAAAAGTGTCTTTGGTAAACAAAATTATTAATCTTTATATAGTCCAATCTTATCCATTTTTTTCCCTTTTATGGTGTTGACTTTTTACATGCTGTTCAAGAAAGCTTTGCCAAGATCATGAAGATGTTCTTTTATGTTTTTCCTTTAAAAGTTTTCTTGTCTGATATTTACATTTAGAACTCTAAGCCATCTAGAATTAATTTTTGTTTAGGATGTGAGAAGGTCTAGATATATATTTTTTCCCATGTGGATCTCCAGGTGACCCAAAACTATCCTTTCCCCCACTGCACTGCAGTATCACCATGTCATAAATGAGTGGGTCTATTTATAGGATCTCTGTTCTATGGGTCTATTTATAGGATCTCTGTTCTAATCCATTGGTCCATGTGTTTCTCCTTATACCAGTAAAATATGTCCTCCCTTCCCCAGTTGATTGCTAATCTTGACTCTGCTTCCTAGACTATTTCTTTGACAGAGATTCTCTGAATAAGATTTTTGTAATGAATTCAGTGTACATTTCAAATCTTAGTTAACCTAACATCAGCTTCTTTATTCCATTGCTTTCAATTGACTTAAAAAAATTGGAATAAGCAAAAAGATAGGACTGAAATTTGTGTAGATCTTACGAAATATAAAAAGGTAATTTTACATTTTTTGTGACTTTTATAGGTTTGTATGGATGTGTTTAAGAAATACATAAGTATCAACGAGCTTTGTTTGCTACAACGTGCAGGTATGAGACAATGGAATGATTACTATGAATTTATTAATATGAGAGTTTCAAACAATGTGCTGTTGTCTTAATAGTTTGAAAGTAAATTCAGTACTTTTGAGTATGAAAACTGAATGCCTTAGAGTAGCTCTCTTGGTCTTAGAAAGGATTAATAATAAGTGTGGCATTTTGGTTAATAAAAAAATTATAATCCACCTAACACTGTAATTCCCTCACATACTAATATTTTCATGACATAGAAATTTTATTTACAGTTGTAAGACAGGAAAAAGGATATTGTTAATTGGCTTAAAATCTTTCTGACGGGATCTTTCAGAAACTGTATCTTCCTTACTTATTAGCCCTTTTCTTTTTACATTATCACTTGTAGCCAGTGCACTATCCATCATTCTGTGCAGTTCCCTAAATAGGGCATGCTGTGTTATAATAGAGAGGGCACTGCTGTCTCTACCCAGGATCCCTTTCTTTTATCCCACTTCCCCATAGCAAAGACCTATTCATCTTTCAAAGCTTACTCCTAGGAAATAGGATAATCTCCTCTATTAGGCCCTTATCTGACTCCACAGCCTCATCCCATTCCCTGCTCCCGTCTCCCCCTACTACATTGTGAGCCCCAAGAGGAAGGGACCAAGCTTTACATTTGTCACCCTGACACAGCCACCAAAACCACATAGTATGATGGTAACAGAGCACCATATTCATCTGCTTAAAATCTCATCTAGCTAAAAACAAGATCTCTGACAAGTTTGTTTTGCTGGTGATATCATCTCCTCTAAGGATTAGAGGAAGCATATGAGGGAACTGGTAGTCTGGACTTAATCCAGCTGTAGCAAGGAGGAAGTAGTTAAGGTAGAAGTAATAGGAGCCTATATAGGGAATATACCTGTCATCTGACAGGTTGTGATAACCAAGGAGGAGAAGCTACATATGGTTAGATATGGATGAACATTTATATTCCAGAAATAATTCCATAACATATATGGAAGAAAAGAGGATGACATGGGAAAAATGCAAAACTCCCCAAAACATAATTCTGGTTGTGTGAATATCCAGTATGGGAAAAGGAAAAATATATGTTTATTCAGTTATAAAACAATAAATACAGAAAACAAAAATAAAAACCTATAGTGAAGAATAAGTGCAGGAAGTTGGCAAAAACCTATATAAATTACGTTTGATGTGAAAATAGAAAGTTAGATCAGCGGAACAGATAGATAGCTCAGAATAAACTTGATATTATGTATAAAGAGGTTTAGTGTTTAGAAAGACCATAGGGTTTGGGAAGGAAGACTCATTTTATGAATGACGTTAGGAAAACTGGATAGCAACTTAGAAAGAGAAACTCTGAATATCTCTGGTATAAAGTATAGATCTAACTGCTCAGGCTCTACAGAGAGGCCTCAGGAACCACCTAGTTCACAAGGGAAGGTACTGAGAGGGTGGGACTCCCCATTACCGTATTTAAGCATAAGTTCATTTTTATCTGTATTATATTTGAATTTCCACATAAAATTCTTTTTCCAGAAGTTGTTTGACTAAAAACATTGTGAAAAACTACTACTGCTTAGCATACACCAAAATGAATAATTGTAGTATGTTGGTAATTCAGTAAAAAGAATTAACATTTTCAATCAGATATTTCTGAAAGTTGATAATTTCTGTGGTTTAAAGTAATCAAAGGAAGCACAAAAGATAAAAATTTGTTTATATAAATGTAAACTGAAAAAAGGTATTAGCTTCAAATATTTTAAAATATATGTATTCTGAGCTCCAGAGTTACCACATTATTGGATTCAAATGCCCACTTTTCAATCAAAAAGTCTCATGTGACAGGGCTTCCCTGGTGGCGCAGTGGTTGAGAATCTGCCTGCCAATGCAGGGGACACAGGTTCGAGCCCTGGTCTGGGAAGATCCCACATGCCGCGGAGCAACTGGGCCCGTGAGCCACAATTGCTGAGCCTGCGCGTCTGGAGCCCATGCTCCGCAACAAGAGAGGCCGTGATAGTGAGAGGCCTGCGCACCACAATGAAGAGTGGTCCCCACTTGCCGCAACTAGAGAAAGCCCTCACACAGAAACGAAGACCCAACACAGCCATAAATAAAAATAAATTTTAAAAAAATTTAAAAAAAAAGTCATATGACATACAAAGAAATGAGCAAAATATGGCCTATTCAAAGGAAAAAATAAATCAACAGAAACTATCCTTGTAAAAGACCTGATGGCAGATAAATTAGACAATGATTTTAAAACATCTGTCTTAAAGGTGCCTGAAGAACTAAGGAAGATGTGGGGAAAGTCAAGAAAATAATGTGTGAACAAAATGGAAATATCAGAGAGATAGGAAACCTAAAAAGAAACCAGAAGAATTCTGGAGTTGAAAAATACAATAACTGAAATGAAAAATTCACTAGAGGGATTCAACAGCAGATTTTAGCAGGCAAAAGAATCAGAGAACTTGAAGATAGGAGAATGGAAATTATCAGGTCTGAGGAACAGAAAGAAAAAAGTTTGAAGAAAAGTGAATACAGCCTGAGGAACACCATGAAACAGAACACTGTGGAAGTCTCAGAAGGAGAAGAGAAAGAGAAAGGGGTAGAGAGAATATTTGAGCAAATAATGGCTGAAAACTTCCCAAATTTGATGAAAGTTGTAAATATAAATATCCAAGAAGCTCAGCAAACTCTAAGATGAACTCAAAGAGACACACACCAAGACTTATTTTAATCAAACTTTCAAAAGCCAGAGGCAAAGAGAGGATCTTGAAAGCAGCAAGAGAGAAGCAAATTATCACATACAAGGGATCCTCAATAGGATTATAAGCAGATTTCTCATCAGAAGCTTTGGAGGCCAGAAGGCAGTAGGCCAATATATTCAAAGTGCTAAAAGAAAATATCTGTCAACCGAGACTCCTATATCTAGCAAAACTGTCCTTCAGAATTGAGGGATAAATTATTGGTATGACATTCCCGGATAAACAAAAGCTGAGAGAGTTTGTTTCCTTTAGACCTGCCCTTCAAGAAATGCTCAAGGGAGGCCTGCAAAGTGAAATGAAAGGGCATGAGACAGTAACTTGAGGTCATATGGAGAAATAAGGATCTCAATAAAAGTAAATACATGGGTAGTTACAAAAGCTAGTATTATTGTAACAATGGTTTGTACTGTACTTTCTGTTTTTTACATGATTTAAGAAACTAATACCTTTAAAGAAAAGTATATTATTAGTGTAAAAACTAGTATTATTGTAAATTTGATTGGTAACTCCAAATCCTCTTTTCCATATTATTTAAGAGACTGATGCATTTGAAAGAACTGTTAGTTAATGTTTTGGGGCACACAGTATATAAAAATGTAATTTGTGACCTTAGCAACTGAAAGGGGTGGGGATGGAGCTGTAAAGAAGCAGAGTTTTTGTATATTATTGAAGTCATGCTGGTATAAATCCCACAGTAACCTCAATAGCTATAGAATATGCACAAAAGGAAATGAAAAAGGAGTTAAAACTTTCACTCAAAAAATCAGCTAAACACAAAAGAAGAGAGTATTGCAGGAAATGAGGGACAAAAAAGCTATGAGACATACAGAAAACAAATAGCAAAATCAGAAGTAAGTCCTTCATTATCAGTAATTACTTTTAAAGTAAATGGATTAAATTCTCCATTCAAAAGACACAGATTGGCAGAATGAATAAAAACACATTATCCAATTATATGCTGTCTACAAAATGTTCACTTTAGAGCCAAAGACAAATAGATTGAAAGTGAAAGGATGGAAAAAATATTCTATACAAATAGTAACCAGAAGAGAGCAGGAGTGGCTATACTAATATTAGACAGAATAGACTTTAAATCAAAAAAGGTTACAAGAGACAAGGAAGGACATTATATATAGTAATGAAAGGTTCAGTACAGCAGCAGTATAAACATTTATACCTAATGACAGACGATCAAAATACATAAAGCAAAAACTTACAGAATTAATGAGAGAAATAGACAGTTCTACAATAATAGTTGGAGACTTCAATACCCCACTCACAATAATGGATAGAACAACCAGACAGAAGGTAAGTAAAGAAATAGAGGACTCAACACAAGATACCCACTAGATCTAACAGACACATACAGAATATTCTACCCAACAACAATAGTATACATATTCTTCTCAAGAGCACATGGGGCATCTTCCTGATAGACCATGTGTTTGGCCACAAATTAAGTCTCAACAGATTTTAAAAGATAGATATTATACAAAGTATCTCCTCTGATCACAACAGGTTGGAATTAGAAACCAGTAACAAAAGAAAACTGGAAAATTGACAAAATTGTGGAAATCGAACATACTTTTAAGCAACCAAGGGATCACAGAAGATATCACAAGGGAAATCAGAAAATACTTAGAGACAAATGAAAATGAAACACAACATTCCAAAACTTATGAGTTGGAGTGAAAATGGTACTTAAGAGGGAAATTTATAGCTATTGTATAAATGTTTATGTTAAAAAACAAGAAAGATCTCAAATCAACAACCTAACTTTACAACTTAAGAAACTAGAGAAAGAAAAACAAACTAAACCTAAAGCTAGTAGAAGGAAGGAAATGATAAAGATCAGAGCAGAGATAAATGAAATAGAGAACAATGAGAATAGAAAAACAATGAGAAGAAAATCAATAAAACTGAAAGCTGGTGTTTCAAAAAGACCAACAAAATTAACAAATCTTTGGCTAGATGGACTAAGAAAAAAGGAGAGAAGATTGAAATTGCTAAAATAAAAGAAGTGGGGACAATAATATGATTCTACAGAAATAAAAATGATTATAAGAGAGTACTGTGAATAATTGTGTGCCAAACAAATTGGATAACTTAGAAGAAATGGCCAAATTCCTAGAAAAACAAAATCTTCCAAGACTAAATGATGAAGAAATAGAAAATCTGAATAGATCTACAGCTAGTAAGGAGATTGAATCAGTAATCAAAAATGTTCTGACAAAGAAAAGCCCTGCACCGAATGGTTTCACTGGTGAGTTCTACCAAACATTTAAAGAACTAATATCAATCCTCAAACTTTTCCCAAAAATTGAAATACTTGCTAACTCATTCTATGAGGCTGAGGCTACCATTGCCCTGATACCAAAGCCAGATAAAGAAACTGCCAAAAAGGTAACTACAGATCGATACTCCTTATGAACATTGATACAGAAATCCTCAACAAAAACTAACAAACCAAATTCAGCAGCATATTGGAAGGATCGTAGACCATGACCAAGTGGAATTTATTCTTAGAATGCAAGGATAGTTCAACATACAAAAATCAATCAAAGTAATACACCACATTAACAGAATGAAGGGGAAAAACCACATGATCATCTCAACTGATTCAGAAAAAGCATTTGACAAAATTCAACACCTTTTCATGATAAAAACACTCAAAAGACTAGGAATAAAAGGAAACTACCTCAACATTTAAAAAGCCATATCTGGGCATTTCTATACACTGACATTGAACAATCTGAAAAGGAAATTACAAAAACAATTCCGTTTACAATAGCATAAAAAAGAATAAAATACTTATTAACTTAACCAAGGAAGTGATAGACTTGTACAATGAAATCTACAAAACATTGCTGAGGGCTTCCCTGGTGGCGCAGTGGTTGAGAGTCTGCCTGCCAATGCAGGGGACACGGGTTCGAGCCCTGGTCTGGGAAGATCCCGCGTGCCACGGAGCAGCTAGGCCCGTGAGCCACAATTGCTGAGCCTGTGCGTCTGGAGCCTGTGCTCCGCAACAAGAGAGGCCGCGATGATGAGAGGCCCGCGCACCGCGATGAAGAGTGGCCCCCACTTGCCACAACTGGAGAAAGCCCTCGCACAGAAACGAAGACCCAACACAGCCATAAATAAATAAATAAATAAATAAATAAAAAAAAATTAAAACAAACAAAAAAAAACAAACAATTAGGAATTTCTTAAGCAGCAGCAGACTGGGAAAGGCAACTGTCAGTGCTAAAGAAATATGTTGAAACTCATTTAAAAAAAAAAAATTGCTGAAAGAAATTAAAGATAAATTAATGGAAACACATCCCATGTTCACAGATTGGAAAACTTAATATTGTTAAAATGTCATTACTTCCCAAGTGATCCCCAAGGAATCCCGAAATAATCTTGGAAAACTTAATATTGTTAAAATGTCATTACTTCCCAAGTGATCCCCAAGGAATCCCGAAATAATCTTGAAAAAGAAAAAACCTGGAGGACTCATACTTCCTATCTTGAAAACTTACTACAGAGCTAACAGTGTGGTACTGGCATAAAGACAGACATATAAACCAATGGACTAAAATAGAGAGCCTGGATATAAAGCCTCACATATATAGTCAAATGATTTTTGAGAAGGATGCCAAGATCATTCACTAGTGAAAGGATAGTTTTTTAGTGCTGGGAAAACTAAATATCCACAAGCAAAAGAATAAAATTGGACCCTTATCTAACACTATATATAAAAATTAGTTCAAAATTGATTAAAGACCTTAATGTAAGACCTACAACAATAAAACTCTGAGAAGAAAGCATAAGGACAAAAGCATCACACGTTGGATTTGGCAGTGATTTCTTGGATATGACACCAAAGACAATGGCGACAAAGAAAAAACAGACAAATTGAACTTCATGAAAAATTTAAAATTTCGTTCATTAAGAGACAATATCAGTAAGATAAAACAGCAGCCCACAGAATGGGAGAAAGTATTTGTAAATCATATATCTGATAAAGGATTGGTATCCAGAATATACAGAGAACCCCTAAAACTCAACAACAAAACCTGATTCAAAAATAGGCAAAGTACTTGAAAAGACATTTCTCCAAAGATACACAAATGGCCAATAAGCATGTAAAAAGATGCTCAGTATCACCAATCCTAAGGGAAATGCAAATCAAAACTACATTGAGATACCACCTTACTCCCATTAGGATGACTGCTATCGAAAAAAACAGAAAACAGCAAGTGTTAGTGAGGGTGTGGAGAAATTGGAACCCTTGTACCCTATCGGCAGGAATGTAAAATAGTACAGACACTGTGGAAAAACAGTATGACAGTTCCTCAAAAAATTAAAAATAGAGTACTGTATGGCCCAGCAATTCTTCTCTTGATATATACACAAAAGAATTGACAGGGTCTCAGAAGATATTTGTACACCCATGTTTATAGCAGCAGTATTCACAGTAAAATGTGAAGCAACCCAAGTGTCCGTTAAGAAACTACTTTCTCAAAGGAAATTAATAAGTGTTACAATTTTTGGTAGAATGTTCATATCACAAATTGGAATAAAAATATCCCCAGGGTCAACATGTTGGTGGGGGTTAAAACAGCAAGAAGGGATATATGTCAAAATAGTCTACATCCACCCCTAAACAAGCCACTACCTGAAATCTCCATGGGAGTGTGGCTCCTTAGGAGTTTGTATTTAGACCATTATGTATGAGGCAGTTTGGCCCTATTTTTTGTGGATAGCACATGAGTTAGCTCCCAATGTAGTGCCTAACATCCTGGTTAACATGTTATTGCCATTAACTTTTGCTTTAATTTATTTTCTTCAAGTATTTCTGATACTGGAAGTGTACCTTTTAAGAAAATGAATTTATACTACTTGATCTTTAAATATGGAAAGATTGTCTAATTTAGGAAAGATGAATATCTTAAAAGCAGCAAATAACTTTAATATATACTTCTTCCTTTTTAGTAAACACGTTTATGGCGTACTACAGAAAGTTCCCTCCGGGTATACACTTTGATCTACAAGTACTAAATGACCTTCTCAATTCTTTACTCACACATTGTTTACTGAAAGAAGTATTTCAGGTCATGAGCCTCAGCATAATGGTTAAAATGCTGGTAAGTAACCTGAAAATATATTTTTCTAATATTTTAAGTTAATTTATCTGTTATATTTCTTGTTTGTATAATTGAGCAGTTGCATTTCTGTTTGTTGAATACTTCGTAGAGAACACTTGTGTTTTTCAGCATAAATGAATTTGAGAAACTTAAGGTGTACTGAAAGAAGACATGAAAATGAGTGTAATTTTTTTGTTTTATCCAGCCTGCTCTGAAAATATTACTAAAAACATTTGAGTGTGTGGCAACTATGAAATTAAGGAATGCTGTACCTGCTTTAATTGATATCTTTTGCAAGGTATGATTTCATTTTATCCCTTTTATACTCTAATACTGAATAACCAAGAAAACAATGATTTCTGCTTACACTCTTAAATTGCCTTTTACTCACATTCTTAATGCCAAAGAATTCTGTTTTCAGAAATGTTCTTTTTCTCCCGAAATAAGGTTTATAAACACACTCCAGTGGCTGACAGGACTTCCCCTTAATTAAATAGTTCTAAGCACTCGAGGTGACTTCTTTCGGATTCGTGAACTGTCCTCATCTCTACTTCTTAAGGATGATTAAAGAAAGTTTTCTTTTTCAAAAAGATTTGAGGTCATATATAACAAAAATAAATACACAAATCAATGTATAAATAGGACATTGTTACCAAACAAAGCAGATCGATAAGAACATGGTGGCAAGGAGTTAATTTTCTATTTGGCACTAAGCAAAAAGAAAAACAAAAATTTTTATAGCTTTTAAAAGGTATATTAAAATTTTGACTGTTGTTGAATATTTCCTAGTGTTTGGTACTACCCAGCCATTCATTTCAGAATAGGCTTAATAGCAGGAAAACACCCAATTCTCACCCATTCTCTTTAGGGAGCAGCATTGGAACCACTCTAGCAGATGAACAAATATTTCAGTGAATACTTCTAGTTCCACATTACAAAACTTGACAAAGTTACTTGCCTGGAAATTTTTTGAATCAAGAATTACTCAAACTTCCAGTTACATAACAAATGAGTCACAGGGATGAAATGTACGGCATGGGGAGTATAATCAGTAATAATGTAGTATCTTTGTATGGTGACAGATAGTAACTAGACTTACGGTTATCATTTTGTAATGTACAGAAATATCAAATCACCATGTTGTACACCAGTAACTAACGTAGTGTTGTAGGTTAATTATACTTCAGAAAACAAACTCATAGAAAAAGAGATCAGATTTGTGGTTACCAGAGGCAAGGCATGGGGGGATTGGGAATTGGATGAAGGTGGTCAAAATGTACAAACTTCCAGTTATCAGCTAAATGGGAACTAGGGATGTATTATACAACATGATGAATAGAATGAACACGGCTGTGTGTTCTATATGAAAGTTGTTAAGAGAGTAAATCCTGAGAGCTCTCATCACAAGGAAAACAATTTTTTTCTTTTATTTTGTATGTATATGAGATGATGGATGTTCACTCAAATTATTGTAATCTTTTCGTGATCTATGTAAATCAAATCATTATGCTGTACACCTTAAACTTATACAGTGCTGCATGTCAGTTATATCTCAACAAAACTGGAAGATAGATAGATAAATTTAAAATTAAAAAAATAAAAAGAAATTACTGATCACCTGTAGTCATTGTAGAAAACCTCAGTTTAATACCTCTCAGGAATTTTATCATCAGGGATACAGTACAACCACCAGTGCTATACTTAGTAAAAGACAGAATGAGTACCAAACGAGGTACAGCTGATGAAGTGGTTGAGCTAACTTGGAGAACAGGAAGAATATTCAAGTTTGCACTCTAAAGTATTATTTTCATTTTTGCTTTAAATTCTTGACATAAGCAGTCTTATCGTGGTTCTCAAATATTTGAAGAAAAATATGCTTCAAAGTTTTAAAACGAATTTTAATTCTGTTTGTCTCCATGTTTCACTTCTTCCATCAGTCTCTTAGTTTTTTCCACACACATTGGTTTTGACTCTTTCATATTTTTATGAGAATGACTACTTTTTTCCCTCTTCTACAGCTTGTTGAAGCTGGGATGGTACTTGACCCAGAACACTTTAACTATATTATTAAGCTTTTATACCAAGTACAGGCTTCCAAGCAAGAAATAACTGCAGTTCTGGAAATGAAATCCAGGTAAGAAGAATCATTATAATTAGGACTAAAATATATGTATTTTGGTGGGGACTTAAAAAGGATGAAGGCAAGGCACTTATTATTGTTCACATGCTCACCGTAAGCCCTTCTCCTTATTTTGGCTATGGCCTAGTCACATTGTCATCAGCTGCTCCTAGCCAACCCTCCTGGCCAGCCTCACCAGATCTTTTTCAGTACCTGATTTCATCTCAGTACCTGGCAGATCAAATGTAAAGTCTCCCTTGCTCTGTTTCACAACTTACTTGATTCTACTTAATGCACTCTCTTATGTGTATACAAATTACTTTAATTCTTTTTTCTCTTTCACTTCTTGCCACATTAACTAAATAAAATATTTTAATGTCTCTCCTTCATTCTTTTTATTTATTGATTGATTGATTGATTGATGGCTGCGTTGGGTCTTTGTTGCTGTGCGTGGGCTTTCTCTAGTTGCGGTGAGCGGGGGCTACTCTTCGTTGTGGTGCGCGGGCTTCTCATTGCGGTGGTGCGCAGGCTTCTCATTGCGGTGGCTTCTCTTGTTGCAGAGCATGGACTCTAGGTGCCCGGGCTTCAGGAGTTGTGGCTTGCGGGCTCTGGAGCGCAGGCTCAGTAGTTGTGGTGCATGGGCTTAGTTGCTCCGCGGCATGTGGGATCTTCCCAGACCACGGCTCGAACCCGTGTCCCCTGCATTGGTAGGCGGATTCTTAACCACTGCACCACCAGGGGAGCCCTCTACTTCATTCTTTCTCTCTCACTTGTTCACTTTCTCTATTCAGTTTATGGGCCTCCAAAGGCCTTAAAAAAAAAAAAAAAAAACCCTGTGCTAATTGTAAGAGTAGTACCATAATATACCTGTATTGAGAAAAAGGAAAGCCATGACTTCTATAAAAATTTTTATTACGCTGTCACATACATAGAGAAAAGTATACAAATTTTAAGTATTTAAATGAACTATAGCTTTTTAACAAAATCAGATTTGATAAAGTGCAAATGATATCAACCACCAAAGTCCTTGAGAGTGCCCAGAAAGCTCCTTCAGAGGAGCTTCCACAGTTGTTTTTATCTCATTTCTCATTATCCTCTAGTACAGAGGTTTCCAAACTTTCTTGGTTCACAGTGTCCAGAGGCCAAAATAAATACATTAACAGTACCGTTTATTAAGTAGTTAAATCCAAACAAGTTAATAGCAGTTTGACAGTGTCTGACAGATGTCGCTTGAAAATTTAAAATAACCTGAGGAGCCCCTGTGAATTTGCTCTAGTGCTCTGGATGCCATGGTGCAGTTAGGGAATTTCAGCTCTAATTATACTGCTTCCCTTCAAACACCAGCATTTAAGGTACATTTGAGTTCTTCAGGTTCTATGATTTTTTTAAATTCCTTTAACTAGTGATAGTTAATAATATTTATGTTGCATATGAAAATTATGACAATTTATTTGGTAACCCCTAATTTTGAAAATTGTATCCTTATGCACTCTGCCCCTTCCTATGTGCTTGCTTCAAAACAGTTATCTTGTATTTTTTAGGAGGTATTAACATGGGTGACCTATTTATTAGTGAAGGAGAAAATTAAAAAATAACTCTGGGTAGTTAAGAGGTGTAGATCATGGTGGGGGATATGGACCCAGCCCCAAGGCAGAAGGAAAAAAAAAATTTAGTATTTATTATTTTATATTTGAATTTATATTTCCTGATGTTCTTTGAAATAATTACCCATTTCTAGACAAGGGAAATGAATTTTAATGGACATTCTTATTTTGATTTTGATTATAATTTTTAGTTAGCTGTAGTTCATTTGAAAGGCTTTCACTTTCAGTGGATAAGGCTACTACAAAGAATTCTGACATTTATATTCAGGACATCAGTGAAAATTTAGGTGTGTATATAATCTAGGAAATTTGTTAACATACATTTAATGATTTTAAAAGTTGTATTTTGAAATAATCTTAGATTTACAGAAATGTTGCAAAAATTAGTGTGGCGAATTCCCATGTTCCCATCATCTAGCTTCCTTCATGTTAACATCCTACATAATAATAGTGCCATTATCAAAACTAGGAAATTAATTTTGGTATAAATCCATTAACTCACTACAGATCATATTGCACTGTAGTAGGATGCACATGGTTCAGTATATCTTATTACTGGTTAAGTTAACCTTTATCACTTAGTTAAAAAGATTATCTGCCAAGTTTCTACACTGTAAAGTTACTCTTTGTCCTATTGTAATGAATAAATATCTTGGGGAAGAGACTTTAGCATTATGTATTATGCTGTTTCTCCTCAAAACTTCATACATTAATTTTAGTATTCTTCAGTGGCTCTTTACTACAGGTTACTACTGTGGTATTTACCCAATGGTGATTTTGTATTTTCCCCATTTTTTCTACATTTAAAAAATTTTTATTTATTTATTTATTTATTTATTTGGCTGCACTGGGCCTTAGTTGTGGCATGCAGGATCTTTAGTTGCGGCATGCAGGATCTAGTTCCCTGACCAGGGATCTAACCCAGGCCCCTTGCATTGGGAGCGCTGAGTCTTAGCCACTGGACCACCAAGAAAGTCCCTTTTCTACATTTATTTATTTATTTTTAAATAGCATGCTTCCTTTTTTTTTTAATAGCTATTATTGCTGGGGTTTTTAAGAAATATTTATTTATTTGATCACACCAGGTCTTAGTTGTGGCAGGTGGGCTCCTTAGTTGCAGCTCACCAGCTCCTTAGTTGTGGCATGCGAACTCTTAGTAGCGACATGCGTGTGGAATCTAGTTCCCTGACCAGAGGTCGAACCCAGGCCCCCTGCATTGGGAGTGCGGAGTCTTAACCACTGCGCCACCAGGGAAGTCCCTCCCTTTTCTACATTTATTAATTGGAATTTTTCAGTAAAGAAGAGCTGTCCCTTCTCCATTTATTTACTTATTCAAAATTTATGTCAGTGTGAACTCATGGCTGTTTATTTTATTCTATGGGTTATTTATAATCTAATAATATAGTTATTTATTTTGTTGCTCAAATTGTTCCAAATTTGACCTTTGGGAATTCCTTCAGGTTTGTTCCTACATCCTTTCATCATTTTTTTTTTCATTTTTCTACCACTTTCGTGTTATTTGAAGCCAAAAAGTTAAGTCTCATCTTCTCTTTTCCCTGCTCCAACATTGGCAGCAACCATTTCTCCAAGGAGCTCTGGTTCCTTTTATTAGAGAATGGTATTTCAAAACCAAGACCTGAATGTGTTCATTGCTGCTAGAGTATCATTGCAGCCAGGTCTTCTCAGTGGACAGGGCTAGGAAATATATGTATGTATACACAACATACATACACACACAAGATATATATATTTATTTCTCTATTTTTATGTATATTACAAAAAACATGAGTACATACTGATAGCTTGATTCTAATCCAGCACTACAGGTTCATCTTAGTCTTCCCTTTTTCATATTTATAAATTCTCCAACAGTGAGAAACCTGACTCTCATTATCTACAATATATTTGCTCACTTATTCAGTCTTACGATCCACAAAAAGTAGTTTCAGAACTGCTAACCCATACCTCTGTGGGAAAAAAATTTAGTACATTTTTAGTATAAGGTTATTATAGTATTCAGCCAAAATATTTCTTCCTAAGTTATTTTGTTTAGTTCTTTTTTTTCCCCTATGCCCATTCAGTGTGGTTATTCATTTGTAGACCATTTAGGTTTATTTATTACTGTTTGTATTATATTTTCAGTTATCCCACATCCTAGTTGGTTTGAATTATTTAGGGAAGTATGTGAAAAATTGCTGTCTGTTCTAACAGTCAATGCTGTACTAAAAAGATGCAATGAGAAATGTTGCTCCGGCTTACTCCTGCTCCACCGTTTCCATTTCATCCTTCTCTCTACCCCTTTTCCACCTACATACTGGAGGTAACCAGTCTTTCAGTTTCTGGGGTTATCCTCTTATAATGAGCAGATGTGTATGTATTTTCTTATATCTACTTCTTTATTACATATAGTGTAGAAAATAATAAATACTCTTTTTTTTAATTTGCTTTTTTTCACTTAGACAGTATATCCTGGAAATCAATCTAAACCAGTCCATAGAGAAATTTGTCATTTTTTAAACAATGCAAAGTACTCCATTGTATGGATATACTTTAGGTTATTCAATCAGTGATGGGTATTTAAGTTGTCCCCAATATTTTGCAATTTAAAACAATGCTACTGCTCTTGGATTGTAAGAACTAATATTGTTAAAATGACCATCCTACCCAAAGCAATCTACAGATTTAATGGTATCCCTATCAAATTACCCATGACATTTTTCACAGAACTAGAACAAATAATCCTAAAATTTATATGGAATCCCAAAAGACCCAGAATTCCGAAAGCAATCCAGAGGAAAAAGAACAAAGCTGGAGGCAGAGCCCTCCCAGACTTCAGACAATACTACAAAGCCACAGTAATCAAAACTGTATGGTACTGGCACAAAAACAGACATGTTGATCAATGGAACAGAATAGAAAGCCCAGAAATAAACCCACACACAGTTAATCAGTTAATCTTCAATGAAGGAGGCAAGAATATTCAATGGAGAAAAGACAGTCATTTCAACAAGTGGTGTTGGGAAAGCTGGACAGCTTCATATGTTTAAATCATTAAAGTTAGAACGTTCCCTCACACCATATACAAAAATAAACTCAAAATGGTTTAAAGACCTAGAAATAATGACACCATAAAAATCCTAGAAGAGAACATAGGCAAAACATTTTCTGACATAAAACGTAGCAATATTTTCTTAGATCAGTCTCCCCAGGCAAAAGAAACAAAAGCAAAAATAAACAAATGGGGCCTAATGAAACTTAAAAGCTTTTGTACAGCAAAGGAAACCATAAACAAAACAAAAGACAACCTACAGACTGGGAGAAAATATTTGTAAACGATGCGACCAACAAGGGCTTAATTTCCAAAATATATAAACAGTTCATACAACTCAATATCAAAAAACCAAACAACCCAATCAAAAAATGGGCAGAAGACCTAAATAGACATTTCTCCAAAGGAGACATACAGATGGCCAACCTGAAAAGATGCTCAACATCGCTAATTATTAGAGAAATGCAAATCAAAATTACAATGAGATATCACCTCACACCGATCAGAATGGCCATCATCAAAAAGTCTACAAATAATAAATGCTGGAGAGGGTGTGGAGAAAAGGGAACCTTCCTACACTGTTGGTAGGAATGTAAATTGGTACAGCCACTATGGTGAACAGTATGGAGATTACTTAAAAAGCTGAAAATAGAGTTGCTGTATGATCCAGCAGTCCCATCCCTGGGCATATATCCAGAAAAGACGAAAACTGTAATTCAAAAAGATACATGCACCCCAGTGTTCATAGCAGCACCATTTACAATAGCCAAGACATGGAAGCAGCCTAAATGACCATTGACAGATGAATGGATAAAAATTAGGAACTTGTCCTTCCTTTTTAATGCTCTGGAATAATTTATAAAGCATCGGGACTAATTACCAAAATTGACCCCATAGTTGGCTGTCACACAGTATTCTTAGTTTAATGGAACCCTCCTCTTTTCTCCTTTTCTTCTTCTCCTCTTCCCAATTGCCGGTGTGCTTCTCCTTTCATTTTTGTCTTTTTTTCTTTCCCAGAAGCTATCTATACATTTCACAGATTGCTTTCTTTAAATCATACAAAACTTTTAAGTTCCTTCTGTGTGGTTTGTGTTCTAATATACCCAGACAGTTTTTTTCTTAGCATTTTCAAATTTAGTGTGGACTTTGTCTTTGTAATGGTAGTTCTTAATCAATGTTAGGTCCCTCTGGTAGTTTCCCTTTTTGGTTCTCCCCTACAAGTATTTTTGTTTGTTTGCTTTGTTTTGTTTTGGTCAGTATTTGCTTGCCACAAATCCTTATGGACCAGTGAGAGTGAAGTGGGAGCAGTAGAGATCAAGTGCTGAGATTTAATTTTTTTTTCTCTTTTTATTCACAATTATTTTAAAGTTTTGACATTCTCTATCTTCAAGTTAGGATGAAAGTATGATTTCATGTGGAATTTGCTTTTTCCTCCTTGTTGCCTGTGGTTAGGTATCTGCTCAGTTGCCATTTTCTTCAGCGCTGAATAATTTTTGTAGTATATTACTCTCTCTTTCTCCAGTCTCTTAGGTATAAATTATAGAACAAATGAATTAGGAGCAATATTGACTTTTTGGGTGATGAACATAATTAACCCTTTTTTTTTTTTAATTTTTATTTATTTATTTATTTATTTATGGCTGTGTTGGGTCTTCGTTTCTGTGCGAGGGCTTTCTCTAGTTGCGGCAAGCAGGGGCCACTCTTCATCGCGGCGCACGGGCCTCTCACTATCGCGGCCTCTCCCGCTGCGGAGCACAGGCTCCAGACGCGCAGGCTAAGTAGTTGTGGCTCACGGGCCCAGTTGCTCCGCGGCATGTGGGATCTTCCCAGACCAGGGCTCGAACCCGTGTCCCCTGCATTGGCAGGCAGATTCTCAACCACTGCGCCACCAGGGAAGCCCTATTAACCCTTTTTTATTGTTAAAGGTTACAGATGAGGCAGTTTATAAAGAACTGGAAGTGTGATTTAGAGTCAGCCTTGAATGAAATAGAGGTATGTTGCTTATCTTTTAAATAAATTTCTGGGATCTCCAAAACCAATAACAGCAAAGAAACTTTGGATAGTAACCAAGTTTTAGAAAAGTTTTACAATGCGGCTGTTACACGGAGAAATGAAGGAAAAGAAGTTTAATTTTTTGCAAGTTAATACTTTGAAATGCAAACATAATTTCTAGAGTTGTGAACTGTTCTAAAAATAATTGTAGAAATAGTTCAGTTTAAAATTAACTTATGTTAAGCTATAATAATCTATAGCTTAGCCTTTAATTCTTGTCACTAGGCAGACTCCCTCAGTGCACAAATGACTTGGCTTTATTGTCGAGATCCATAGGTGGCTGCAGTATGTGACATGACAGGGTAAAGCCAAGGTCATTGTGCACTCTCCAAGCATTTAAAGTCTGAATAAGAAATAGAGGACTTTCAGGATGACTGTACTTTTTAATTTAAGATCATTTTTGTACTCATTCTAGTAATTGTTGATCTAGTCTAAATTAGAATTTATATCCTTGAAACAATTTTTTGTTGGCATGGGAAACTTTCTTAGTTTAGAATTGAAAATAATAGGAAGATAGTAAGTTTACTGAAATTTACTTTGTAACACCTTTTGTAGAAGAAATGTAATGCCCAAAATTATGTGTGGGCTGCAAATCATAAATGGCCAACTAACTGTAAAATGCAATCTCTAAAAGTAATAAAATAGTGTATTGCTGTGGAAGTAGCTCAAATCATGCTGCTAATCATCTGTTTTCCTTAAATCTATCTCCACTGTGTAGTTCAGGTTTGGGGGTGACATCATTAAGTACATTAGGAGCTAGATAATTAAAACAAGTGTATGTTGACATCTGGAACTTATAGAGGCATTGCTATGGACAGAAAAGCAAACTGTACAGTAACATGTTACTGCTGTTGTAACACTTGTCAGTAAGTTTATAAGGTTTGCAGAGATTGTCTTATTAATTTCTGTATATCTAATGCCTGCATGTGGCTACCCCATAATATGTTTGCATAAATGACAACTTGCATCTTTTGTTTTTAATAATTCTCATAGCATTATAAAGAAAAAGGTGACTGGACCAAATTGGGAAATTTATACATTAACGTAAAACTGGGCTGTGAAAAATTTGCAGATTTCCAGAGATTTTGTGCTTGTATTGCTGAAACACTAACAAAAGACTGTAAAGAAGAGAGACCAGGTGTTCCATTTTGTGAATTCGCTGAAACAGGTAAATGTCACTGTTTTGATCTGAGTACTGTGTGTTAGGGTGATACAGTGTTCTTTATTATTGATTGATGGATTGACTGGTACAATGTTCATAACATATAAAGCTCTTAATAGTCTCCATGTTGGAGATAAGTTAACACTGCAGTTTTTAGATACTTTTCCTTCTTTTTATAAATTTTTCCATCTATTTATTGTTAAGTTAGATTATAATGATAAAAGGTCAATAGAATATCAGATGTTTCATGTTCTTATTTTTCTTTTCATTCAGATTGGTAAAACTATTTCTAAGAAATTGTAGTGGAGCATCTGAATTTTTGAATCATTAAGTTGTTACTATCTTCACTATTGCCACGTCAACAAAATTCGTATATTTTTGAGACCTTTCTTTTTACATCAGCTCTTCACTGCTATATTCTGTGTCAGGGTTGGCAAACTCTGTAAAGGACCAGATTTTAGGCCTTGCACGCACGGCATATAATCTGTGTCACATGGTTTTCTTTTCAAACAACCCTTTAAAAATAAAAACCATTCTTAGAAGCTCACAGGCTGTACAAAAACAGGCCACAGGCCAGATTTGGCCCATGGGCTTTAGTTTGCCGATACCTGGTCTTTGTGGTAATATCACTAATTCCATATTAAATTTGCCTTTTCTATCATTCTAAGTGACTCACTTTCTTCCATATACCTACTTTGTGTTTCAGTTAGCAAAGATCCACAAAACAGTGAAGTAGATAAAACTTTGCTGGGAAGAATCGGAATCAGTGCTATGTACTTCTACCACAAGCTGTTGCAGTGGTCCAAGGTACTTCACTAAATTTTATTTTGGCTTGGTATGTAGAGTGTTAGTTTTAAATTTTTGAGCAGAATATAGGTTAACCCTGAAAATTTGCTAATAATTTGCTAATTTGCTAAAAATTTGCTAATAATCATTACGGGTGGCAAATTGAGACTTACACAATAAGTGAATTATTAGGTGGTATATTAGGCAAATATGGAAAGGAGGTGGCATGAGAAGAATCTCTATGACTACTATGAAGAATCTCAGTATAAGGAACACTTAGGAAGCTGTGCTAAATATCGTATTTATTTGAAGCACCTTTCAATTCAGAATTTATTTTGCCAGCTCCTGAGTATTGGTAGTATTATAATTTTGGAAGCTCTCTCTTAAGATGAACCCGAGATACTAACAATTAACAGAACTCTTTTAAAATCACTTCTTAGGATGCCCTGGAATACTGTATACCATATATCTTCATGTCTACCTTTGAGGCTTAGCTCACCATAGAAGTGGTGTAGTGATTCTAGACCATATTGTACTATCATTGTTTAGATTTCCCTGAGGTGGTGGTGGAGTTATAGATTCAATAAAGTTAAGTAAAGTAAAGGACAGAAAAATCCAAAATAGGGAGCGAAGTGCTGAGGGATGGAGAGTAAGATAGTTGAGAGTGGGGTTACTATTGAATCAACTATTAAAATGTATCTTTTATTCCTTCCTTCTTTTTATAAAGAGGTTATTTCACAATTGAAATAATATTTAAGGACATGGTCACTCAGGTACACATACAAAATTCATGAATTTTTTTTTAAAAAAGAAAATAATTTTTAAATAATCATTGTACAGAAGATCTCCGGTCTCCAACGTCTTCTAAGCGGTTTAGCACCTATTGTGTGGTAGGCCTGGGATGGGCAAAATGTACCTTGGCTCCGCTCTCACATTCTAGCTTAAAGTCTATCATAGCATTAATTTCTTGGGTATTTAATGCTTGAGAATTTGAGGACTACCTAGTTAGAAGACCCTTTTATAAAACTCAGACTGATTTTGCTGAAATTTTAGAGTATGTTTTAATTTTATTTGGTTTCTTTTTAAAGATTTGTTTTTGATGTGGAACATTTTTAAAGTCTTTATTGAATTTGTTACCATATTGGTTTTTTTGGCCGTGAGGCATGTGGGGTCTTAGCTCCCCGACCAGGAATCAAACCCGCACCCCCTGCATTGGAAGGTGAAGTCCTAACAACTGGACCACCAGGGAAGTCCCCTTTATTTGGTTATTTTTATTTAGGGTATAAGCAGTTGGTGACTTTGTACCCTTTTCTTTTCTTTTTTTTTTTTTTCCTGGCCGTGCTGCGCGGCATGTGGGATATTAGTTCCCAGACCGTGGATTGAACCCGTGCCCCCTGCAGTGGAAGCACGGAGTCTTAACCACTGTACCGCCAGGGAAGTCCCAATGCCTGTATTTTAATTTTAAATGTTCACTATCTTATTTAGAATGAGTATTTTATTATCTTACTTAGCATGAATTTTTTAATGAAACATTCCATTTTGAACATAAAAGTAAAACCATTGAAATTAAACTTAAGGTATCCCTTGAAAAATGCACTCATTTATACAGTCAGATTGAAAGTACTTTGACATCATAATATGCATCTGACTCAAAATAGCATGTAATATAATATAAAACAAGAGTCTGAAAACCAAAAGCCAGATCTGGCCCACAGCCTGTTTTTATACAGCTCATGAGCTAAGAATGTTTTTTACATTTTTAAAGATTTAGAAATTTAAAAACAACGAAAAGGAATAAGCAGCTGACCAAATGTGACCTGCAAAGCCTAAAGCATTTACTGTCTGGCTTTTAATGGAAAAATTTTGCTGACCCTGGTATAAATTAATGACGCATGTCCAATTTCTGATGTCCACCCTAGAGACAGCCTTTATGTAGACAATGCGAAATAATTAGCCTATTGACTCAAAAAAACAATTTTCAGACAACAATTTTATCCCCCTTTTTTTTTCACTATCATTCTTTATCTAAATTTCATATGAAATAATCTCCTTTTCATTGACTTTCCCTCCTGGATCTCAGGGTGATCAGCAGAAGAAGAGCAAAAACATATGATGGGTAGCTTTCCACATTAAGGCATGAAATCCTTTTGCCAAATGAAATCTTTAGAGGAGACACAGTGAATAAAACAGATGAAAGGAGAACCGATGAAAGGGGGCCCAGTGGTGGGCGTGGTTAATGAGACAAAGCCCTGCTTGCTCCCCTTCCCTTTCCATCTTTGTGGCTGAGCAGGAAAGGGCTTAAGGAGAGAGTCTTGGAGCAGTTTGACAACCATCAGTCTAGAATTATTCAAATTGCATAATTGGCTTCTATATAATTATCAGTGACTTTGTACCTCTATAATACTCTTAATGATTGATACTCAGTGGGTGTTTTTGTCTTTTTTTTTTTTTTTAACTCTAGGGAAGGAAGGTCTTAGATAAACTATATGAATTAAAAATACATTTTACAAGTTTAAAAGGACTTACAGGGCCTGAGAAGTTAGCACCGAGATGTCAAATTGTGAATATTGCAGCAGAAATTTTTCTAAAAAGTGGAAGCCTAGATGGTGCCATTTGGGTATTAAGGGGTAAGTTCTGATATATGCCAGCATGAAATAATTTGTTAAGCTTGTTATAAATTCTTGGTTTTGTAGTTATCTCAAGTTGATATTGAATTGTGGGTGATAATTTGGTCTAAACCCCTAGTGATCATGCGGGTAGGAACGGTTGTTACATAAAATGAAAGGAGAATGTTAACCTAGCTTTAAAGAAGAAACTATGTGAACCTTTGCTGAAAAGTTAGTTCTTACTTTGACCTAAGCACTATATAGATGCTTTACCTGATTATCTCAATTAATCTTCATAGAAACCCTATGAGTTTGGAATTATTACAATCCCCATATTATTGATAAGAAAATGTTGTCAGAGACAGTAAGCAGCTTGCCCAAAATGACATAACAAGTAAGGAGTGGAGGCCGGATTTAATCCCAGACAGTCCAGCTTCAGAGCCCAAGCTTCAGCTGCTGAGACAGGGAAATCCTGACTGCAGTCTGCGTAACTCTATCTTTGCATGTGCCGACAACCATGGCTCCAAACCAAGACAATAAAGATTATTTCCCCTAGTAAGTCAAATCATCTAACAGAAATTACGATGAAATTAAGCCAGCAGAAGCAACTAAGGTTAGTTTGGCATGAGGTAAATAAAATTTAGAGAACACAGTAGTAGCACAGCATCTAATGTAGCTTTGGCTACTTGGACCATCAAGCAGATTTTATTTGATAAAATGGGATAGATAAGAATGAAGAAACTTTGAGAATCTCAGTTTAAGTGGAAGATGGAATAAACGCACAGGTAAATAAAATAGAAAACTTTTACACTAACACACAAAACTAACATGCATACATATTCCTATATACATAAAACACCATATTTGTTCAGAGCTGAGGGTTTATGGAATATAGAGGTTGTGATTAGACTTCGTGATCAAAAGCTTGCTGGAAAAGGTTTTCTTCAACTTAACAGATGTAGCCAGTGAGGTTTCCTAGGACGGGAAGATTAATCAAAATAGAAAGATACCACACAAAATACAAATATACAAATACAAAATAGAATGTTTATAAAAATAGGAAGTAGCAAAATGCAAGCCAGAGCTCACAAGCTCTGTGAGAAAGAAAAAATGTGGCAAGAAATGGAAAGGGTAAAATAGTTGGTAAAAATGGGCCTGGATGATCTTCTGCCTAAAAGTTTCTGGCAAAACCAGTCTTTCTCAAACTAGAGACTGGGGAAGGGTTTGTGGGAGGGGTGTGGAGTGGTCTATGGAGATTTAAAATTTTTACAATTTTGTTGTTTCAATTTTGAGATTATCTTTTTAAATTCTATCAGTTATAAACACAGGATTTTCTTTTGCAGTGACCATTCCAATTGAAAGTCATTTTTCATAAGTAAAATTTTATTTCTTCGGAAAAAAAGGGCCCACAGAAGTATGTTAAGTTGTCCCCAGAATTTTTTTGTTCTTCAAAGAGTTCTGCAGTGAACAGGCCACTCTCAAGAAAGGAAATACAAATGGCTTGATCTCACTTGTAATAAGTGAGAGTAATACTCACTTGTATTAAGAGAAATAAACATTAAAATCCTAAACACCTGTCAGACCAGCAAAGATTAAAGTTTTGTGATATGCTTTTTGTGAGAGTATAGAGAAATGAGCCTTCACATATATTGTCTTTAGGGGCTTTTTGACAAAATGTCTGTCAAAATTTAGTAATGCATATTTCCTTTAATCTATTAACTTCATTTCTAGGAATTTGTCTTACAAACACATTTATATCTGTATACAGGGGTATGCACTGTAAGTTATATGGAATCTCTTTTTTAACCCATCAACAATGATAACAAAGAATTCCAGATAACTTAAGTGTCTGTTAAGGGTGTACCAGTTAGTGAAACTGTGTGACAGCCATATGATGGAATAGAACGACGTAGAGCTGCAAATACTCATTGGAATGATCTCCAGGATTTACTACCAAGTGAAAAAAGGAATGTGCTGAACGGTGTACACAGTATGCTACCACTTCCGTAAAAAAATAAAATGGATACATACATACTTGCTTTATACCCTTAAAATACTTGCAGAAGGATGGATGCACAAGAAACTAGGAATAGTGGTTGCTTCTGGGAAGAAGAATTGACTGCTTGGAGCACAGGGATGAGAGGCAGATTAACTTGTTACATATTTTTTCTATATTTTTTCCTTTTAAAAACGTGCATTTATTACCTACTAAACTTTTTAAAGAAGGGGTTTACATACACTTACTCATATTTGAGAAATGTAGAATATTTTATACATTTTTATTTAATGGGTGGCAGCCATTATGCAGCAGTCCCCAACCTTTTTGGCACCAGGGACCGGTTTTGTGGAAGACAATTTTTCCACGGTGGGGGGTCGGGGTCGGGGCCAGGGGGATGGTAATGCCAGCGGTGGGGAGCGGCAGATGAAGCTTTGCTCGCTTGCCCGCCGCTCACCTCCTGCTGTGCGGCCCAGTAGCGGTCCGCAGCCCATGGGTTGGGGACCCCTGCTCTATTGTTTGGGCCTTACACATTTTCACTTTCACATTTTAAACTCTTCTTCAGCATTGGTACCTTGTATCCTGGCAAATGAACAGCAAATTCCTACCTTGCCTTATACCCTTACCAGCATTAAAAAAAAAAAAACAAACCTTAAAACTATAATTTTATAATTAAGGTTTGGAGGCTGAAAAATAAATGTCTTAACATTCTAGAATACAAATTTTGTAAAAAAAAAAAATTTATATATGCTATTTATTGAGAAACTGCTCTTGAATTTTAAAATAACTTTTAGTGCCTTTATATAAGTAATACATGGTTATTATGATTTAATAATATGTTCTGCTTATCCACCCCTTCTTATTTCTCTATAATGAAATATAGAGAAATTTCTATAGAGAAATAGAAGGGGTGGATAAGCAAAACTGATGATAAAAAATCCTTTTCAGCCACCCACCCAGTGTTATAAATAACACTATAGTGTTACTATACAGACTCCTTAGTACCTTTCATTTTCATCAGGCAGCAGTCTTTCTGTGGCCATCTTTCTGTGAAAGGGAATATTCCTCTACAACATCACTTAATGGGCTGCGTAGTTTTCCATCTTATAAACAAATATAAATAAACATAGATACATAGATATGTCCGTGAGTCCACTTTTCTTGAACTAGCTGGTTTTTAAATTTCTATGATAAACAAAATCCCTGCTAAACATCCCTGCTAAATCTTAATTACGCCCTTAGGATAAATTCTGATGGAATTACTGGGTAAAGGTAAGGGCAGTTTAAAGCTTTTTGATAAATGTTGGCAAATTTGCCCTTGTTGCCATTCAGATTTGCAGCAAGTTATTTTGAGTTTATTAGAAAGCCTCCCTTTGTGAGAAAATCCTTGGAGAACAATTGCATAGGTATTCTCTATACAGTCATTGTCCTGTTAGGGATCACAGGTGCACATAAACAGTCCAGATGTTAGTGCCCAATTTTATGTTTTTTACTTACCAGACAGACTGGTCCACTTCAGTTTATGCAAACCCTAATCTGGCTATTCCGAACATTCCATTCCAGGTGTTACCTCTGTGAATAGAATACAGAAGTACTCTATACCTTTAGAAGTGTCGTACTAATTATAGTCATCTTGCCAGCATTTCAAGATGCATATTATGAAACACCCTTGCCAAATTCAGTATTATTTTTCCTATCTCTTTATTAGTTTGACAGGATAAAAGTGATATTCACTGGTTTGTTTTGCATTTAATTGCTTATTAGAAAATTTAACTCTTTCTCTTTTTATTTCTATTTGTACTTATTCTTTTGTGAATTACCAGTTCACATTCTTGGTCTGTTTTTTAATATTAGTATTTCTCTTCATTGTTGATTTAATCAATTTAGGAGTAAATTAATGAAGGTATCTGTCTAAATGAGTTAATAATTGTAAAGCACTAATATTTGTAAAACACTGCCTCGTAGGTAGTATAAATCAAGTCAGCCAGTCAAGTGAGCTCTAGTAATTTAAAAACAAGCTCCTGCTTTAAAGTTTTCTACTCAATACTTAAGACTTTATTTTGGCATTGTATGCTTGAATTATCAAATCTTTCTTTAATACTTTCTGTATTTACTGTGCTGGGAAGGCCACGAAAGGAAAGGATTGACTCCTGTTCTTTGTCCAGTTGAAAAAGAACACAGGAATGTGATTTGAATGTTACATGACAGCGTTTCATTATGTGTCTCATTATGTGTATAATGATTGAGGGAATTAGGTAAATGGTAAAATGCTGACATTTCTAACATGTTAACACCTCCGTGTTCTATACTACAGTCTCCCATTGTTTTTCTCAATGTGAAAATCAGGGCAGAAATTAAGGAACTTCAGCATTATAGGTAATATTCTGTTTTCTTTAAGCTGTGTGATGGGTACCCAAGGATTCTTTTCATTATTATGCTTTTGTAACTTCCATATGTTAGATATTCCTCTGTACATAGCAAGTATTTTATTTAAAAATTTTTAAATAGGCAGATATTGTGGGGGAAAGCTGCTCCCCAAGAATACCAAAACTAATTAAATTATGTATTCTTTACTATAAAATTGTTCAATTTGTCTACACATACAATATTTTACCTTATAATGTATACTCATTATAATCTGAACATTTTGTCATATAAAAATAATCATTAACTTCAGAATCAACAACTGATTGGTACATTTAGAAAAATGAAGAATTAGTAAAAAGATAAAAATAACAAAATGGTCATTAGTTGCATCTTCTTAGGATGATGATCATCACTATATAAGTTGTTTCTAATAAATTTGAGCTATGGTTATCTTTCTGAGTACACATATTTAAGTTTTTCCACTTTCTCCAAAAGATACTTAAAAACATTTGTTGTGATTATACTGTTAAATGTAATTTTCATGGTGTAAAGTACTTGTACTTCTTCTTTTTGTAAGAGTCAGAGTGGGTCATCAATACACCACTGTGGCCTTGTGATAGACTGGATGTGCTCAATCGGCATAATCTGCTCTGTACAATTGCACATGAAATTTTAGCGAAGAGTCTTTACAGACAGACATTTGAAGTTTTGCAAAATCTACCAGGTTTTCAAAATTCTCAAGGTATGTTTTTTAAAAAGTCTAGCTTAATTATCTCTGACCCATCTGGTATTTAATAAGAAACAGTTCTCCACCTGTTTTGGTTGAATTTTATATTCCAGCATATATTTTTAATGATGTTTTTTGTAAAATGTGTTCTCTGCAAATTGAATATGCTTTCCTGATGGTTCAAAAAAAAAAAAAAGAAAAAAAAACCAGAGATGCTTATCTTTTGTCAGCAGTTCCTACAAGGAGCATTTCATCATTCCTTTTCTAACCTCTGTCAAGTCATCAGCAATCAATGTTAAGTGCCCCCAGCAAGCTTTATACTGTACCTTAAAATAATTTTTTGCATTGGCATAATAAAGAATACCTTTTCTTTTATCACTTAACAAACATAGAACATAGTTTCCATTACCTTGGAACATAGGAAAACATGGAATAAATGCAGGAAATTAAGCAGGTGATGGGTTCAAAGAAAGAGAATGCCGGTGTGGGCAATGGCAGGCAGTGCTCTTGAATGCTTGCAAGTCATATGTCGGTAGCAAGAGAGAGTCCGTGTGAAGGGAAACAGCAAAAGCTTTGGGTCAGGAATGAGCTGAGCAATGGGTTCAGAGTGGTGGGTTAATGTTTAATGAAAACGTTAACTTGAAGGCCTCCCCTCAGTGCTTTATCACCCTCCATTTTCCCATGTATTCCACTGAGATACTGTATTGTCATTAACATTCTTATCTGATTCTCCCTCTAGATAGTAAGCTCCTTAAAGGCAATTGTTTTCTTTATCGTGGTATCCCTGGTACAATGGCTGCTGTAGAACTGGCTTTTGATACACAATTATCATGATAATGAAACAAAATATAATAGTGAGATTCAACAGATAGTTGTGCCAGATTTTGGAAGACCCTGAATGGCAGGCTAAAGGAATTTTCTTCTCTATGTGTAGTAAGGGGTCACTAGAGTTTTGGCGCCAGGGCGTGACATAATGGAGTTGGTGTTTTAGGAAAGTTCCTCTGGTGGTAATGTTTAGAAAGAGACTAAAGGTAAGGAGATAAATTTCCTGATAAGGCCTAGACCACTAAAAACTCCTAAAGTGATAAAGACCTAGGGTCTAGGTCATAGACCCACCTGACTGAATATAGGGGATAAAAGAGTTGGAAGTATCCAAGGTGACTTCACTTTCTTCTAAGTGAAAAGCAGAAAGGAGTAGACATACCCAAGAAAGGAGGTTTTGTGTTTTTTTTTAATTTGAGAGTGAATATTTATGAGTAGATGATTTATTTTTAGTCGTGGGAAAAACAAGTCTGAGGTCTGCACTGTAGATAGAATGCAAACAGAACCATGCAGATGCAGTCACACGTGAGGACCATGGACAGAGGTGTTAATGTAGCCTCTGAAATCATATTCCTTTCACATTCTCCATTACAAAGTGAATGAACCGTTTTGCTTTTGTCGAATTTTTTGTTTGTTTGTTAACTTAGTATGTAAGATGATTGCATTTTGGTGACTCTGACTTTTATAGCAGGTAGGAAGGGGCCGAGGAGAGCAGAGGGGAAAAGGAGTAAGAGAGAAGTTTGAGAGAAGATAGATCAGTTTCACTATATCAATGATTTTTTTCTTTTCAGAAACTGTGGAGGTCTCACAGTATAGCCTTCTTTTTAATAAACTTCTAGATGCCTGTATAGAAAGCAACAGTCTTGGTATATCATCCTCCGTAGCAGAATTCATGATTTCAAAGAGCATCCCTATTGATTTTTCCATTCTTAGAAGATTAATTACTTCTTTAGGAAGAAGTTGTTTATGGCTCAAAGCCAGAGCCCACTACAAAAGTAAGTTACATTTTAAAATTTTAAAGTTTGATATATTGGTTTTGAATTTGATTTTCTAACCTGAAATCTATGTATAATATTCATGGCGGGGCCTTAAATATGTAAAAAGAGCAGTTGATACACATTTAAAAATAGTGGCCTACATAGATTTGTGCTCTTTTGAAACCTGTTATTTCTCATTTCTAATTGCTATATTTTTATTTCTTTCTATATTGGCTTGTCCACGGGAGGATATGAAAAGGAAATAAATGACAGAATTTGAACCAGTTTGGCATATTTTATAAATATATAGGGGTAAACCAATTGGTAGAATGAAGCTTAAGGAATACATATTTATCCCTGGTATATCCGTGATCTTTTTGGTTAGAATATGTTATAACAGGCACATAGGAAGTACAGAGGGTGTCATTACAATGCAACATGATACATAACAGTTTTTCACATGGCTCCTAGTGATGTTTACAACTGTTCCTCTCTAACAAGTAAGCCTAGAAAACGAATACTTTCTCTAGTCCCAATCTCCTTGCAAGTATTTTAATTAGAAAACAATTCTGTGTAGAATCTAGATCTAGAAAGGAATTCTTTTCTGCCTTCCTGCAGTAATTTGTCTTAAATTTCCATTTCTACCACTATCAACTATATGACAAACATTTGAGTACCTACTCTGTGTCACCACTGTGCCAAATGTGTCAAACATCCCAGCCATCCCTACACCAACAAAAACCTCTCTGAACTTGAAAGTGTTTTTCATGTTCCCAGCTGTGATCAGTTCAGCAAGTGGTAACTTTTTTTTCCCAGTGAAATGGGAAAGAAACTATTAGTGTGCATTACAGGTAGTAAGATATCATATTATTTGATCAAATTTTCATTTCAGTTACATGTATTCTTATATGTGTGCTAGGTCATTATGTAAAATGTATTTCTTATTATAGGTTACAATAAAACTTTTGAAAGCAGAATTTTTATAAAAGGATGATCAGAAATTTAGAGGCAAGGTGGAATTTTTGTTCATAACACCTCATTTCAATTTTGTGGTTATGTTTCAACTCCTTATACTATTTCCCTGCAGACTGCTAGAAATCACACCACAAAGTATATATGTACTATTTGCTATAACTTCTTGATTTTAGTTTTTAGAATTGATGTTAATGAGGTATTTTTTCCAAATAATTGTGCAATTTGGGAAAAATGCCAGCAGAAGGCATTTATATGCCGCAGGAATAACGTGTTAACTTGGAAACATATAAATGAGATTTCTATGAATCTGTTTTTTAGTTGAAAATAAAATTTTGTATTAAAACAGCTAAACTTAATCATTTAAAAAATTTTTAATTGACAGCTTTATTGAGATATAATTCAAATGCCACACAGTTCACCCATTTAAACATGTACAATTCAGTGGTTTTAGTGTATCTACAGAGTTGTGCAACCATCACCACCATCAATTTTAGAACATTTTCATCAGGCCAAAAAGAAACCCCATATGCGTTGAGTCACTCCCCATTCCCCCAAATTCTTTCAACCCTGGTAATAATTTAGTTTTAAAGACTTTTTTTTAAGCGATGTGTTAAAGCATTTAATGCTTGAGTATAATTCAGTACCTTTCCTATTAGCTTAACACATCTATGCTTAATTTCATATGTAGTGAAACTTCTGGGACTTATGCAAGTGAGGTTATACGGTAAAGAGTATTTTTGTTTTGTTTTGTTTTTAATGTACCTGAGTTATAAAATGAAGTGAGTAATTTACAGTCACTGATCAGTCTTCAGAACATCTCATTTCCTGACAGTGTTGACATTTAAAATATCAGTGGAACTCTCTTTGGATCTGTCTTCACACACAGGTTAACACATGCTAGGAAAGCCTTTCAGTGCCTTATAATCACATCTAGTAGTACATATTTGATTCTGAGCTTACAGTTAATTTTTCATCAAGGTACTGTTAAGGCTGTAGTGCCAGTGCCTTTGTTTTGCTTTTTTCTTTAACATTTTTTACAGCTTTATTGAGATAATTTCATATACCATAAAATTTACACATGTGAAGTGTACAGTGCATTTTTATTTATTTGTTTATTTTTGGTTGTGCTGTGTCTTCATTGCTGCACGCGGGCTTTCTCTAGTTGCAGCAACTGGGGGCTACTCTTGGTTGAGGTGCGTGGGCTTCTCATTGTGGTGGCTTCCCTTGTTGCGGAGCACAGGCTCTAGACACGCAGGCTTCAGTAGTTGTGGCACATGGGCTCAGTAGTTGCGGCTCATGGGCTCTAGAGCGCAGGCTCAGTAGTTGTGGCACATGGGTTTAGTTGCTCTGCGGCATGTGGGATCTTCCCGGACCAGGGCTCAAACCCGTGGCCCCTGCATTGGCAGGTGGATTCTTAACCACTGCGCCACCAGGGAAGTCCTTACAGTGCATTTATTTTTATATTATTCACAGAGTTGTGCACCACAATCTAATTTTAGAACATCTTCAACACCTCTAGAAAAAGAAACCCTGAACACATTTATATTCACTCCCTGTTCCATGTATGTTTCCCACCCAACCCAGTCCTAGGCAACAATTAATCTGTCTCTATGGATTTGCCTTTTCTGGGCATTTCACATAAATGGAATCATTCAATATGTAGTTTTTTGTGACTGGCTTCTTATACTTAACATAATGTTTTCAAGGTTTATCCATGTTGTAGCCTATATCATTATTTCTTTCCTAATTACTGAACAATATTCCATTGTACGGAATTTGTTTGTCCATCCATCAATTAATGGACATTTACTTTGTTTGCACTTTCTGACTATTATAAGTAACACTGCTCTGAACATTCACATGCAAGTTTTTGTGTGGATGTATGGTTTTCATTTCTCTTTGGAGCAGAATTGGTGGCTCGTATGGTAAATCTATGTCTAGCATTTTGAGGAACTGCCAAACTGTTTTCCAAAGAAGCTATCTGTTTTACATTTATATTCCCACCAGCCATGTATGGAATTTCTAGTTTCTTCACATCCTCACTGAGTTTTTTATTTTAGCCTTCCTGGTGGATATAAAGTGATACTTCACTGAGGTTTTGATTTGCATCTTCCTAATGACTAATGATGTTGAGCATCTTTTCATGTGCTTATTTGCCATTTGTATATCTTTGTAGAGAAATGTCTATTCAATCCTTTGCCCATTTTTTTCTTTGTACTTTTTTAAATTGAGGCGTTTTTCTTGTTTTTTCTTGTTGAGTGTGTTAAGTATGTGTGGGGGTACATATAAACACATACTATTCATATATGTATACGTGCGCTCTACATACAAGTCCCATGTCAGATATATGAATTCAGTTTTTTTTCTATTCCATGAGTTATCTTTTACTTTCTTGATGGCTTTGCTTGTGTTCCCTAACTAATCAGAAGGAAATTGTCCAGGGACAGCAAAATTGCCTTCCTGATGCTCCTGATGTCCTACCTAGTCCTAAAAATAACGGCTTTTCTGTCAGAACTGAAAAGTCAGGAAGGGAAGATGTTATTAGTATATCTTTTCCTTACTTTCCCCCGCTAAAACCAAATAGGAGTATTTTTCTTTTCATGTTTGATTTTAGGGGAAAAGATAATGTTAGTAAATTTCTACTTAGTTTGTTGGCTTTTGTTTTCCTCTTCTGCTCAGAAGTAAAACAGGTATGCATGTAAATTATACCTACCAATATTTAGGAATGTTAACGAGTCAATAGTTTGTTGGTCCTGGCAGTGATCTAGGAAGGTGGGACTTCCTAGTGGTTAAGATTCCAAAATCTGGAGTCAGAAGGCCAGGGCGCTTACCCAAAGCCCCCCATCTATAATATGGGAGTTGTTGTACCTAATTGCAAAGGTAGTAAACTGTCAGGTTAAAATTAGATAAAACCTATGTGTTTAGCACAGGTACCTGGCATATAGTAGGTCCTCAAAGATTACTCATCATCATCCATATTAGAAAGATTTATTGAAGAAATTTAACTTAATAAAACATTTTAAACAAATTTTACACACAGATTTAAATTGGTTTCAGTAAAAGACAACAGTATAATATTGCCTATATACAATTTGGATGTCCTGGACTGATGTATAGGGGATTTCCCTGTATATCACTTGTAATAAGCACCTAAACAGTTTAAAAGTTGAATCTGTTCTTTGGAAAAGCAAAATTTTTAGAACATGAATTGGAGAACAACACACTGAGCACAGACATGATGGAAATGTATCTTATTCATTTTTATATCTAGTGTTTAGCACAATGCCAGACATTTGTAGGAACAGCAAATATTTATTGCACAAACTTTAACAGCACTATAAGTACACTCAAAAATACTATAAAACTATGTGATAGAAAGTAAAATCTTCAAATTATAATTTCTATTTTCTTTCTACATTTTGGATTCATAATTCAAGGTAGATAGTTATATATATAATTATATATAATATTATATATATAATAAGTATATGTAGTTGCTGTTAGACCCAGATCCCATTAAAACAAAACCCAAGTAGCTATTCTGGTTTTTTAGTTATTCTGAAATTATGTTGTGTTGACTATGGCTTAAAATAAATAGACATTTGCTACAGTGAGGCTCAAAAGTTCTTTTTCAGGGTTTTTTTAAATTTCTCACTTCATGTTTAATGTTTCAAAACCATTTTACAAAGAATGATCTCAATTGTACTAGGATAAGCTCACTCCCATATAATTTATGCAATAAATCTGCTTCTAATGTGAAGAATTATTCTGAAACAAAAGTAATTATCACTTGTGGATATTTTCGAAGCCTAGGTTTTCACCTACTGGGGTTTTAGTAAAGTTTGATCTGTTACTTGACTTTCAGGTGCTTTTTCATTGGGTTGCTACCCACCATTGGAGGGAAATTTATACCGAAAACTTCTACTGATTCCTTCCTATTTGTCTGAGATTGAAATGCTTTTAGCTATTGAAATCTTCATGGTATCTAATGCTAGTAGTATTCAGAGTCCTGGAACTTCTACACAGATGCTGCAGATAGTTTTAAAAAGGTTGGTTGAACTAACTTCTGACTGCATCCTGAAAGCAGATCATGGCTCCCTACACTTGCCCTAGCACGTAAATGTTTTATTTATTTGTATATATATAAACATTTATATATTTATATACTGCATATTTATATACTTGTGCATGTGTGTATTGACAAACTTTGGTAGCATTTATATTGAGAAAGGATTTGACCTATTTTTGGTTTAAATCCAAACAAGTTAGTACCTTTCAATAAACATTTTAACAACTTCAAAGATCTTGTTTAGATGTTCAAAGAGATGGGTCTTCTTTAGGTGTGGACCTTTCTCGTGTACTGGTGGTTTTTAGTTAGGTACCTAAAAGTTATCTTTTTGGTCAGCACAAAAGATCTAAGAACCAGGTCTAAAAGGGAAATATATGATAATTTATTAGGTTCAGTCAAGAATCCTGTTCAAAATAAAGCCATCAGCCTAGTTTCAGTATTTTAAAATGCTGTTATAAATGCATAAATATTATAATGTAGCTGTTGGACCAGAGTGGCATCCCTTCAGATAATTTTGTTCAAAATCCCAAAATTTAGTTTTACACCACTCCAATTTTTTGTCAGCTTTATCTAGGAAACTTGTAATATAAGGATCTCATGGGACTCCTGTTTTGGCATTTCTTAACAAGAATTTTGCTTCAGTTCACTGGTGTTAGAAACCGGATCCTCAGACTGAATATTCTGTTAGTTATCTATTACAGTGTATAAGTTATCCCACAGCTTAGTGGCTTAAAATAGCAAGTATTTTCTTAGTTTCTGTGGGTCAGGAATTTTGGAGTAGCTTAGCCAGATGGTTGCGGCTCGGGGGTCTCTCATGTCACTGGACTCAGGATGTGGTCAGGACCTGCAGTCGCCTACTTGATGGCTTCACTGCGGCCAGAGGATCCGTTTCCCAGCTGGCTCACTCGTGCCTGTGGTCAGGAAGCCTCAGCTCCTCACCACATGGGCCCCTCCATAGGTTCCTTAAGTGTCTTTATGACACAACAGCTAACTTCTCTCAGAGTGAGTGATCAGGAGAGAGAACGCAAGGAGGAAGCTACAGTGCCTTTTGTGACCCTACATCAAGAACTGTGAAGGCTCTGAGATTCCACCCCATTTGCAGGCTGTAAGTCAGCCTGCCATAGTTTCACAGATCCTGGCATAAGACACAAGACCTCCTGGGTTGGAGACAGGACTTTATTACTCATGGCACAGCAAGCAGCATGATTATCTGCATATTTGTATCTCTTCCTCTTGCTTGCTCCCAAGTCCCACACTTGGGCCCAGATGGATATCTGCACATGCAGTGGGTTCCATTACATGAGAGGAATCCTGAACTTAGGAACCCCAATCTTTTATAATGGGTAATAAACATACCTGCCCCTTTGCTCTTTAGATGGAAACGCTATCTCCACCTTGTAAGGCTGTAAGCAAACCTGTCTTTCGCTCCTGAAGGAGAAACTATCTTTGTCTTTCAAGGTTGTTCACTATATTAAACATCCTTGAAATCCAGAACAAGGGGTAATCAGTGTCTCTGCTCTCAGAACTTCCAGAAATGCAAGGGACCATGAAAATTGATATCTAACAATCTAGTGTCCAAAGTTGTGCATCATTTCTGCTCTATTTATTGGAGATAAACAAGTCATTCAATCCAGCCTACACTCAAGGGGAGGAGAATTTATTTTAGGTCCACGTTTTTTTTTTTTTAAACTCACTAAAATTAGCTTTTTTGTTAGCGGTCTTTCCTGAGGGCCTTCTGTTTACAACTATGCACTACAGTTGCATGAGGCATTTGGGCTCTCCATCATCCTAATGAGGGTTTGGTTTTCTCATAACTTTCCATTCCCCACATATGCAGTCTCTTCATTCATTATTGAGTTTGTGGGGTATTTGTGATGCCAGCACATAACTAGTGACATGCCTGGATCTTCTATTTTGTCCAAACCAATATTGTTTCCTCCATTACTGTTATCATACCAAGCCCTGCTTTGTTACATTAACCTCTGAGAGAGTTTTTATTCATCTTAAGACTTTCAAAACTGCATATAGTTGGTGTATGCCCAATCTACCAGATTTCAGGCACCAATCCTAAGCCAGAATGTACTAGAAGCGACCTGACCAATCTTTGCTCTCTGTGATCACTGATTCCTGTTCCAAGTGGAAGTCCTCACTCCCACCACTCTGTGGACCACACTGTTGTGCTAATGCAGTTGGCTCATACTCGGGCCTTGCTGCTGAGCCTTACAGGTGCCCAGAGCAGGATGCAGTGAACACAGAGAAAAAGTGATGCCTAATAACAGCTACATCTCTATCTTATATACTTCTTACTCCCTATCCCATAGGAAAAATAGCCATAAGGTATGAGTTTTATGAAATTTGGTGACTGGTAGAAAAGTTATTTTAAAATTCCAGCACTTTAGTGAAGTACCTTAAATCAGGACTAAAGAAAATAACTTAGTATAAAGTTATTCATATATGAATATACTATAAATATAATAGTATACTATAATATACTGTATAATATACTATATTATAGTATATATATACTATATAATATACTATAATATTATACTATAAAAATTTAGTATAAAGGCCTACAGCTACAATTTCTGTTACCAGATGTGAGCTACAAATTAAGTATATGCTTATAATTTAAAATAGCCATATCAAGGTAAAACACATGAATGTTAGTAACTCCAAACTTGATTAAATTTAATATTTTATGCATTATAATGAATAATTATACAGTTATTAATTTGAAAATACGAAGAGAGGGGTTATTAGTTGTGTTCTAGATCAGTGTTTCCAAACTGCGGGTTGCGGCCCATTTGTGTAGTGAAATCAATTTAGGGGGTTGCAACCATTTTATTTTAAAAAATGAAACAATAGAAAATAGGGTCATAAGGGTAAGTCTTGTTTTGTGAAACTTTTATTTCAGTTTTTATGTATGCAGGTATATATTGGGTCACAATATAAAATGTCTTTATTACTGTGTGTCACGGTCAAACAAGTTTGAAAGCCACTGTTAGAATATAGTAAAAAGACTGTCATAGCTTAGAACCAATAAATGTAAATTACTATCTTTTGAAGAAACTATATAGCTTCTTTTTAGAGTTTCTGACTTTGTGAGGTGTTCACTTTGTAGATGTGAAGAAAACAAATCCCGGAGCAAGGATGATTATCAAGCTGCAGTGGAAAGATTAATTATGGCTGCTCGTATATCAGATCCAAAGCTCTTCATTAAGCACATGACCGTCAATGTTAATACGGAACAGGTTTATAGTTTGGAACATTGTTCTGCCCTGAAATGGCTGAAAGAGAATATGAAGTGGGCTGGAAAGGTTTGGCTTTTCAGTAACCATTAGTTATGAAAGGCTTTTTTTTTTTTTTTAAGTTCAAGTAATCATTGTTGAAAATAAAAGGCAATGAAAATAAAGACAGTTTTCACTATATTCAGCTTTTGCTCTTTCTTGATTTATAGTATGTCAGTAGTTTTCAAACACTAAAAATTTTGTTTGAGGTACGCAATTTATAACAGTTTAACCCATACTGCAAATGATTTTTCAAATTACTTTTTGACATCTCCTTAATTTAGGTAAACCTAAGTATGGTGAATCCCAATTTATTCTTAAATCCAAACAATGAAAAATCACAAACTGAGTATTGTGCAGCATTTAATAAGAGGGAGACATAAAGGGGAAAATATTCAAGCAGGTGTCTGGAGCTTTCAGAACAAGCTTTGGGGTTATGAAGTAGATTTGGTGAGCACTCAGTCCAGTCTCTAAAGCCTATTGTACGCTTGTAATATAGAATAGTAAAATAATACTGGAAAATGACTCAAACACTAAAATTCCAGAGCTGAGTTATACCAGAAATTTTAAATTATTCTCTAAAGTTTTCCTTTAGTGTATCTTAAAATACTATATGTATATTGAAAATTTGTAATTTATGTACATTACATTAGGTATGACTAAAGAAATCAGTATTTTAAACAAATATACCAGAACCTGTCCAAACAAGAATTGTACCTTTCAAGCCACCTTAGGAAGTTTAAACTCCTTTTCTGAAGCCATCTGCAGAATCCGTAGCAGTCATTCTCCAAGGTGGTCATCCTCAATCCTTAATTTGATACTTTAGATTTGATACTTTAAACCATAATTTAAATCATTTAGAGAAAATGTCTGAGTAAGGGGAGTAATAAAAGAGTAAGTGGTGACTAGGGGGACTGAAAGTATTTCTTAAAGGAGTTCCCAAAATATGGTAATGGCAGCATCACTGGAGTAAGTCTATAACCTCACAAGAATAAAAAAGTTAAAACCTAGCACTTAGCAGAATGCCTTACTATGATAAAATGTGGAATGAATACTCTCGTGAATGGGATATGGGAAGTAAGGCCTAAGTAGACATCAAGAAAGAGGCCCAGTTCTCTAGTACGAACAAATTGGGTGACTAACTGCCATTACTGAAATTCAGCACCTAGGAAATAAATTGGGTTCGGAGATTACCACCATCAGTTTGAAGTGCCTTTGAGGACAAGTGAAGAACGGTAAGTGGGCAATTATAACCTTATGCTGGTGGCAAGGATGCATTTGAAAGGATGAAAGATGATAAATTAAGCTTTTAGGAAAAATGGGATTGGATGGAACGGACCACAAATTGACCAGATGGTTTCCAATGAATGAGAAGTCAAGAACCCTTAGGGCTGGAACAAAGGGAGGTTGGTTGTTTTGTTTGTTTGTTTTTTGGTATTCTGGGGGTATTTTTTGGTTTTGGGGGGGTTTTTTCCCCCACCTCGGTCAACGGTGCCAAAAGGTAGGAAAAGAGCGGTTATTGTACGTGTCTTATTCCATCTGTGGCAGTTTATGGGAATAACCAAAGTCATAGAAGCGAAATACAGCTAACAGTAAAAACCCCAAGCTGACAGTGAATTGCTTACCCTTAAGGGCCAAAGTCAAAAGGAAAATGCAAACTGGAGAAAACAGTTTTAATTAGCTATATTTATGTAAAGAAAGCCAAAGGCTATACTCAGTAAGACCTTTAAAATCTGGAGGTCTCAAGCGAGTCGCCCTAACGCGTCAGCTCCGAACGCTCTGCGGACTGATCCGCCAAGCCAGCCTCCTCCCCTCCCAGGCGCCCGGGGGTTGGGGGACCCGGGACGGGGAGGAAAGCGGCGCCGGCGCGCATAGCGGCGCCGGCGCATGCGCACGCTCGGTCGCCCTTCTCTCCTTGCCCTCCTCAGCAACCCTCGGTTCAGGCCCGGCCACCTGCCGCCCAGTCATCTTCTGACTCCCTCCCGCCTAGTCCTTCCTATCCCTGAGCGCTCATTCGCGCCTCCTAAAGCTTTCAGCTGAGTGCGCGGAGCCCGCTCCGGGCCGGACCGTAAGAAAACGGAGGAACAGGAGCTCCCACGCTGCGAGAAGGTGGGCGGTCACCTAGTTGCTGACGTCACGGTGGGGCTGAGAACCGCTAGGGTTTTAAGCCGCGTCCTGGGCTGTGCGCAGGCGCCCCAGAGAGGAAAGCCAGGCACGCTTCAGCCAATGAGAGCGCGCCTGCGGCCCGGCCCAGAGCCCGGGCTCCTCTCCAGCAAGTTTCCGCGACAGGCACCGACAGAGGGGTGGAGCAGTACGCGCCCAGCTGAGATTTCACGGGGGGGGACTCAGAGAGCACTGCGGGTAGGAGCCTGTCAGAGCCTGTCGTCAGGTGGGGCGAGAGCGGGCGGGAGCGCCGGCCCAGCGGCGCGCTCGTTGGCCGGGCTGGCGCCCCGGTACGCATGCGCCCCTGCCTGGCCCCGCGCACCCCTGCACAGCCTTGCGAGAGGATCGACCGTCCTTCCTCCTGGTACCTGGTGGGAGGTGGAGCCGGTAGGAGGAAGCCCTCGCGGCGGCCCCTTGCCAGAACTGTAAGGAGCAGGACGGGAGGGGCTCCATTTGTGCTTTCAGGCAGCTCGGGGCAGAAGGGGCGGGGGGTCGGCGTGGGCAGCGATCAGCGTCGCCTTAGCTCGACGTGCTAACTTTCGAACCCAGGTAGTGCCGGGGATCGGAGTACCCGCCTCGTATCTGTTTCAACTTGTTTTGAAATGAGAAACCTGAGACGATTTAGGTTTTGTTTCCGACTGTCATATTTCCCCGAAGTCTTTGACTTATCTTAGGATATGGTTGATTCAGATCTCATAGCAAAAGATTTACAAAAGGAAGCTTAAAAACCCTTGATACTTTGCTGCAATTTATTAATTTATCTAAAGGTCTTCCTGCTTTTTCCCTTCCCTAAGAAGTGTTAAACCGAAGAGCAGTGAAATATTGCCCGCTTTTATCACTCCTTGATAGAACAAACTACTTTTTAAAACCTTACAAGATAGTTACTAAGGAAAGTCACAGTTTAAATGAGAGTAGCCTGAGGATATTAACTGTGTTCAAATAAGTTACTAGGACCTCTGTGTGGCAAACGTGGTTTCTATCGAATGTAATTTAAACAAAACTTCTTAGACTACCCATAATTTGGCTTTTCCACCAATATAGATATCTTTCTACCCAATTTGATCTGAAACTGCCTAGAAGATTTAATGCCTCACTTTAAACAGCACAGGACTTCCCTGGTGGCGCAGTGGTTAAGAATCCGCCAGCCAATGTAGGGGACACGGGTTTGAGCCCCGGTCCGGGAAGATCCCACGTGCTGCGGAGCAACTAAGCCCGTGGGCCACAATTACTGAGCCTTCCCTGACAGTGTCATGTTCACTTAAATTTGCCTTGAATTGGCCTAGGTCAACGCCATCCAACAGAAATACAATATGAGCCACAGGTGTAATTTAAGTGTCACAAAAGACCAGGTTGTGTTTTGCTTTTAAAAAAGCAAAAAGAAACAAGTGAAATTAATAAATTATCATTTCAACATAATCAGGATAAAAAATTATTAATGGGATACTTTGCATTTTCTTCATACTAAATCTTTGAAATCCAATGGGTACTTTGCATTTAAAACACGTCTCAGTTCACAGTAGCCACATGTGCTAGGGACTCCCTTATTAGGCAGCACAAGTCTAGATTCGAATTCTCTTTATTGCAGTGTGAACCTTTTTAGGAAATAGCCAACTCACCAAAAAAGCAGGCAGAAAATACCTAACTCTTAATCTATAGTAGCCTAATCTTTTTTAAAGTTCTTTCTAAATCTAGAAACCATGATTTAATGTTCAGACTTGTATTTGAAAACATTTTATTTTCATTGGGAGAATCTCTTGTCACACTTCCAAGTATTAATGTCCTTTTTAAGTCATTGCTCAGTACTAAGTTTAATTATACCCTATGATTACAGAGTGAACAATGAATGAATTATTTTTCTGGACAACTGAAGACCCGGACTTTTAAATACAGAAACTTTTTTTTTTTTTTTTTGCTTTGATTATTTTTGACAGAATCACTTCTAAAACATGCTCCATAATTCTCTGCATGACATACTTTATGCTCCATGTTTGAAAGTCACTGAGGATACAATCCCTAATTTTTGCAACTTTGCTGTGAGTGACTCTTTGGAGACTAATTCTGAAGTAACTCTTAAGACAAATCCTGTAAGTTTCTTTCTTGGCTAAATCAGCTTTTCCTAACAATTCTTTTTTTTTTTTTTTTTTTTTTGTGGCTTGGCCACAAGGCATGTAGGATCTTAGTTCCCCAACCAGGGATGGAACCCGTGCCCTCTGCAGTGGAAGCACTGAGTCCTAACCACTGGACTGCCAGGGAAATCCCTCCTAACAATTCTTATTTATAGGTGTTTAGATATGTACATTTCTAAACAGTGTAACTTGGCTGCCTGCCTCTCAAATTCTTCGTGAATCAAATTGGAGACAGCCAGTCTTTTCTAAATCAACTTCCAAAAATTTTATTGTCTTTTTAGTGTGCTTTAACTTCTATTTCAAATCAGTGATCATGACAGTTCCTTTTCACTGTTTTATTTGTTTTGATGTCTTGCTTTGGAAAATGGGGAATAGAGTATGACTTGGATCACCTACATTGCACATCAGATGGAGACATTGTGATTTCATGAACTTCTAAGATACTGCTGCAACCGACCATTAGAACAGGTTACATCATTGTTGCAATGGTAGGCCTAAGTGCTTTCCATTGTTCAGTACTTCTGACTTTTCAAGGCTTCTTATAGGATCATTTTATGCTGAAAAGGATGATGGTTAGAACTTGGCTGCATATTATTTTCATCTATTGCCCATTCATATTCTTGGTTGATCATACGCCCCTCGAGTATTATTCCTCGTTTCTTACCCAAGTTTTAGCTCATTTATTAGTATCTTTGCAGTTAAGTGGCATAAATTTTCTTACTAATGTTAAAAATGAAATGTCATTGTGCGTGAATGTGAGGGGCTGTTTCCTTCTTGAGCTAGACTGGGATCACAGTCTAGAGCTGTCACTGGACAGATTTCCCAGGGCCAGGGGCCTGTCTTAAATACTGAATGAACAACACGTATTCCTGCTCTATTCCTTTTCATTGTTTACTTTTGTATGCTAGAAGCATTGTTGTTTTTTTTTTTAAGAGCATACTTCGCGTGCTCATTGTAAATAAACTAGGAAATAAAAAAAAAGTAAAGGGCTTCCTATCCTACCACCTAAAGAGAGCCAGTTCTGGATTGGATATGTATATTCTTCTGGTCTCTTCTTTGCAAGCTTGGAGGCTTGTACCTGTTCTATCTTAACTAAGTCGAGATTGTTCAGTTACTTCATAATGACGTTTAGTGAGAATTCGGTCGTGGGCAGCACTGAAACTTTAGTCAAAACGGTTCTTTCTTCCTCATTGTATCTCCACTGAATCTCAGAAATCTTCCAAATGGTAGGAGTATTTCTGGTATCCATATTTGTCTCAAACAAAATAGCAAGGTGAATGGTTAAATAAAAATCACGTTTTTAAACATTTAAATGAATACCTATAAACACATTCTGTATCCAAGAGGGTCTTGCCACACCAGTCAACCAGAAAATAAATGGAAGCACCCACTGTTGTTTGCAAATGCACTTTTTAAATAGGTAATTCTTGATTTGTCTTTTAAATACATCTTTCTATTATCCTGTTAATGGCAGTTTTGCTTCATTACCTTGGTTCAGATATATTAACTGCATTATGAAAAAATTTTTTAAACTTTTTAGTTTTATTTTTTTTTAACATCTTTATTGGAGTATAATTGCTTTACAATGGTGTGTTAGTTTCTGCTTTATAACAAAGTGAATCAGTTATACATATACATATGTTCCCATATCTCTTCCCTCTTGCATCTCCCTCCCTCCCACCCTCCCTATCCCACTCCTCTATGTGGTCACAAAGCACCGAGCTGATCTCCCTGTGCTATGCGGTTGCTTCCCACTAGCCATCTATTTTACGTTTGGTAGTGTATATATGTCCATGCCACTCTCTCTCTTTGTCACATCTTACCCTTCCCCCTCCCCATATCCTCAAGTCCATTCTCTAGTAGGTCTGTGTCTTTATTCCCATCTTGCCACTAGGTTCTTCATGACCTTTTTTTTTTTTTCTTAGATTCCATGTATATGTGTTAGCATAAACTTTTTAATTCTTAAGATTTGACAGAATAGGACTTGAGCCACGTGGTGGTTTGTTTTGAGCAAATACACTGCCCCACAGGCTCAGAGCTTCATAAGCCGGGGGAAGAAAGGATTTTTTACCTGGTGATTATCATGTGAATAATGTGGCATTTCAAGACAGGTTGCTCATAGAATATTTAAAATCACTTGGTCAGTTGACATGGAGACTATAGTATAGTTGAAATTCTTGCTGAAGCTCTAAATTATTGGAAAAGTCCATGTGATTCAAATCATGTTCCCCCTTTTATCTGCTTAACCTTTTTATAAAAAAAAGCTTTATTTTTTAGAGCAGTTTTAGGTTCACAGCAAAACTGACCAAAGTACAAGAGTTCCCACATACCCCCTCCCCACACACAGCCTCCCACACCTGAGTTGTACATTTGTTACAATCGATGAACTTAAATCGACACTTCATTCTTGCCCAAAGTCCATAGTTTACATTAGGGTTCACTCTTGGTGTTGTACATTCCACGGGTTTGGACAAATGTATAATGACATGTACCTACCATTGTAGTATTATTATACAGAGTAGTTTCACTGTCCTAAAAATCCTCTGTGCTCCACCTATTCATCCCTCCCTCTCCTCCAACCCCTGGTGACCACTGATCTTTTTACTATCACCATAGTTTTGCCTTTTCCAGAATGTCATAGAGCTGGAATCATACAGTATATAATCTTTCCAGATTGGCTTCTTTTGCTGAGTAATATGCATTTAAATTTCCTCAGTGTCTCTTCATGGCTTGATAGCTCATTTCTTTTTGGCAATGAATAATATTCAATTGGCCGGATGTACTACAGTTTATCCACTCACCTACTGAAGGATATCTTGGTTGCTTCCAAGTTTTGGCAATTAAGAATAAAGCCACAATAAACATCCGTGTGCAGGTTTGTGTGTAGACAAGTTTTCAATTCATTTGGGTAAATACTAAGGAGGGTGGTTGCTGGATCATATGCTAAGAGTATGTTTAGTTTTGTAAGAAAGCCCCAAACTGTCTTCCAAAGTGGCTGTATCATTTTGCATTCCCACCAGCAATGAACGAGAGTTCCTGTTGCTCCACATCCTCACCAGCATTTGGTGTTGTCAGTGTTTTGGATTTGGCCATTCTAATAGGTGTGTTGCAGTATCTCATAGTTTTAATTTGCATTTCCCTGATGACCTATGATGTGGAGCATATTTTCATATGCTTATTCGCCATCTGTATATCTTCTTGCAGGAGGTGTCTGTTCAGGTGTTTGGCCCATTTTTTTAATCAGGTTGTCCATTTTCTTATTGTTGAGTTTTAAATGTTTTTTGTATATTTTGTCAGATATGTGTATCTTTTACAAATATTTTCTCCCAGTCTGTGGTTTGTCCTCTTGTTCTCTCTACATTGTCTTTTGCAGAGCAAAATTTTTAATTTTAATGAAATTCAGCATATCAGTTCTTTTCCTTCATGGATTGTGTGTCTGGTGTTGTATCTAAAAAGTCACTGACATACCTTAGGTCATCTAGGTTTTCTCCTAGGTACTCTTCTAGGAATTTTATAGTGTTTTTGTTTTACATTTAGGTCTTTGATCCATTTTGAGTTAACTTTTGTGAAGGGTGTAAGGTCTGTGACTAGATTAATATTTTTGCATGTAGATGTCCAGTTGTTCCTGTACCATTTGTTGAAAAGATTATTGTTGCTCCATAGTATTGCCTTTGCTCCTTTGTCAAAGATCAGTTGGCTATATTTTTGTAGGTCTATTTCTGGGCTCTCTATTCTGTCCCATTGATCTATTTGTCTGTTCTTTCACCAGTACCAGACTGTCTTGATTACTGTAACTTTACAGTAAGTCTTGAAGTCCAGTAGTGTCAGTCCTCCAACTTTATTCTTCTTCAGTATTGAGTTGGCTATTCTGAGTCTTTTGCCTCTACATATAAACTTTAGAATGAGTTTGTTGATTTCCATAAAATAACTTAATGGGATTTTGAGTGGGATTGCACTGAATCTGTAGATCAAGGTGGAAAGAACTGACATCTTGACAATATCAAGTCTTCCTATCCATGAACATGGAATATCTCTCCATTTATTTAATTCTTCTTTGATTTCTTTCATCAGAGTTTTACAGTTTTCCTCATATAGATCTTGTACATATTTTGTCAGATTTATAACTAAGTATTTCATTTTGGGGGGTGCTAATGTAAATGGTAATGTGTTTTTAATTTCAAATTCCACTTGTTCATTACTGGTATCTGCTTAACTTTTTAAGTGATTAATGGATGCCTGGAAGTTGACCTACATATATATTCAGAAATGTTTTGCCACCTGAGACCTGTGAGGAGGTAAGCTTTGTGGTTCCATCTGTTATTAGTATTTGTGGGGGTGGAGGGGTGTGGAATCTGTTAGGTGTTTAGCTAATTTCAATTTATTATAATTTATCAAATTCTGACTATTTTGTGGATAATATGGTGGAGGGCAGGAATAAAAAAAGAAACAGAAAATTCATGTGAACATCCAGGTCCATTCTCCCAAGAGTCCATTCAGAGTAGAAGGTGAAAAGAATACCATCTTTCAAAATAGTTCAGTGTGAAAAGTTTAAGAGGAAAAAAGATAAAGTTTGTCCTTAGCACAGTTCTTATTACCATGTTGCCCTCAAGTCTATTGCCGTCATATAGAAAACCACGTTACATTTAAATTGGATAGTAAGGTCATTTGACTATTATATTTGCTATTTATATAGTAAATAGTAGATTGTCTAAACCCTATCTACTTCAAGAAAGGATTTAAGGAGTTCAGTAAAATTTAATTGGCACAGTAATAGGCATATATAGGGTAATCAAAATGGAGACCAGATACCCTCTAGAGAAAGATCATTTGTTAAAAAAAATAGAACTCATGAGACAATTATTCAAACATCAAATTTTGTTCTGGCTTCTTGGTAGCCAAGTCAAAAGAGATAAATAAAGTGTTTATTTGGCTCAAAGTATATAACCAAAATAAAATTGGATCTGTTACATAAAAATGACATGTGAAGTTTTAGATTTCTAAAACATATTTGGCAATAATTAGTACTTTTAATTAACTATTATGTACATGAATATCTCAGTAAATAGTCATTGTTAAAAGGAATGTCTTGGGACTTCCCTGGTGGCGGAGTGGTTAAGAATCCACCTGCCAATGCAGGGGACACGGGTTCGATCCCTGGTCCGGGAAGATCCCACATGCCACGGAGCAACTAAGCCCGCATGCCGCAGCTACTGAACCCATGTGCCGCAACTACTGAAGCCCACTTGCACGCTAGGGCCTGCACGCCACAACTACTGAGCCTGTGCACTCTGGAGCCTGCGCACCACAACGAAAGATCCCGCGTGCCACAACTAAGACCCAGTGCAGCCAAAAAAAAAGTAAATAATAAATTTTTAAAAAAGAAAAAGAAAAGAAATCATGTGGGACTCACTGCTTTCAAAACTTTTGTAGATTTAAAAAAAACCCACAAAATTTTACACTTTGGTTTCTGTCTTACTTCTACGGTATTTTCCATACACAGTAATCTTAATGCTACTGTCACTTTATACACGGGGGATTTGTGTCCATGTCAGTGCTCTGGTGAATAATAAATCCATATGTTTTAAAAAGGTTATGTCCAGGAAAGATATTTCCATACTGGTTTCTCTACTCAAGAGCTTTATCGGGAGCTGAAGCAGTCAATGCCTTGAGGCCATTCTATTTTGCTGTACATCCAGATTTCTTTGGACAGCACCCCAGGGAAAGGGTAAACAATTATTTTTTTACTATTTAACATTTAGTCTATGTTTCTGTTTAGTTTATTTACCTTTGCTACAGTTAATACAGAGAGTTCTATAAATTGGGGTTGTTTTGTCATGGTGGAATAATCAGTGCTTTGAACTATAGATACTGAAAACTGAAACTAAAACTATTGTTTTTTTTAATGAAAGCTGTCATGTTTTATGCAGGCAATAAAGATATCACGTAAACTCTTTAGAGTATTAGTAATCATATTTTCTGTACCAGGTTTGAAAGTAAAATTGAGGGTTTGAAGGAAAATTTAAGGGCTCTGATACCATGATCAGTGCTTTTTTTTAAGGTTGATGCAAGGAGGGTTTTTCACTGCCCAAATAGTTTTTCCTTATGTTGCATGCTTCTGGTCCACTTCCCTATATCATCAGTTAATGTCTGCTCAAGGAATACAAATTCATGATGAACTTAGTTGGGAAGGTCACTATTTTTTAATGTTAGATAATATATTACAAAGCCAGATGCTTTGGAATAACTTCATTGGTTCCTTTTATCTTCCTTAACATTGACACCTGGTTTAACATGTAAAGGAATTTAAAACTCTTGAGAATTAGAACATTATTGTGTTGCTTTTCCCCCTTTTTTGGGGGTGGGGGCCATGCCTTGCGGCTTGCACGATCTTAGTTCCCCAACTAAGCGAGGAGTCCTAACCACTGGACCGCCAGGGAATTCCCTGTATTGCTTTTTTTCTACTTGCTGTGGAAAATAAATCAGTTTTGCTTCTTTGCTTTAGGAAAATATTTTGTTTATGATAGTTGATATATATATATATATATATATGTGTATATATATATATATCTATATTGGCTATTCGAAGTCAGATCCTTTTTAAGTAATTAGTAAATTGAATCAACAGAAAAATACTACCTTGGAGATGTCATAATTTAATATAAATTATTGGGGATGTCATAAATTAATACAATTTAATTTAATGTTTAATAATTTAAAGTTTTTAAATCCAACGTGTGAGGAAAAATTAAGCTTAGTACTAGGTGACTGGTTTCCCTCCTCTACCAGTGTACCTTTTTTTTTTACTAAAACTTCTGTGTGCTATAAAAGGTGAACTCAGCAGGCTTGGGTTGCTTTGTTGCAAGAAATGCCTGGCTTCAGTACTGGCCCTTCAGTGCCTCCTGGGAGATGAGCTCTGAGCCCCTGGGATATCCTTGCCCGATAAGAATGTTTTTGTGTGCCGGGGCCTTGGGCCACACCAGATAGTTTATGCTAACAATGTATTTTATGGTGAATGCCTGTTTTCTCATGTCTGAGGCCCTCTGGGGAGGCTGGAGACTGAATAGCCGTGGTCAGTCATGTGGGCATGTAGTGCCCGAGTAAAAGCCCTGGCCCCCAAGGCTTGGATGAGCTTCCTTGGTTGGCAGCACTTTTCATGTGTTGTCACACGTCCTTGCTGGGGGCTTAAGCGCTGTCTGTACAACTCCCCTGGGAGAGAACAACTGGAACCTTGCACTTGGTCCCTACGGGACTCCACCTTACATGCCTTTTCCCTTTGCTGATGTTAATCTGTATCCTTTTGCTGTTATAAACTGTAACTGTGAGTATAACAGCTTTTCTGAGTTCTGTAAATCCTTCTAGTGAATCATCAAACCCCCAACACAATATAGCTGAGAGCGGTATATTGTAATAAATTCAACAAACAAAAACAAACTGTTCCTAATTTCAGATCACACTGTGTTTCTGAGAAGAGATCTATAGGGATAAGAAGCAGAGTTATTATTTATGCCATTTCTTGGAGCTATTCCTTCACTAAAAGACATTTCTTTTTTCACTTAACAATACATCCTAGAGATCACTCTGTGTACATTCCTAAATACCATCTGTGTCATATTCTTTCCCTTTTTTTTCCTTTTGGCTGTGTAGCACTCCATTGAATGAAGATACCATAATTCAACCAATCTCTGAAAGGGCATTTTTAGAGCCCTTTATATAGAGAGAAATTAGCTCTTTGCTATGAAATAACTTGCAAATTGGGGAATTCCCTGGTGGTCCAGTGGTTAGGACTTGGTGCTTTCACTGCGGTGGGCCTGGGTTCAATCCCTGGTCGGGGAAGTAAGATCCCACAAGCTGAACAGGGCGGCCCAAAAAAAAAAAAAGAAAAGAAAGAACTTGCAAATAATTTCTTCTACTCGGTTTTTGTCTGTAGACTGCTTGGGGGTGTGTGTGTGTGTGTGTGTGTGTGTGGTTTTTAATGTGTTCTTAAGTTGTTTTTTTTAATTGAAGTATAGTTGATTTACAATGTGTTAATTTCTGCTGTACAGCACAGTGATTGTTATACATATATATGTATTTATATTCTTTTCCATTATGGTTTATCACAGGATATTGAATATAGTTCCCTGTGCTATATTAAGTTTTTAAATTTTTTTATGTAATTGGATTTATCAATCATTCATTACCTGGGATATTCAGTCATAGTTAGGCTTTTTCCACATCTAAGTTATAAAGAATCTCAGCCATGTTTTCTTCTAGTACTTATGTGGCCACATTTTTTTTTACATCTCATCCCTATGGAGTTCCAAGTTGTGAGGTGTGGATCCAATTTTATCCTGTACTGAGGAGCTATGAAATCCCACCATTTTTTAATACTAAATTCTTTAATACACTCAATAATGTGTTTAAAAGGTCGGGATATAATTTCTGATGTTTCCTTGTTCTATTTTGTGTATAAATGCCTCTTAACATTTTTTTCCAGGAAGTCAATGAAAATTCTCTTAAGAGATTAAGTGCCTACTTAGAAAACCTCCAGAAACCAGGCTTCAAGTCTTTGAAACCAACCCAGCTTATGTTTTATGTCAGAGAAACAGACCAGAACTCCTCTGATGGCCAGGAACACTTCAGCAGTTCGGGTACGTTTCTTATTTCTCATGTGTCCCTTGCAGGCTTGGTGTGATGTATCCGGTCTGTCTAACGTTGCTAGAAGACCTTCAGATTGAAGCCTTGTCATAGAAAATAATATCATTTAATTGCATGTTTTCCTGGAGTTAGATTCTGTTCCTGGTTGCATGTGTTTGATGAGCCATTTTTTATGTTTAAACTTTTCTGACTAGAAAACTGAAGTGTTCCTATTTGTCCCCTTCCTATTTCAGTGCTGTTTTAAGTATTAAATGTCTATATAACAATTTGTATCTTTAAAAAATATAGCTTACATTCTCTTTAGTCCTCAAAGTACCCTGTGAGGAAGGTAGTATTTGCCTAATTGTAACTTAGTAATGTCCCAGGACCATGGAGACAGAATAGGGGTCTTGAACCCTTTAACTCCAGCCTCATGCTGTTTGTAAAATCTGATCAGTCTTCATGTACAGCCTTCTTTCTGTTTTATCCTTTGTCACTGCTTTAGCCATGATCCAGTGATACTTTAAACTAAGGATGAATGTGGGTCTGTCCATCCTTTTTGTGATCCTTGAGGAAATAACTTTATTTTTAAAATGAACTTTAAAACAGTTTAAAGATTTACCAAGAGCTTTCTGTGAACTAATGCTAAAACAAATAGCAGTCATCAGCTCTGGCTGGGTAAAGAGAAAAATCCTCTACTTTCAGTTAATGGTTAACTTTGAACCATTTATTAAAATAGATTATAAAAAATAAATTAAAAATGGGAGAAGACATACAGCATAAGTGACAAAAAGATAATGTTAGTATATAAGTAGTTCTTAGGAGTCAAGAAGAAAACAGAGCAGCCTGGTTGCAAAAATGGGCAAACACAATGTCTTGGCAGTTCAGGAAATAACACACATATATAGCCAATAAGATACAAAAACGTTTAGCCTCAGTAATCAAATGCAAACTAAATAAATTAGGTAATATTTTCCAATAAAGGATATATGCAATCTGGTACAGGCATTCCACACTATATAGCAGCCCTGACCTTGGATTAAACAATTAATGGAATTGATAAATTAAGAGAGAAACTGGGATTTACTCCTTGACTTACCTCTTCTGAGGATAAACTATTTTTTCCTAACCTCAAATGCAGGAATTTGCATTTCCTTTCCTCTTTCACTGACTAGAATAATTTTCCTACCAGTATTTCTCACTTTACCATCAATGATTCAACTAAAAAAATCTTTCTTAGTTTGCATGTTCTACATTTTGTAAATCTATGTGGCAGGCATAGTAGGTATCTCTGAGAATGATTTACATTGAGATGACTTTCATCAGTGGCAAAGACAAGAAAACACATTTTGGCCTTCTGTGGAATGGTGAAAAATTAGAAACAACTTTTATAGTCATCAGTTTTGGAAGTGTTAAATAAATTGTGCTGCATTGATTATGTGGATTAGTATAGCGCTACTAAAAAGAAAGAGAATGATGTATACATACAGATAATGGAAGAGTCACCAAGGTTAAATAACAAAAGCAAGTTCAAAGTAATAGATCCAGAATGGTGCAGTTTATATGTTAAAAAGGAACAATTCACACTGTGGGTGTGTGTTCGTGCAAACATATAAGCGTATATATCATATATAACATACACACAGAGCACATAGGAAAGGTCTAGAGCAGTGCTGTCCAAGAGGACTTTCTGCGGTGATGTAACTGTTCTGTATGAGCGCTGTGTGGTCCAGCTGGTGCTAGCCCCATGTGGCTGCTGGGCACTTGAAGTGGGACTAGTATGACCAGGAACTGAATTTAAAATTTTATTTAATTTCAGTCAATTTAATTTTATCAATAAATAGCCACATATGGCTAGTAGCTACCATATTAGGCAGTGCAGGTCTAAATGCTTGTGTACCTAAATGTCAATAGGGTTACATCTAGTGAAAGTGTGAGGTTGTGTGCCTGTCAACAGGAGACTTTTACTTTGTATATATAATTTTACAAGAAGGATGTACTTATATAACGCTTGTATAATTTTCAAAACCAATTTAAGAAATTTTTCCAAAGAAAGAAAAAAGAGTCAGCATGTTATAATGGGGAAAATGCTTGGCTTGGTGGCAGCTCAGATTTAAGCCCTCACTTTTCACGCTTCTTAACCTCCTCGAACCTCTGCTTCTTCACATTTGAAAAGAGAGATAATAATGGCACTGGTGACAGTGTTCATTGAAAAGTTATGTAAATGCAACTAGCGCCATGTTTAACACCCAATAAAGGTGCAGGGGAACCAGTAGATTTCCTATTGTTGACGTAAGTTAGATTACTACCCTGAGCCCACTGACTACTTGCATTAAAGTCAGATTGTGAAGTGCTAACTTTTAAAAAATTAGGGAATTTTGAGTCACTTCTGAAAATATTGTGTCCCTAGCTAGCTGGATGGGGGAGTATGAGGACAGTCTCTTTCAACCGCAGAGAAAATTTGAGATGGGTTTCTGTGACCCCTGAGACTGGATTGGCCCCCCTCCTTGAACCACTGTGGCAGGGCAGCCTGCCCCACCCTCCCCCTACCTCCCCCCTCCCCCTTCTCTTTAGTGCTGGACACCCTCTCTGCTGGACACGTGCTCATAGGAGAGCTTTTCCATCCCTTAGACTGTAGAGACCAAATTTATGAACAGCATTGAAAATATTCTCAATCCCCTTCTTGGGCTGGGGTGGGTTTGGTCACTGGTGCCAAACTAGAAAAGGGAGCTGACAGAGGACTTCATGAAGATGGAGGTAGTGTGGTATAGTTTTGGAGAAGGGATGTAGTTTTCCATTTACAGATGATTTTCCAATAGGATGAATTTTAATCAGTAATGGAGTGTTTTAAAAGATTTTGATTCTATAAATGTATGAAAAACTGTTTTTCAAGTAAAGCCAATAATCACCTGTATTAACTGTTTGGGGGAATTATATTCTCTAGGATTTCGAGCAGTCAAATTTACTTTGCACACCAGAGATCTGCTAAGCACAGTGTTATATATTCTCAACTCCTGCAGTTTATCTATTGAACATATCCAAAGCTTGAATACTAATGTGCATTCCCAGCCTCTCAAAGAGGCCAAAAGGATATCTGACAGGCCCATCAAATGGGACAAGTCTTACTACTCCTTTACTGGGTTCAAGGACCCTGATGAAGACCTCGAGCAAGTCTGGAGAATGGAAACAACCCTAACGTATGTAAGAGTTTTTATTTAACTAAACTTATTTGTAGTTAGTAGGCCCCACTCGCCTCAACTAGAGAAAAGCCTGCATGCAGCAACAAATACCCAACGCAGCCAAAGATAAAACAAAAAAAACCAAAAAACATGAGCTAGAAGAGAGGGCCTCAGCCTTGCATGCACTGGGATCCAGCCCATGAAACTTCTGCTTATACCCATTGCTCTAATTATCTCACAGTGTGTCCAGATGAACAAAAACTTGGGAATGTCTGACCTACCTTTTGGTATAGAAAAAAAGTGGGATTGGATAAGTCAAGGCATAAAAGCAAGAATGAGAGTTGTTGGACCTTAAGTCAAGAGGCTTTAGAATAACATATTAAAGAAATTCAGCAATTAGAAATTCAGGAAAAAAGAAATTCAGTGGTTCAGTTGAGTGTTTCATAGGGTACAATTTTGGTCTGGAGCTAGATGTGTAGCCGTCATGAAAAGATTGTCCCAGGGACCCAGAACTCAGAGGTAGTCAGCTGGCAAACAATGAAAACAGACTGGAACTGGGAAAAGCCAATTCACCAAGATTAAGTGCTATTTCACTGGTTCCTTGTCCAAGCTGAGTATTTATAATTTCCTTATTTGTATGTAGTTCATCCAATAAAATTCTTCAGTCTTTAATAAAAGTAGACACTCTTACATTATATTACATGTTACTAGATAATGCATTTTTAAGAGTAGGGAACATGTTTTAATCATCTTTCTACTAATCTGCTTTGTAGATTCATAAAAGCCAACCAGCATTTTTATTTCACTGAATTAAAGAATTGTTGGAAAAGTGTGAATGTGAAGTGCTGGAGGCTGGGTGTGGAGAACTCAAGGTTTAATATGGAAATGTAAAATAGCTTAATACAGATGGTAGCAGTAGAAGTGACTCAGCAATGAATGTAGAGGACCGTTTGTTTTAAAACAGTGCCTCTGTTAGTTTCATTAGTGTTAACTGAAAAGTATCTGCTGTTTTTAGCAAGAGATACATTGTCTTAAGGAAATTTTCTGAGCGTACATGAGTTGTGTTACTATGAATTCTTCATTTCCTCCAGAGGTATACTTCGTTTTAAATTCAAGCTCTCATGTTGACAATTACCAGGACAGGCTCAAAACATGTCATTTTGATTTGTCTACTCTTAAAGAAGATAGCAACATACATTAAATAGACCACTGTTCTAGAAATTGAAATCAGTGGAAATATAACTGTCTAATTTATTGATCATTATTATCCAAATTCCGTTGTCAATAGCTATGTATGTTGTCAAACAATGAAGTAAACCCATTCATAGCCAGATAGAACCTTTGTTTTCTTAGCTTTGACAAATGAAATTAACAACAATAAAGCATTACATGTTTTAGCCTTGTTTATAAGAGAGATCTTGCATTCACTTTAAAACTGATTTAAAATTAATATTGAATTATTCTAAATGAAACAGACAGTATTTAGAGTTGCTTACAAAAGAGCTGGAATAGGGCTGTGGCTGGTTCTTGGTGTAATGCTGTTTCATGTCTTTTACTTCCATATATTTTTCTTGGGCTAGAGAATATTGAGAGTTGACTGGTATCACCTTAAATCTTCCTACTCAAAGCTTCTCTTCTAAAATCTACCGGTTAGAGATTTCTGTTTCATTTAGTTTTTGATGCTTGTATCGGAGGTCCTTGGGTTATATTTCTTGAACATGGATATGTTAGTGACTTACCTGAACCAGATTATCACACCTCATAGAGTTTGAGTTTAGCTTATCAGGTATAATTTTAGAGCAGAGGATCCAGGCTGGGTAGGATAGGAGAGGACAGCTCTACACTGAAAAAAGGCAAGAAAAGGAATACATGCTGCTCTTTGGGCCCTTTGGGTAAATTACAGTATAGACTAAATGCCGCAAAAAAAAAAATCTGTTGCCTTTACCAGCATGCCTTAGAGGGCCTATGCCCCGGTTATGACAGTTGTATGAATTTGGAAGATTTCATATCTCTTATTTCCATAACCTAACCTGGTCTCCCTGGTCCAGTGTGTTCACACAGGCCCAGCACCCCTTTCAGCCAATCTTGACCTTTTCCCAACTATGGATGTTGCCCAGTTTGCGGGGACCCTGATGAGGGTTTGTTCAAGGTTTTGTTTTATGTTAGTTTTTCCCAGTAAGGATTCCAGGAGCTTATGTCATCAAAGCCAGAGTGGTGTTGGTATCAGTTTCTTGTTTCAGTTATTAATTTTTTTTTGGCCACGCCACGTGGGACGTGGAATCTTAGTTCCCCAACCAGGGATCGAACCCGAGCCCCCTGCATTGGAAGTGCGGAGTCTTAACCACTGGACCGCCAGAGAAGTCCTAATTTTTTAAATTTGTTATTATTTTGCAAATAATTATAAAATTGTTGAACCATTGGGAGCTTTCAAATCATATGAATGGAGTGACTGTCCCATAGTCAGGAGATTTAGGGTAGCTGTAACTAGGACAAAACTTCTTCACCACCATGGTCATTTTGGCCATATACGGTTTGTTTTTATTTTCATTCTTGTATTGTTTACCTCATCTTTATTACATATGTAGTTATAGGAGAGGACTCCTAAGGAGCACATGCTGAATTACACAGTTCAGAGGGAGCATAGAGATAATTCTGCAAATTTATATCCAGCTGATCTTCACCTGATTTACAAATTGCATTCACCTGATCAAAATTTAATCTTGAAAGCATGTTATTGCTAATATTCCAGAATGTAATGTTAAAAAGAGAAAATATAACAGTTTTATTTAGTGTAAACTTTCAAATAATTTTCCTTATGTTTCTGCAGAGACATGCAGGCTGAAATAAAACAGAGAAATTATGAAAATAAATTAGTTGAGTTTTTAAAAACACAACATAGAAGAATTATCAGGTCATAAAAGCTCCATTTAATCTATTTTCTTCTTATACCTGGCAGTTACATTTCAATCTACATTTTAGGACATGCTGTGTAATTTTGAATTTCTCAGAAAATTGTGCTTTATCTTACTGTAAAATCACTTTATAGTGATAAAAACACTATAATGAAATGTTTAATTTGTAAGGTTTTCTAATTTTATACTATAGTAAAAAGAATATGCCAGCCTAAAAAAAATTACAAAATGCTACTTTGTATTGTAGCTTTTAGTATTTCCATATTTTGCATATATTCTCTGATTATCAAATAATTTTATAACTAAAATGTATTGCATTTATAGAATTTGTATTTGCAAGGAGACAACAGGATCCATTTGTATGTAAACAGAATTATCCCATATGTAATGTCTATCCCACTGAAAAAAACATGTCATTAAACTATGGAAAGACCATTTAAATGCTATTCTGTTAGCTACTGAGATATTAGTAAATGTCAGACTTCCATTTTTTCTATTTGAAGTTTGCACACAAAGTTTTAATTTCACTTTCATTGTCTAAGCTCTGAATCCTCTTAGTGTCCACAAAATGCCACATTGGACAATTACAATATTGGAATTATTTCTGTAGGATATTTGGAAATGCTATAATCATGCTTTAACTCATATCATACACTTATTCACTCTTCTCCTTATTTATAGGCTAAGTCATTGTTTTTCAAATTATAAGTCATAACTTTAGTCTCTGTAACCTCCTTTAATCAGGAATGGTTCCTCAGTGGTTTCTTGTCTTCCATTACCTTGCTGTTATTTTGTAGAATGTCCCTCAATTTGAGTGTTTTGAGTTTATCTAGTATTTCTCATAATTAGAGTCAGGTTATTCATATTCGGCAGGAATACCCCGAAAGTGAAGTGTGTTGTTTTCAGTGTTATATAGGAGGCATATGATGTTGATTATCCCATTACTAGTGATATTAACTTGGATCATTTGATTAAGGTGGTGTCTCCCAGTTTTTTCCCCAGTAAAGGAACTATTTTTCCCTTCAGTTAGTTTCTTTTGAGGAGATACTTAGGGCTATGTAAATATTCTTTTAACACTGAATTTTTACCCCTTAGCTCTAGTGCTCATTGATGATTTTTGCCTGAATCACATATTATGATGATGGTTGCCAAATGGCAATTTTCTAACCTTATCATCCCTTCAAGCCGGCTCCTATGTCCCCATCATTCTTTGAGAACTCTCTTACTTCCTGGTTCACCAAGGTGTTCCAGGCTCATCTGGACTTGCCCTGGCCCAGTGTTTGATTGAACCCTTTTGCCGAGAAGCTCTGGTTCTTTTTAGGAGGGAATGATTTTTAGAAACCAAGATCTGGGTGGTGCATGTCTCAATTGCTACTGAACTTCTCAGTGGCCAGAGCTAGGAAACATGTATCTTTGTCTTTATATCTATAGATAGATCTAATATCTAGATAGATAGATAGATAGATAGATAGATAGATAGATAGATAGATAGATAGATAGATAGATGAAAGAAAGAAAGAAAAGAAAGAAAGAAAGAAAGAAAGAAAGAAAGAAAGAAAGAAAGAAAGAAAGAAAGAAAAGAAAGAAAAGAAAGAAAAGAAAGAAAGAAAATGCCATGTGTAGAACCTTCATTTTCATCTCAGTGTTTAGACACAAAACACAAAAATTGTTAAACTAGATCAGTTAAATTTTATACACTAAATGTAAGAATTCCAACAATCAGGTCATGAATATATAATCATAAGATTATATTTCAGTCTACAGTTTAAGACATTTGGTCCCCAAACCCCACATGGTATGCCATTTGGTAATTCATTTGTCAAAAAGTCATCCTTTCTATTACATTATTTAAAGTAAATTGATTAACACGTATGACTTAATAAATGAGGAAAAGGTTGAAAAATTGTAATAGCTAATAATCGTGATATAAAGTAAGATATTATTTTATTTCTCACACAGAAAGCAGAAATAAAATCACTACCAGTATTCTTAAAGGGGGAGTAGGAAGAATTATTAATGACTGCACACATTTAGTGAATCAAAAAAATGTGGAATATAGGGAATTCCCTGGCGGTCCAGTTGTTAGGGCTCCGAGCTTCCACTGCAGGGGGCACAGGTTCAATCCTTGTTCCAGAACTAAGATCCCTGCAAGCCCCTCCGTATGGCCAAAAAAAAAAGTGGAACATCTTTAGGTAGAGGAAAAGGTCCCAATTCCTTACCCCAATGTGCAAGACCTTTTATAATCTCACACACACACACGTACGTTCCTTTCCAGTCTCATCTCACACCCCCCCTCCCTCTAGGCATCGTGTGATCTGGGCACGTTGGTTCATCTTATACTTCCCTGTGCACTGGCGTGGTTGGCATGCCCTTCCCTTTCACTAATCTGCCTGGAAAACTCTAATCCATCTCTCAGGTTCAGGTCACATATCACCTGCTCTATAGAACCTTCCAGGCAGAATTACTTAATTCTTCCTCTGTTCTCCTAGAAGCTCATATATTCTCTTCCAGTTGCTTCTCTCTCTATTCCTTACTAGATGCATCTTCCTTATATTCCCAACACAACACACTGTTAGGCTTTCAGGATAAATATTTGATGCATGCATAATGGTTGATTGGTTCTGAGAGTTTCAACTTGATTACTATTATTATTTTTGCGGCCACACTGTGCAGCATGCAGGATGGTAGTTCCCCGACCAGGGATAGAACCCAGTGTCCCCTGCAGTGGAAGCGGGAGTCCTAACCGATGGACCACCAGGGAGTTCCCTGAACTTGATGATTTTTTAAAGGTTGTAGATCACAACATCTCAAACCTTTAAAGTGACTTAATAATTACGGAACCTTAAAAAGGTTTATTTGGCAAGCACTTTTGAGATGGACATATGAGCCCTTCTGCAGAGTTATCCTAACACCTGACCATCAATCACTGACAGGTGTCCCACAGGGGGTGTCAGGTGGCCTGGGGATGGGGTGCTTTAGACCATTTTCCCCCTAACCCCCTGGAGCTTTCTCTTGCACGGCTGTACCCAGGGCCCACTCCACCACTACCATCTTGGACCCAAAATGTTCCTCTGATCCCCGAGTCACCTTGCCACTCTGCCCTGCCTACTTCTGCAGCAGCCATTCAGCCTCCTAGGCACCACCCAGGCCTCTCGTTTGTCCAGACTCCCCTGGGGGACTAGAGACTCTGAGCGACAGCCAGCATCCCTTGTGCCATGACCATTACAACACCGAGGAAGTGATAACCTCCCAAGGGGCCGTGCTGCTCGGTACCAGGCCACCCGGGCTGCCCTCAGCTCTTGTCTGAAAGCTCTCCCCATCTAATCCTTACGCCGACTTTGATGTTTATTTTCTCTTTTAAGACTTCATTGAGGTAAACGTTCTAAGAAATGCAGAATTAAAAGAACATCTTTCTGCTGAGCCTATGATGTAGTTGACGGGGGAAAATAATAAAGGTGGAGAGAGGTGAGACTAGAGCTGGGCATTTGGTCGGGTGGGAAGGAACCGAGGGGCAAACAGACCCACCCGACAGGAGGGTGTGGACGGAGACACCGAGACTGGTAAGGCCTGACCAGTAGGAGCACTTCGACAGAGAGCTGAGGGGCTGAGCGGGGCAAGCTCAGGGTGCTGACAACCAAGACAAAAATGGAGCAAGAGACAGGGTCTACCCAGCTAGAATCCACAGAGTTACCTCTGCAAGTCCCTGCCTCAGGAAACACCGCCTGTTGAATGTCACCAGCACCATTAGGTGCGTCTTCTCAATTGACTTTTTCCCTGTCTGGCTGCACTAGGACATCATCTGCTCATGTGCCCCAGTAGGAAAAGGGTCGCCTGTAGATGACCGATGCAAGTGGCGGTCCAGTACAGCCTGCCTAAAAGTGCAGTAAACATAAGTGAGGTTTGAAGTATCTTTAATTCTTTAAAAATCATCTCATCTCTGGAAATCTAGCAACAGGCTGGGTGTAATTTAAATTGAATTTTTTTGATAGACAAAGGAAGTTGTCATAAGTAGAATATGATTTAACAGATGCTGGCAGTTCTCCAAGAAACCTATTTTAGAAGTATTTACTCTAAATGAATAGAGTTGGCAGCAGTACTTATAATTTGGTAAATGTTTGATGGCAAACTCGGTTTAACACTGGGGCTGCTTTAAGTCAATGAACACATCGTTCACTAGTAGAAATGTTTGCATTACAGTTAGTATTGCAAAGTGTATATCTCTGTTTTTTTCTTTCTAGATCCTGGTTAGATAACAATGGGAAAAGTGCTGTTAAAAAGCTGAAGAATAGTTTGCCACTTAGAAAAGAACTAGATCGTTTAAAAGATGAACTGTCCCATCAATTGCAGCTCTCGGATATCAGGTAATGAAGAAGAGAAAACCTAATTTAGAGATTAAAATAAACATGTATTACCTTTTGGTAAAGGTTTCTAACAGTTAAATATTTGCATCTTTAATTATTGTGTTCACTAAATATTCAGTTATCTTTTTATGAAAGTAATCAAATGTTTATGTAAGAAAATCAATATGAATTTCTTGTTTAAAATAGTGAAGTAAAGTTTAGATACTGATATTTTTAGCATAATAGTTTTTTTTTTTTAACATAATGGGCTTGTAAGAAAAATACACTTTTCCTATGCCCATAATGTATAAAAAATAATTATTTCCCAATCATTTAAGACTGGTACTTAAGTTTAAAAAGAGGAAGGGAGATCAAAAATAAATGTTGTATTCTTTTATTCTGTGTTATATAGCATGACTTTTTTTCTTTTTTTTCTTTTCTTTTTTTTAAATTGAGGTATAATTGACATATAACATTAGTTCCAAGTGTTTTACATAATTCATTATTTGTATACATTGTAAAATGATCACCACAATAAGTCTAGTTAACATCTGTCACCATACCTAGTTACAAAAAAATTTTTTTCTTGTGATGAGAACTTTTAAGATCTACTCTTTAAGCACCTTTCAAAATGCAATACAGTATTATTACCTGTAGTCACTATAACTTGACTTTTTAAATGTTTTCATAAACTTAGAACTCACAGTTGTATAAAGATACATGCTGAATCTTTATTTATTATAAAAATAGATTTAACAGCTGTTACAACCCTAAGGAGGGGGTGGTGTGATTCAGTCATGGGACTCTGCATTACAAAAACCCTGAGATATTGTCATCTGGTCTGGAGCTTAAACTTCTATTACTCTTTGCTGTAGCCTGTTTTGTTGTTTTCAGCCATCATTATCAGGACTTTTTACTTAGATTGAACCAAATGACCATTTGGGTACAATAACAGCACCTTTTTCCTGGGCTTGCAGAATACAGATAGTACTTATATATTCTATTCTTATGTATTCAAATCATAGTTGTCCAAGATAATTCAAATTTCAGAGGAAAGTGTTTACACTTGGACTGTGTGGGATGTTTGGGTTTGTGCTGATAGCTGCTGTCTTTTCATCACATCCAAGCTTTGATTAGAGGGGGCCCTTCCAATTCCATAATCTAGTAACATAGACTTCACTAACTAAAAACAGAATAATAAGATCCTTCTTAAACGTTTATAAAAAAACAAATTAATATGCATGAAAATAACTTTTTCTAAATAAATTTTAAAAGATGTGAGAAGGCAGAATGGATCAGGAAAATGAAAGGATTTCTTAAACATAAAGAGAAATAAACATTATTTTACAGTATAGTGGAGAAATTTCTCAGCTTTAATTCTTACTATGGTAAATATCAATAGCTATAACCCATATAAGCAAAAGCTCTTCGAGGTTCTCAGTTTTTAGGAGTGCAAAGGGGTCCCGAGACCAGAACACTTGAGGACCGTGGACATGAGTGTCTCGGCTTACTGGGAAATTAACCAAGTCTCCAACAAAAGGACAGTCACAACAAAAGCATTGTGACTGATGACATTGTGTGTTAAAGGAATAATTTTGAAAGCCGATTTCACTTTACCAGAAGTGACATTCGTCAGAATTGGTGTTAGGATGAAGAAGGAACCTAAGTTTTCTGAAAGCCTGTTGAGCACCTTACTCCTTCACATGTTCATCCCCTGTGATTTACGCCACCTGTGCTGTAAGAAGTGTCCCCACTGGGCAAGCAGGAAGAGAAACCTTAGGAAGACCAGAGGCAGCTTGTTGAAGGTCACAGAGCTAGTCAATCACAGAATTAGCATTCGAAGGTTGGTTTTCTGACACCACTTAATACCGGTGCTCTTTACGCATACACAGAAGCGCCTCTGTGACATCATGTGAATGTCAAGTTCCATTTTGTCACTGAGATGTAATAACGTTCATCTATAAAATGAGGAGATTACACGATGTCGTAAAAATCATTTTCTCTAGAATATGATTAAAAAAATTCTGATAAACCAAACTGGAATTCCTAGTTGGAACTTCAGTCTAAGACAACATCATCGTCATTGAACAATGTAAAGAAGGAAAAGATCTTTGTCAAAGTTTTCCCCATTTCATCCTCTTATTTTAAGAGAAACAACACAGTGTATTTGCTTGTTTTAAGTCTTTGGATAGCTGAATATAGTGCTAAGGTTTTTACCCTCTGGTAAGCGATTCATTTCCCATTTGGCTGCTTCTTGAAACATGAGTTAGTTTGGGAACATGTTGTGTGTCTCCTTGAGAAAGCAACTCCTCGGCTTTCCCGGGAGTCAAGCAGTGGGGGCGCGTGTGTGCCTCCCTCTGGGGGGACACGGGTGTTAATGGGCCGTGTGCTCTGTTGGACCAGGTGGCAGAGGAGCTGGGGCATCGCCCACCGCTGCAGCCAGCTGCACAGTTTAGGCCGCTTAGCCCAGCAGAACTTGGAAAGCCTTAAAAATACAAAAGGTAAACAATTTCCATTCACTTCCGAAATCCACATCCCTTAACAGCTATACACATCTGTAAATTCTAGAGGGAAGCTAAGTGTTGAAAGTCTTTGTATTGATAGATGTGACTTTATATCAGCTGAATTTTAAAATCTGTTCCTTTGACTTAAACAGTGACATAAAATTAGGCTTTAAGTTTCTACCAAATTTAATCCTGAGTTGATACATGAAATTTACAGAATTATTTGCACAGTGCTGAAAGAATGAAGCCTCTCTGGGCAGTGACCAAAGGTTTGTGTTTTACCATCAGGACGTACAATAATATTTACAGACCGGTCCGGGATGAGTGCAGTGGGCCATGTGATGCTGGGAACAATGGATGTCCATCATCACTGGGCAAAAGTAAGAAAAAGCTTAAAAACAAAAAAAATCTCTCATTTGTCATCGACATACTTTTGTTTGAAACTATGCTGATATGTCAGTAAACTAAAAAAAATTTGAATCATCTGTTTGCAGATCAGCTGCTTAATATTTTGTAGTTTAAATTCTTAGAGGACTGATTTTTAAGTCCGTTTTTATTTGGAAATTTTATAGTCTTTTCTGAAGCATAGCCTAAAGGCCTTCATTCTGTTGTTTTGTTTGTTTTGTTTTTAGCAGATTTACTGTGGTATAATTGACTTACAATAAACTGCACGTATTTAGTGGGTATAATTTGATGAGATGTGACATATGTAAATACCCGTGAAACCATTACCATAATCAGGATAGTGAACACATCCGTCACCCACAAAAGAATGCTCATGTCCCTTGTAAACCCTCTCTTCCATCCACCACCCCCTGCCCAAGCAACCACTGGTCTGCTTTCTGTCACTATAGATTAGTTTATATTTCTAGAGTTTTATATAAGTGGAATCACAGAGTATGTTGGGGTTAGGATCTGATTTCTTTCATTCGGCATAATTTGAGATTCATCCATGCTATTGCGTGTACTTATTGCTTTTTATTTCCACGTAGTATTCCATCATATGGATATACCAGTTTGTTTATCCATTCACTTATTGATGGATGTTGGGTTATGTCAGCTTTTGGCTACTAGAAATAAAGCTATGAACATTTATCTACAAAGTTTATATGGACGTATATTTCCTTTTCTCTTGGGTAAATACCTAAAAGTGGAATGGCCAGATATGTTAGGGTATTTTAACTTTTTAAGAAACTGCCAACACTTGCTATGGTCATCTTTTTAATTTTAGCCACTCTAAGAGGTGTGTGGTTCTGTCTCACTGTGGGTTTAATTTGCATTTCTCTAATGATGAATGGTGGTGAGCATCTTTTCATGTGCTTTTTTGCCATCCATATATCTTCTTTGGTGAAATATCTGTTCAAATCAAATATCTGGTAGAAAATATTTGCAAACCACCTACCTGACAAAGTCTTTGTATCTAAATATATAAAGGACTCTCAAAGCTCAACAGTAAAAAAATAAACAATTAGAAAATGGGCAAAGAACATGAACAGATATGTCACAGAAGAGGACATACAGATGACGAATAAGCACATGAAAAACCATAGGGAAATGCGATGCGATGTCACTGCACACCTGTCAGAATGGCTAAACTGAAAAATGACACCACCAAACGCTGGTGAGGATGCAGAAAAACTGGATCACTCATCCATTCCTGTTGAGAATGTAAAATGGCACAGGCACTCTGGCAAAGAGTCTGGCAGTTTCTTATAATAGTAAACACGTGTTTACCATGTGGTTTGGCAGCTGCCCTCTTGGGCATTTATACGAGAGAAATGAAAAATTATATTCACACCAAAACTGTACACAAATGTTCGTGAGAGCAAAAAACTAGGAAGAACCCTAATACCCTCCAGTGTTTGAATGGTGACACAAACCTTGGCACATGGATGCAACAGAACACCACTCGGTGTTAAGAAGGAATGAACTGCTGATACAGGCCACAGCTTGGGTGGCTCTCAAGGGCACTGTACAAAGTGAAAAAAGTCAATCTCACAAGAATACATGTTGTATGATTCCATTTATATAACATTCTTCAAATAATAAAATTATAGAAAGAACAGATGAGTGGTTTAAACAGGGGTCAGGGGGTGGGAGAGCAGAGGTTTCTGTGGCTATGGAAGTGCAGCAGAGGGGATCCTTGTGATGGAACTCTTCTATGTCTTGACTGTGGTCGTGTCACATGAATCTCTACGTGTGATAAATCTGTATATGATTAAATACACACGAGTGCAAGTAAGACTGATGAAATCTGAACAAGGTTAGTGGACTGTAGCCGTGTCCGTTTCCTGGTTGTGATTGTATATAGTTTTGCAAGATGTCACCTTTGGAGAAACTGGGTGAAAGACGTGTGAATCTACAGTTATCTCAAAATTAAAGGTGTTTAAAACGTAGCTACCATTTACACATGAATAACTCGTTGAGAGAAAAATTGAAAAGTATGTAGTAAAATTGTTTTTCAGAAAGTGTTAGAAGTATATTATAAATACTTTGTAGAATTTTTATACTGCTATTGCTTTTATTATAGCGGACTTTTTGATGTCTTTCAACTCCTCTAATATAACTGCAACTTTCTGTATAAAATCTGAGTCCGTAATGTAGGACACAGGTCCTTCCCCGATCCAGCGACACCTGCCTCTTCAGCCTCGCCTCCTTCCACGTAGGCCACGTGTGCCACCCTCCAGCCACACCAAACTCCTTGTTTTTGAACCTGCTTTGTCCCTATTGGTGCTTCCAGGTTTGCACATGCTTTTTTCTTTCCCTGAAACTTTCCCACATGCAGCTAACCTTCTCTCTTCCTTTTTTTTTTAATTGAAATATAGTTGATTTACAATGTTGTATTAATTTCTGGTATACAGCAAAGTAATTCAGTTATACATACATATACATATTCTTTTCCATTACGGTTTATTACAGGATATTGAATATAGTTCCCTGTGCTATACAAGAGGACCTTGTTGTATATCTATTTTATATGTAGTAGTTTGTATCTGCTAATCCCAAACTCCTAATTTATTCCTCCCCCACCTCCTTCCCCCTGTGGTAACCATAAGTTTGTTTTCTGTGTCTGTGAGTCTGTTTCTGCTTCGTAGATAAGTTCATTTCTGTCATATTTTAGATTTCACATATACGTGATATCATATGGTATTTGTCTTTCTCTGTCTGACTTACTTCACTTAGTTTGGTCATCTCTAGGTTCATCCATGTTGCTGCATATGGCACTGTTTCGTTCTTTTCTATGGCTGAGTAATATTCCATTGTATATATAGACCACATCTGCTTTATCCATCCGTCAATAGACATTTAGGTTGTTTCCATGTCTTGGGTACTGCAAATAGTGCTGCTATGAATATTGGGGTGCATATATCTTTTCAAGTTATAGTTTTGTCTGGATATATGCCCAGGAGTGGGATTGCTGGATCATATAGCAACTCTATTTTTAGTTTTTTAAGGAACCGCCATACTGTTCTCCATAGTGGCTGCAGCAACTTACATTCCCACCAACAGTGTAGGAGGGTTCCCTTTTCTCCACACGCTCTCCAGCATTTGGTATTTGTACACTTTTTGATGATGGCCATTATGACCAATGTGAGGTGGTACCTCATTGTAGTTTGGATCTGCATTTCTCTAATAATTAGTAATGTGTCTAACCTTCTCTAAATCCTCATTATCTTTTCATATTGGTTACATTAGACGTCTTTAGAAACCTTTCCTTGACCCTCCAGTCCCTTCACCCTGATGTGGCACTTTTGGTACACTGAATTCTGATTCTTGTTTTGTTTCCCTGCACCCTGCCCATAAGCCCTGGCAAACAGGGACACAAATTCTTATAATCTCTATATTCCAAGGACCCAGTTTAGTACTTAAGTACATGGTAGGTGCTCCATAATTGAATTTAGTTGAATTAAGGGAAATTCTGAAGGAATAGACTTGGAATTGAAATATGTAGACTTTATTTCTAAAACCCTTCTTTATTATACCATTTAATCTTTCTAACCTAATTTGAGATTCTTACCTGAATATTTAAATGTTAGTATTTAAGACTTATTTTTATTTGGAACATATTTCTTTCCTTCTGCAATCTCTTCAATTCCTAGCTAAAAGTTCCTAAGATTTACAGTGGTTTGTTTTGGAAATTAATATTTCCAGCATTCCATAGCTTTTTTCTTATTGCTTACTTGAACTTTCCTTTAGGAAAATAATTTATAATTTTCTTGTTAGAATTTCTCAATACCATTTATCGAAGTCCTAAACTTGGACTATTAAAGTACCATAAAACTAAATATTCCTTCCCTTTTCTTTTAAAAAAAAAATACTGTAGCTTTTTGAAAGATTACCGAGTTATTTTGACCTGCAGAGGAGGCTGATGCTTTTGGAGGACCAAATAAGCTATCTTCTAGGTGGCATCCAAGTTGTTTATATCGAAGAATTCCAGCCAGTGTTGACACTTGAAGAATATTACTCTCTTCTCGACGTGTTCTATAATAGACTCTTGAAAAGTCGAATACCTTTTCACCCTCGAAGTTTGCGTGGTTTGCAAATGATCCTTAACAGGCAAGTATCTAAAACAATTACTTTTATTCATTCACTCAGATGGGCTGTGTGTGTCCATGCATGAAATTGTTTTGTATTTCCACGTGTGATTCTTAGGAATTAATTAAAGAAAGGAATGTCACCACCTCTGTTGGCAACACTCTTTTACACATGAGAAAAGCCAACATGAGAGGATTGAAAGATTGAGTCTCTAAAACATTGTGTAAATATATTGCCACTTACAGGGCAAATCAGTCCTGTGGAAAACTTTATAGGATTAAACTACTGTGAAATCAACAGTGTGCATATCAGGCACCATGCTTGGTACTTAAATGCATTATCTCTTTAGCTCTCACAACCTCACCATGGAGTGGGTTACTACCCCCATCTTACAGACGAGGAAGGTCACAGGGCCGGGAAGGGTGTGGTCATCCTGATAGTGTGTCTCTTTGGGGACAGCAACACTTCAAATCAATTCTGCTATGCAGGAAGTCCACTACATATGAACCTTCAGGCTGCAAACTTTCAAAGGTGCAAACGTGCGTTGACATGTCCAATCTCATAAGTTAGTTCATGTGTCTGCTGTACATTGTCACATGCGTGCATCCTCTACAAGTGGTTGTGCTTTTGTGTACTTCACTGTACAGTACTGTAGAGAGTACAGTAGTACCGTATCTTTATTTCAAGTGTTTGTTTTTTATGTAGTATTTGTGTGAAAAGTATTATAAACCTACTACAGTACAGTGCTATATAGCCAGTTGTGTTAGTTGGGTACCTAGGCTAACTTGTTGGACTTACGAACACATTGGACTTAGGAACGCACTCTTGGAACGGAACTCGTTCATATGTAGGGGACTTACTGTACCTTTAAAGTGGATTTTCTTGATGAGTTCCTTTTCCATTAATCAGACTAAGAAAATCGTTTCTTTGGGGGTGGAAGGGGGGTGGAGAGGTCGCTGATTTTTCCTTTTACGTATGCTTTATTACAGTGACAGATATGCTCCCAGTTTGCACGAACTTGGGCATTTTAACATTCCGATCCTCTGTGACCCAGCAAACCTCCAGTGGTTTATTCTCACCAAAGCCCAACAGGCAAGAGAGAACATGAAAAGAAAAGAAGAGTGAGTTCCCTTAGCCCTCTTCCTGTCTTACCATTCCGTCTAATCGTTAAAAATATTCAAGTAGTCAGAACTCATAAGTATGGGAAATTAAAACTGTATTGAACTTAGGAAATCGACTATATTAAACTGCATGTCACTTAGGAGTAACATTTATTTATCCCCCCGGTGGTGCCAGGGGTTGGATGTGGCTGTTTTCTCAGTGTAATAACCTCAGCTGCATTCCCACCATGTGCTTCAATTTGAGAAGCAGGGCTTGTTAATATAAAAGTCAACTCAGGAGCAGAATGAAAAGAGTATCAGAAAGAAACTGTGCAGATGGAAAAGGGTGGCAACAAGGGGGGGAAACTAAGTTACTACTTGATTAACTGGAATCTTCACTATTTAAAATTTTGAAATCTGCTGCTAGAAAACAAGCCTCGTCTGCACTGTCATTAAATTGAGAAGAGATCTTAAAGTGAAAAAGGTTTTTGGTTCATAAGCAGTGCTGTCTCTATGCCATTTGTATCCTTGAAGGAATCCTGTTGTAGTCAGTAGTTTTGTAGGCAGTAAGATAGTGTTGATGATGTTTCATGGATCTACTATGAAGAAAGGGAAGAGTATTATATTCAAAACAGGGCGGTTTTCCTAAAGACGTGGCCTAAGGAGGTTTGGCTAGCGAGGATTCATTCATTCATGCAGCCGTCACTTGCTGTGACCGTTGCGGATCGGAAGCTGTGAAAGGCGCCACTGGTAGAAAGATGAAGGCCTGGTCCCCAGGCTCGCAGGAGACGCAAGTGCCCTCAGCGTCAGGGGTGGTGGACGGAGAGGGGTCACGCGTGAGAGGAGCCGAGGCTGATGCTCTGGGAAGGGAACAGGAAGCAGAGGCTGTGGCCGAGGAGGACGAGCTGACGTGTCCAGGGAGGAGGGTAAGGAGGGCGGGGGCAGGAGCCTGGTGGGCGGAGGACCGGGGTGATTGTCCGAGTGTGCTGCTGGGGGCCCCCCTCTGGTTACTTACTTCTCTGGCCTCGCTGCCTGTTCTCGCCTCGATCTACACAAATTGCTTGTTTAAAAAGCCTAGGATGTGAAACAGAGAAAGGGTGGCCACGCAGGAGGGCTGTGGACATGATCCGTTTCCCAGGAGATGATGGGGTCATTTTATGCATCAAATAAGTGAAGGAGTCACATATCTGTTTCACTTGTGGAATTGGTGACAGTTCCTGGCCAGATCCTATTGAACAAATAGCCTGCTTCTTGATTGGTCGGTGAGCATTTGTGTTTGTGTCGTTACCTTTTCTAACCATAAGTTTGTTTTCAAACACTATGAGTCTGTTTCTGTGTTGTTAATAAGTTCATTTGAATCATTTTTTCTTTAGATTCCACATGTAAGTGATATCATATTTGTCTTTCTCTGACTTCCTTCCCTTAGTATGATCGTCTCTGGGTCCATCCATGTTTCTGCAAATGGCATTATTTTGTTCTTTTTAATGGATGACTGATATTCCATTCTGTGTGTGTACCACATCTTCTTTGTCGATTCCTCTGTCTATGGACATTTAGGTTACTTCCATGTCTTGGCTATTGTAAATAGTGTTGCAATGAACGTTGGGGTGTATGTGGCTTTTCGAATTATGGTTTTCTGTGGATATACGCCCCAGCAGTGGGATTGCCGGATCATATTATAGCTCTAGTTTTAGTTTTTTTAAGGAACCTTCATACTATTCTCCATAGTGGCTGTTACTGATGTCCATTCCCACCAACGACATAGGAGAGTTCCCTTTTCTCCATGGCCTCTCCAGCATTTATTGATGATGGCCATTCCAACTGGTGCGAGGTGGCACCTCATTGTAGTTTTGCTTTGCATCTTTCTAATAATTAGCAATGTTCGACAGATAAATGGATAAAGAAGATGTAGCACATATATACAATGGAATATTACTCAGCTATATAAAATCGAAATTAAGTTATTTGTAGTGAGGTGGATGGACCTACAGTCTGTCATACAGAGTGAAGTAAGTCAGAAAGAGAAAAACAAATACCATATGCTAACACATATATATGGAATCTAAAAAAAAAAAATGGTTCTGAAGAACCTAAGGGCAGGACAGGAATAAAGATGCAGAGGTAGAGAATGGACTTGAGGACACGGGGAGGAGGAAGGGTAAGCTGGGACGAAGTGAGAGAGTGGCATGGACATATATACACTACCAAATGTAAAATAGATAGCTAGTGGGAAGCAGCCGCATAGCACAGGGAGATCAACTCGGTGCTTTGTGACCACCTAGCAGGGTGGGATAGGGAGAGTGGGAGGGAGATGCAAGAGGGAGGGGATATGGGGATATATGTATACGTATAGCTGATACACTTTGTTACACAGCAGCAACTAACACAACATTGTACAGCAATTATACTCCAATAAAGATGTTAAAAAATTAAGAAAAATTTTTTTTTAAAAGTTACCAATGTTGAGCATCTTTTCATGTGCCTTTTTTTTCAACAGTGTAAAATTTACCTCTTGAAATTGGCTTCTGGAAAGTCTGCCCTGTTTGAATTATTTTGCGATTACCAACCCCAGGACATTTCTTGAGGGCAGGTGTCATTTACAGCCCCCCCAGGCCTTGTGACTATTAAGTGCCCATCAGCACTGGTTTTTAACTTGTTTTTCTGGAAAATGGCCACAAGGCGGCAGGATTTCTTCATGCCAGCTCTGCTGCCTTGGGCACCCAGAGCCTTAGGGAAACTCGTTTCTGGGTTGTAAATTACAGTGGAATGTGCCAGAACAAACACCCAAGAGCTTTTGTCTCACTGCCCCTTCCCCCTTCCCCTTCCCCCCCAGACAATACCCAACCCCTGCAAAACCGCCCTGCTGAGTGTGCTGTCCTCCGGAGGCGGGGCGACTCTACAGACCACTAGGAGATGTGGAGACCAGGTGACTTTTCAAAGCTCTTCCAGCCCAGAGAGTCCACCATCCTTTGGGTGCAGTGGGCTTGGTGTAGCTGTAGGAGGGCCTGCCTGGATCTGGAGATTGTGGTCGCATCCAGAGGGGACCAGGCACTAGAGGGCCAAGGAGGGGCTCATTTGCTGGCAGATCCTCCCCAGCTCCCTCAGCCCCAGGACAGTCCATCCTTGGGATCCAAGCCTGCTCAGGCTCTAGGGATGTGACACCTGCCGAGGTCTTAATACTCACAAGGCCTGCAGGGCTGTAAATAAGTAACACCTGTCCTCAAGAAATGTCCTGGGATAAGTAACCGAAAAAGAATTCAAATCAGTGCAGTTATTTCAAGAAGCCAATTTCAAGAGGTAACTTTTATCCACACTGTTTAAAAAAAAAAAACATGACAAGATGCTCAACATCCCTAATTATTAGAGAAACACAAATCAAAACTGCAACAAGGTCTCACCTTGCACTGGTCACAATGGCCATTACCCAGAAGTCTACAAACTATAGTAGCTGGAGAGGGTGCAGAGAAAAGGGAACCCTCCTAAGCTGCTGGTGGGAATGGAAACTGGTAACAGCCACTATGGAGTACATTATGGAGGTTTCTTTAAAAATTAAGAATAGAGCTACCATATGATCTGGCAATCCCACTCCTGGGCATATCTGGAGAAAACCATAATTTGAAAAGACACATGCACCCCAATGTTCATTGCAGCACTACTTACAATAACCAAGACATGGAAGCCTCCTAAATGTCCATCAACAGAGGAATGGATAAAGAAGATGTGGTCCATGTATACAGTGGAATATTACTCAGCCATAATAAAGAACGAAATAATGTCATTTGCAGCAACATGGATGGACCTGGAGATGATCACACTCAGTGAAGTGAGTCAGACAGAGAAAGACAAACATGATTATCACTCATATTTGGAATCTAATTTTTAAAAAATGATGCAAATGAACTTACACAACAGAAACAGACTTACACTTCAAAAACAAAGTTATGGTTACTCAAGGGGAAACACTGGGGGGGGAGGAATAAATCAGGAACTTGGGATTAACATACACACACTACTACATGTAAGATAGATAAACAACAAGTACCTAGTGTATAATACTGGGACCTCTACTGAATATTCTGTGATAATCTATATGAGAAAAGAATATATGTGTATGTATAACTGAATCACTTTGCTTTACACCTGAAACTAACAATGTTGTAAATCAACTAGACCCCAATAAAATCTTTAAAAATAATAAGCACTGGGCTTCCCTGGTGGCGCAGTGGTTGAGAATCTGCCTGCCAGTGCAGGGGACACGGGTTCGAGCCCTGGTCCGGGAAGATCCCACATGCCACGGAGCGACTGGGCCCGTGAGCCACAACTACTGAGCCTGCGCATCTGGAGCCCGTGCTCCGCAACAAGAGAGGCCGCGACGGTGAGAGGCCCGCGCACCGCGATGAAGAGTGGCCCCCGCTCGCCGCAACTGGAGAAAGCCCTCGCACAGAAACGAAGACCCAACACAGCCATAAAAAAAATAAAAAAAATAATTAAAAAAATAATAATAAGCACTGAAGGATAAACCAGAAATAAATTAATTAATTAATGAATTGTAAGTCTCACCTACCCTCCATTATGAGGCCTGATGACCTCGCTACATCGTATCTGCTGCTTTTTCTGTTTTCGCACTGGGCGTTCTATAGCTTTGAAATAGTGCCAGTAGATTTTTAAGGAAGGAAACTAAAAAGAAATAAAAATCAGGTATTTTAGTTTTTGAGCGTTTCATCCACCAGTTGCTGAGGTAAATCAAACCCCGTGATTCATCTTGATTCCTGTCCTGCTTCCTCATTCCCCACATCCCGGCCGGCAGACCTCTCAGCTCCACCTTCTCCGTCTCTCCAGAACCCCGCCCGTCTCGTGTCCTTTCCCGCTGCGCCCGGGTCCCAGCGTCCATCATCCTGTGATGCCCTGTCCGGTGTCCACGCCTCCGCATGCACGCCCCCGCCCAGTGGATTCTCAGCCGAGCAGCCGGAGGGAGTGGTCCTTATAGAGCCCAGATGTGCTCCTGCCTGCGAGGCCCTGCCATCGGCCCCCTGAACTCGCCTCCCAAGACGCTGCCCTCACTCCTGCTGCTCCTGCCAGAGGAGCTTCTTACCTCCTCAAGGACCTGCGCTCTGCCCCTGCCTGGAGCCCTTCTCCCCAATGGCTTCAGGCTCCGCCCCTTCCCAGCCTCAGGTCTCAGCTCCCCTGCCACCCGGCAGCTTCCCCTCATCCCTCCCACCTGCCGCCCATCTCCCTATGACACGCTGTTTTCCTTGTTCATTTACTGTCTTTCCCCCCCCCAAACAGCATGTGAGCTTCATGAGGGCAGAGGCTTTGTCTATTTTGTTCGCTCTAGTGCCGGGGTCGGGGCCTGGCACTTGGGAGGCTTCAGTCAATACTCACCGACTGGATCCACTGATGCTCATGCTTCCCTGGCCTCCTTCTGGCTCTGGGCTCCGGAGCCTTCATCCCTGTCCCCTCCAACACGGAGGGTAAAGAAACCATTTGCTGCTGGTCCCGTCACGCCTGCCCCCTCGGCCTGGGCCCTCTGCAGCCGTCTGCCCCGGCCCGGCTGAGCCTCCCCCCTCCCCGCCGCCTTCTCTCCTCTCCCTGCGCCGCGGTCCCTCCTTAGTCCGGCCGCCTGCATCGCAGCCACGCGGTGCTGGTTAGGCAGCCTTCTTGCCTTAGATGAAGCCTGTTCTGAGACAGTGGTTTTCAGACACTTTGAGCTGCATCTCTCTTTATAAAGTGGATTCTCAAGTGGAAACCCAGTTGATAAAGAAAGATCAAGGTTGGCAGGTGCTCCAGTTGAAGAGGAAAGGAACTAGAGGCCGTCCATACCCACGAGGGCCCTCAGAGCACCTCTGCACCACCCTCGGCTTGCTGAGCCGTGTAAAGACCACTGTTCTCAGCTAACGTCTGGGTCCTGTCCTTCCAGCCCCTGCACGACTTTCTCCAGGTTGCCTGACTTGCAGCGCCTGTGTCTTACCCTTGTCAGGCGGAAGACAGAACCTGTGCCCTGGTGGGGAGAGAGTGGGAAGGGCGGCCTCCTCCAGCCCCTGGTCCTGGGGTTTTTTCAGGAATCTCCAGAAGTCGCTCCTGCCCGGGTCAGGGTTGGACTGTAGGGCCTCCTGAAGCTGCCGGTGGTGCTCTCAGCTTCCTGCTTTTCTCAGTCACCAACAGCTGCTCCTGGAGGCGGGATAAGAGGCTTCTGAATTATGTATTAATTAGACAACAAGGACCTACTGTAGAGCCCAGGGAACCATACTCAATATTTTGTAGTAACCTATAAGGGAAAAGAATCTGACAAAGAGTAGATATATGTATGTATAACTGAATCACTTCTCTGTACACCAGAAGCTAGCACAACATTGTAAATCAACTATACCTCAATTAAAAACATTTTTTAATTAGAAATTAAACTTAAATAAAAAATAAAAATTTTTTAAAAGCCAAAAAAATTATTGTATTAATTATCTTTACCCCATTACTGCTAAAAAAACTTAACAAATACTTAGAGATACATGTGGAAATAATAGGTGCTACAAGATACCCATGGACAGTCTTCTGAGCATATAATTTGGCCTTTGTGGATACCATTTTCAGTGTTGAGAGTAGAAAGTTATGGCCCAATATACAAAAATGTTTTTTACATTTTATGTTCTTTTATTTGGTTATAGCTTGTGGCAATCATGTTTGTTTTCAACCTAACAGGTTGAAAGTCATTGAAAACGAATTGATGCAGGCTTCCACGAAGAAATTTTCTCTGGAAAAGTTTTATAAGGAGCCCAGCGTTTCAAGTATACAAATGGTGGATTGTTGTAAGAGACTTCTAGAACAATCACTGCCTTATCTACAAGGGATGCACCTCTGCATTTCACATTTTTACTCTGTTATGCAGGATGGAGACCTTTGTATTCCTTGGAATTGGAAGAATGGAGAAGCCATTAAATAACACAGAAATCTGTATTATTTTTTAAAGAGATAAGAAACTGCTAAACTTATTTAAATCCACAATTGGATGTAACAGTATTACTGATGTGTTACAAGAAAAAAGTTTCTAACTGCTGCTTTAAAAGTAGACTTTTAAAAATTAATTTCTATTAGGAAACTTGTTTTAAAAAGGTTTTATCTCCCAATCTTGTAGTGTTTCTTATCTGATTGGCAGGACTGGCTGAAAAGATGTTAGAAAGAAAGGATTCTACAGGGTGAAAGATATATATATATATACACACACATATATATATATATATATTTTTTTTTAATGAGTGAATGTTGGTAAGTATAAACAGGTCTCATTCAGTATAGCTCTAGAGTTGCGGAACTCACTTCCACCTGTAACAATTCAACGTGCGACTTTATAGTTACATCCCATGTATCGATACACACACCTGTATTTCGCAGCCAATTATGGACAGTTTGAGTCCAAAACAGATGACTGATGGGTAGTAAAAATTCGTTAATCAAATTTTGCCTAAAGAGAGAGTAGATGGGAAAAAGCAATTGAATGAACAAATGATATTGACATTATCATAAGCTGATACAGTTTGTTAAAGCATTTCCAGTAACAGAGAACTTAAAGTTTTCCTATGCATTAAGATATTCTAACTGTTGGTAGCCTGTAACCAAGAGACAGTGAATTTTTTTGAAACACTGAATGAGGTGATTCATTTGTTTCAAGGACAAACACTATCCAGAAAACTCCTTGTTTCTCAAAGAGTTCCATCAAGGAGGGCCAAGTTTAAAATGATTCGGACCATTCAGGATCTGCCACCCCTCTCAACCCCGGTCTTCCAATGATTAGAACACTGGTTAGAGCCCCTCTGAGTCACCCCCTGTCCATAGTTGTGTGGACTTTCCTGGACCCACCACCCAGCCCAGCCCCAAGCCCTATAGACAGACACAGGGATTCTCTCTGTGGATATTTCCCTTAGGATAATATTTTTAACCAGATCCAAAATCCTCTTCAGCTTGTTTCTCAGGAGGACAAGGTGAATCCAGGTTTGTAACAACATTTTTGAGGCTCTTACTGCTGAAGAAATAAGGAATTTTTTCCATAGTGCATTAGAAAGGAAAAGAGATGTTAAAAATGATTCTCGAAGCATATTTTAAATTTATCTAAAACACTGATTATTTGAACGTTTTAAATTCAAATGTGTGTTTGAATAAGTATTGATTTGTAATTATTATAGTTTGTGCATATCACCCCTTTTAAGCTGTGCCTAACAACTGTACTTAATTTTTTTTTCTCATGTAACAATGTTGTTGCCCATAAAAGTTTTCCAGAGCCAAATGATGGGAGTGAAAAATTCTTTAGAGGTTACATAGGAAAATTTATTTGAGGGAATTCCCTGGCGGTCCAGTGGTTAGGACTCCACACTTTAACTGCCAAAGGCGAGGGTTCAATCCCTGGTTGGGGAAATAAGATCCCAAAAGCCATGCAGTGTGGCCAAAAAAATAATAATAATAATTTATGGAAAAATATGTTTGGATTATGCCATTTCTAAAGTCAACTAATATAGAATCCTCAGTAATATGTTTTGAATTGGACTTTGTCTCAGAACTAATTGTTATATAATAAGTAATACGTTAACCAGATAATTGTTTTCTCATTATTCATTTGTTAATAGTTTACAACTATTTCAACATAAAGGAATCTACAAAAAATTGGTGGCCTGTTTATGCCTGTTTGAGTTCCTCTTCCAATCTAACATAAAAGTTCTGGAAAACTCTCTCCCACCACTGAAAACTAGGACAGGATGAGACCCCTCTAACCTCAAAGCCTTGGGTCAGAAATGATCTCCGGAGGTACCTGAGCTCCAGCCCCAGGCCAGAGCTCTCCCAAGGAAGAACCAGGCCATGAGTTTGCCTGGGGGCCGTACCCTCTGCCCAGGCTGTCCAGTCAGGGAGGCGTATGTCCAGAGCCACGTCCGTCCACAGGACAGGTCTCCCCAGGCCCTGCTTCCTCCTTTCTCTCTTCAAAGCCTCTGCCTCCAGGCAGCCTCCCTGAGCTCATGAGAGGGGCTATGGGCCTTGAGGGGTGGACGGGCGGGCAAGGGGAACCAGGGCTGCCTCAGGAGCCAGCTCGCCTTTGGAACCTCTAACCCACCCCTCCCTTGGCCTCAGTCTCCCCATCTGTGAAACATGCCCATTCTTGGAGCTCCTTCTCACCCTCAGTGAGTCTGTCCCAGGAAAAGAGAGTCCTCCCTTGGATGGTCCTTGGCCACCAGCCCAGGTGCCTCTTGCTGCTTAACAGCTGGACGAGGAAGAAGAGGAGGAGGTGGGGCAGCCAGTGACCAGAAGGAGCAGACCTGGGTCAACGCCATGGGACCATCTTCCCTCCACACCCCTCCTACTGCAGCCTGGTTCTACTGGTCACTCAAAACCCTTCCCTCGTGGGGACATGCCTTTTACAGAGAACTTTAGGGATTTTTTCCCATAAGCTGACAAATGCTGCATATAGGGAAAATGAGGCCCCAAACAGTGCAGAAACTTGTGCAAGGCCCTTCTGCCTGCTGCAGGCTGAAGAGGGGGGATTAGAACCCAGGAAACCCCAGGGCTGGGAGGCATCTGCACAGACAGGAGCACCCCCAGCTCTGGAGGAGTCCACCCCCAGGTCAGCGCCAGGGCTTGACAGGATCACAAGGCAAGCAGTACAGCCCCATGGGGGCGGGGACCATAGCAGAGACAGTGACCTTGGGGCCAGGCATGTCAGTCCTGGCCATGATGGTGCACACGGGTCGGCGGGGGGCAGAGCTGACTTTGCCCGACTCTGGGTACTGTTGTGAGAACCGGGAGGGGTGGCACCCCTCCTGCTCCTCCCGAGTGACCTGGCAGTGCCAGTCAGCCTTGCCCCTCCAGCCAGACTGCTCGGGCAGCCCCCGTTGTCCCTGCTCAAGCTGGGCCAGGGCGTGCACTGGGCCCCCGCAAGTGCTTGTAAGTGTCATTCTATAAGCAACGTTTGCACACGACTGCCCCAAAGTCCATCACGGCAGTTCACGTGGGCGGAACTGGCTCAGCACAGGGCGTGGTGCGCCACGTGGGGAGGGGGCCATCGGATTTCACCCTCAGAATCTTTGGGGGCTTCCCTGGTGGCGCAGTGGTTGAGAATCTGCCTGCTAATGCAGGGGACACGGGTTCGAGCCCTGGTCTGGGAAGATCCCACATGCCGCGGAGCAACTAAGCCCGTGCACCACAACTACTGAGCCTGCGCGTCTGGAGCCTGTGCCCCGCAACAAGAGAGGCCGCGATAGTGAGAGGCCCGCGCACCGCGATGAAGAGTGGCCCCCCACTTGTCTCAACTAGAGAAAGCCCTCGCACAGAAACGAAGACCCAACACAGCCAAAAATAAATAAATAAATAAAATTTTAAAAAAAAAATTTTTTTTTAGAAAAAGAATCTTTGGGAGGCAGTCAGTTTTTCTTTCTGTCACTACCCCAGGCACTGGCCTAGACCTGGTGTCAGTCGGTACAAGGCAGAGGCTTCCGGGTGAGCAGGGTGAGCGGAGAGACCTCAGGAAGAGCCCTGGGACAGGGAGGCAAGCCCAGTACCATCCATGCAGACAGCGGCCCTGCTAACTCACTTCATCTGCACCCAAAAAAGGCAGGATTTTTAAAGTTTGGGATAAATCTTTCCTAAGAGACTTCCTGATCTTTTCCTTTCTTCTCAGTCATTCAGTGAGAACTTGGGCAGCACCTCCTGTGTGCAGGCACTAGGAACATAGCAGGGCCTGAGCCTTTCAGGAGCTGGACGCTGGGCATCATTCAGCCTTCCCTGGTGTATCAGCGTCCTGTGGCTGACATAAATTACAAACTGGGCAGGGCTTCAAACAACAGAAAGTTATTCTCTCACGGTTCTGGAGGCCACAAGTCCGAAATCAAGGTGTCAGCAGGGCCACACTCTCTCTCCAGAGGTTCCTCCCTTCTTTTCTTTGCCTCCTTCAGCCTCAGGGGGCTGTCAGTGTTCCTTGGCTGGTGGCCACATCACTTCAATCTCTGCCTCTGTGGTCACAGTGCTTCCCCTTCCGTGTCCTCTGTGTGTCTGTCTCAAAACACTCCTGTCTCATCTAAGAATGCATGTGGGTGGGTGGGGGAGCGTAGATCAAGATGCCGGAATAGAAGGACGCGGAGCTCACCTCCTCCCACAAATACATCAAAAATACACCTACATGTGAAACAGTTCTCACAGAATACCTACTGAATGCTGGGAGAAGATCTCATAATCCAAAGCTGCAAGAAAGATCACCATATAACCAGGTAGGACAAAAGAAAGTAATTGGGACAGGACCTGCACCCCTGGGAGGGAGCTGTGGAAGAAGAAAGGTTCCCTCATCTTGCGAACCTCTTCACCGGCAAGGAAATCAGCCGGGACAGAAGGGGAGCTTCAGAGGCTCAGAGGAGAGGAGAGCAGTCAGCTTGGGCAGGCAGGACAGAGACCAGCACAGACGGTCCTGGCCACCTCGCTGCACCCCCCAGCCCAAGTCATGCATCTACTGGTGCACACGGGAGCTGGGTGCTGAAACTCAGGTTTCAGCAGACAGACCCGGGGAGAGGACTGGGGTTTGCTGCATGGGAACAGCCTGAAGACACTAGAAGGTGGTCCAGGCCGCAACCGTGGGTGTGCGCAGGACAGAGCCTGGGTCCGCCACAGAAGCCCCACTGTTAACACACGGCAAAGGGAGGGGCATGTCCCTGCCACAGCAGCCTCATTCTCGGTGTGCTCACAGTGGGCATGGCTCTGCTGCTATGAGCTCTGGGAGCACACAAGCCCAGCAGGTGGCCCACACGTGGAGGTGGGGCTGAAATCAGAGCCAGTTCCCAGGGGCTGTTTGACTATGTAAGTACAGCACCTGTGGAACATCTGTGTGGATTCCTGGTGCTCCATGGCTGGGGTGGGACCGGCATTAGCAGCAGCGGGCTTTGCAGGTGCACACACGGAGGCAGGGCCAGGGTCTATGCTGATTCCATAGCTCCCACAGTAGGTCCAGGTGTGTGACTACAGCAGGTCTGGTGCCAGACTTTGGCAGATCTGCGCCTGTGGCTTTGTAAGCACGGTACCTGAGAAATACCTGGGCCAATTGCCAGCGTTCCCATGACTGAGGCAGGGCTGAGGGCAGTGCCAACAACAGTGTACTTTGTGAGCGCACACAACGGGTGCTGGGCAATGCCGTAAAGCACACTTCCCATTGGACACCTATTGCAGAGGAATACTCACCAGCTCCTCTCCCAGTGGGAGCACTCCAGTTTCACCTACCTCACACCACAGCTTAGAAACAGATCTGGAGGCTGCTACTCTGACAGCTGGGGAGCAGACCCTGTCACAGGGCAGTGACAACCACAGAGCAAACAAGAAGCCCCACTCAACATCCAGTGCAGGCTCTGGTCATCACAAAAACAATCACACCCCCTATCCAGGGGATAACGGCCAGCACACACTGAGGAAAGACATGGCAGGCATCCATACTAAAAACAGCTCTCACACCAAAAATATTAGACTCACACAGGCTACACAGGGATGCTCCCACAAAAGAACAGCCCTTCAGGACCAGAGTAGATAACTGTTACTCCTAAATTCATAGAGTCAAAGAAATAAGTAAAATGAAGAAACTAAGAAACCACTCCCAATTAAAAGAACAAGAGAATTGCCCTGAAAGAACAATGAAACAGACCTTTCCAGTCTACTAGACCCCGAGTTCAAAAAGGAGATAATAAAAATACTGAAGGAATTAAGAAAAGCTATCAACAGAAATGCAGATCACTGTAACAAGGAACTAGAAACTATAAAGAGGATCCAATCAAAATTAGAAGACTCATTTGCCAAGATGAAAACCGAGTTAAAGGCAATGGATAGCAAACTAAATAATGCAGAAGAACAAATAAGTGACCTGGAAGATAAAATAATGGGAATCACCCAATCAGAAAAACAGAAAGACAAATGAAAAAAAAAAAAATGAAAGCAGTATGTGAGACCTCTGGAATAATACAAAGAGAGCCAACATACACATAATAGGGATCCCAGAAGGAGAAGAAAGAGAAAAGGGGATTGAAAATCTATTTGAAGAAGTTATGGCTGAAAACTTCCCAAATCTAAAGAAGGAAACACATATACAGATACAGGAAGCACAGAGAGTTCCAAAGAAGATGAACCCAAACAGACCTACATCAAGACATATTATAATCAAAATGGCAAAATTTAAACATAAAGGGAAGATTCTAAAGGCAGCAAGAGAAAAACAGAGTCAATTACAAGAGAACTCCCTCCCCGCCATAAGGCTATCAGAGGATTTTTCTGTAAAAACTTTGCAGGCCAGAAGGGAGTGGCAAGATATATTCAACATCCTGAAAGGGAAACGAGGATACTCTACCCAACAAGATTATCATTTAGAATAGAAGGAGAGATAAAGAATTTCTCAGACAAGCAAAAACTAGAAGAATACAGCAATACTAAACCTATCCTAAAGAAATATTGAAAGGTCTTCTCTAAACAGAAAAGAAGCAAGAATCTATTGTAAAGACAAAATCAAAATAGGAAAGTAAATCACTTAAATAAGCCAGTACATAGATTAAAATAAATTTTTTTTGTGACAGTGATTACAACTACAATGAACAGCAAAACATGAAGATGTAAAAGAGGACATCAAAAATCATAAAATGTGGGAGAGGGGAGTAAGAAAATGTAGGTTTTTTTCTGGACTGTTTTTGAGCTTATATGACTACCAGTCTAAAGAAAGTAGATACAATAATGGGTTAACATATTTGAAAACCAGGGTAAGCACAAATCAAAAACATACAATAGATTCACAAAAACCAAAAAGAAGAGAACTCAAACATAATACAAAGAAAACCATCAAACCACAAAAGGAAAACAAAAAGAAAAATGAAGGAACAAAGAAGAGAAATACAAAATCAATTGGAAAGCAAGATTTAAAATGGCAATAAATATATCTCTAACAATAATTACCTTAAATGTCAATGGACTAAATGCTCTGATCAAAAGACACAGAGTGACAGATTAAACAAGAGCCTACAATATGCTACCTATAAGAGACCCACATAGATTGAAAGTGAAGGGATGGAAAAAGTTATTTCATGCAAATGGAAATGACAAGAAAGCAGGGGTAGCAATACTCACATCAGACAAAACAGACTTTAAAACAAAGGCCATAAAAGAAGGACACTATATAAAAGAATCAATACAAGAAGAGGATATTATACTTATTAACATATATACACCCAATATAGGAGTACCTAAATACATAAAACAAATACTAATGGATTAAGGGAGCTATTGACAGGAATACAACAATAGTAGGAGACTTTAACAATCCACTGACATCAAAGGAGAGATCTTCCAGACAGAAAAATCAGTAAAGCAACAGAGATCCTAAATGACACAATAGAACAGTTAGAGTCAATTGTTATTTTCAGAACATTACATTCCCCCAAAAAACAGAATACACATACTCTTCAAGCACACATGGAACATTCCCTAGGATAGGCCGCATACTAGGACACAAAACAAGCCTCAACAAATTTAAAAGGATAGAAATTATTTCAAGCATCTTTTCTGACCACAGTGACATGAAACTAGAAATCAACCACAGAAAGAGAAACAAGAAAAAAGTTATTACATGCAGACTAAACAACATGCTAGTAAAAACCAGTGGGTCAATGATGAAATCAAAGAGGAAATTAAAAATACTCGAGACAAATGACAATTAAAGCACAACCATACAAAAATCTATGTGATACAGCAAAAGCAGTCCTAAGAGGGACATTCATAGCGATACAGGCCTTCCTCAAAAAAAAAAAAGAAAAATCTCAAATAAACGAATTAACCTATCACCTAAAATAATCAGAAAAAGAAAAACATACAAAACTTAAAGTCAGCAAAAGGTAGGAAATAATAAAGATCAGAGAGGAAACAAATAGAGATTTTTTAAAAATAGGAAAAAAAATCAATAAAACCAAGAGCCAGTTTTTGAAAGCATAAACAACATCAAAAAACCTCTGACAAGGCTCACCAAGAAAAGAGAGAGGCCCCAAATAAACAAAATATGAAATGAAAGAGGGGAAATAACAACCAATACCTCAGAAATACAAAAAACAATAAGAAAATGCTATGAACAACTATATACCAACAAATTTGACAACCTAGAAGAAATGGACAAGTTTCTAGAAACATACAGCCTGCCAAAACTGAATCAAGAAGAAATAGGTAATTTGAACAGACTAATCACTAGAAGTGAAATAGAATCTGTAATTTTAAAAACTCCCTGCAAACAGAAGTCCAGGACCAGATGTCTTCACTGGGGAATTCTATGAAACATACAAAGAAGAAGAACTTATACCAATCCTTCTCAAACTCTTCCAAAAGACTGAAGGGGAGAGACACTCCCAAAGTCATTCTATGAAGCTACCATCACCCTGATACCAAAACCAGACAAAGACACTACCAAAAAAGAAATTACAGGCCAGTATCTTTGATGAACATACATGCAAAAATCCTCAACAAAGTATTAGCAAACCAAATCCAACAACACATAAAAAGGATCATATGCCATGATCAAGTTGGATTCATACCAGGGTCACAGGATGGTTCAACATACAAAAAGTCAATCAATGTGATATACCACATCAACAAAAGACAAAAACCACATGATCATCTAAAATGATGCAGAAAAAGCATTTGATAAAATACAACATCCATTCATGATATAAACTCTTACAAAAGTGGGCATAGAGGGAACATACTTCAGGATAATAAACGCTATTTATGACAAACCCAAAGCCAATATAATAGTCAACAGTGAAAAGCTGAATGCCTTCCTGCTAAAATGTGGAACAATACAAGGATGCCCACTCTTACCACTTCTATTCAACATAGTATTGGAAGTCTTAGCCACAGCAGTCAGACGAGAAAAAGAAATAAAAGATATCCAAAGTGGAAGGGAAGAGGTAAAATTGACATTATATGCAAATGACTTGATACTGTATGTAGAAAACTCTATGGACTCCACACAAAAAACTATTTGAACTTATAAACGAATTCAGCAATGTAGCAGGATACAAGATTAACATACAGAAATCTGTTGAATTTCTTTACACTAATAAAATATCAGAAAGGAAAAGTAAAAAAACAATCCCTTTTAAAAGTGCATCTTAAAAAAAAAAAGAAAAAAACAAGCCTAAGAATAAACCTGAACAAGGAGGTGAAAGACTTATACACTGAGAAATATAAAACATTGATTTTAAAAAACTGAAGTCGATTCAAAGAAATGGAAAGATATCCCATGATCTTGGACTGGAAGAATTAATATTGTTCATACTACCCAAAGCAATCTACAAATTTAAGGCAGTCCCTATCAAATTACGCATGACATTTCTCACAGAACTAGAACAAATAATCCTAAAATTGATGTGGAACCACAAAAGACCCAGAATTGCCCAAGCAAAACTGAGAAAAAAGAAGAAAGCTGAAGGCATTATAACCACCCCCCCCAGACTTCAGACAATACTACAAAGCTACAATAATCAAAACTGTACAGTATTGGCACAAACACACACATATAGGTCAAAGAAACAGAACAGAAAGACAAGAAATAATACCACACACCTACAGTCAATTAATCTTCAACAAAGGAGGCAAGAATATTCAACGGAAAAAAGACAGTCTCTTCAGCAAAAGGTGCTGCGAAAGCTGGATAGGGCCATGTAAATCAATGAAGTTAGAACACTCCCTTGCACCATACAAAAAAATAAACTCAAAATGACTTAGAGACTGAAATATAAGACATAACATCATAAAATTCCTAGAAATGAATACAGGCAAAACAGTCTCTGGCATAAATCATGCCAATATTTTTTTAGGTAAGTCTCCCAAGGCAAACAAAATAAAAGCAAAAATAAACAAATGGGACTTAATCTAACTTAAAACCTTCTGTGCAGCACAGGAAAGCATAAACAAAATGAAAAGACAACTTGTGGACTGGAATAAAATATTTGCAAACAATTTGGCTGAAAAGGCTTATTCCCAAAGTATACAAATAGCTCATACAACTCAGTAACAAAAAGACATGATACAAATAAACTTAGAAAACAAACTTATGGTTATGAAAGGGGAAAGGTGGTGGGGAAGGATAAAATGGGAGTTTGGGATTAGCATATACACACTACTATACTTAAAATAGATAAACAGGGACTTCCCTGGTGGCTCAGTGGTTAAGAATCTGCCTGCCAAGGCAGGGGACACGGGTTCAAGCCCTGATCCGGGAAGATCCCACATGCCGCAGAGCAACTAAATCCGTGTGCCACAACTACTGAGCCTGCTCTCTAGAGCCCATGAGCCACAACTACTGAGCCTGAGTGCCACAACTACTGAAGCCCACTCACCCTAGAGCCCACACGCAGCAACTGCTGAACCCACGTGCTGCAACTACTGAAGCTCACGCACCTAGAGCCCATGCTCCACAACAAGAGAAGCCACCGCAATGAGAAGCCCGTGCACCACAACAAAGAGTAGCCCCCGTTTGCCACAACTAGAGAAAGCCCACAGGCAGCAATGAAGACCCAACACAGCCAAAAAATAATAAAATTAAATAAAAAATTTAAAAAATAAACTACAGCGAGATATCACCTCACACCAGTCACAGTGGTGATCATCAACAAGTCTACAACGATAAGTGCTGGAGAGGGTGTGGAGACAAGGGAACCCTCTTGTACTGTTGGTGGGAATGTAAATTGATACAGCCACTATGGAGAACAGTATGGAGGTTCCTTAAAAAACTAAAAATAGAACTACCGTACGACCCAGCAATCCCACTACTGGGAGTATACCCTGAGAAAACCATAGTTTAAAAAGAGTCATGTACCACAATGTTCATTGCAGCACTATTTACAATAGCCAGGACATGGAAGCAACCTAAGTGTCCATCAACAGATGAATGGATAAAGAAGATGCGGCACATATATACAATGGAATATTACTCAGCCATAAAAAGGAAAAAAATTGAGTTATTGGTAGTGAGGTGGATGGACAGAGTCTGTCATACAGAGTGAAGTAAGTCAGAAAGGGAAAAACAAATACTGTATGCTAACACATATATATGGAATCTAAAAAAAAAAAAATGGTTCTGAAGAACCTAGGGGCAGGACAGGAATAAAGATGCAGAGGTAGAGAATGGACTTGAGGACACGGGGAGGGGGAAGGGTAAGCTGGGACGAAGTGAGAGAGTGGCATGGACATATATACACTACCAAATGTAAAATAGACAGCTAGTGGGAAGCAGCCGCATAGCACAGGAAGATCAGCTCGGTGCTTTGTGACCATCTAGAGGGGTGGGATAGGGTGGGATAGGGAGGGTGGGAGGGAAACGCAAGAGGGAGGGGATATGGGGATATATGTATATGTACAGCTGACTCACTTTGTTATACAGGAGAAACTAACACACCATTGTAAAGCAATTATACTCCAATAAAGATGTTAAAAAAAAAAAAGGAAAAAGAATTCAAAACAGGGCTGACTTTCAGGAAGCCAGCTTCTTAAGGTACATTTTCCTCACGCTGTATAAAAAAAAAAACACATGAAAAGGTGCTCAACATCGCTAATTACTGGAGAAATGCAAATCAAAACTACAACAAGATATCACCTCGCACCATTCAGAATGGCCATCATCAAAAAGTCTACAAATAATAAATGTAGGAGAGAGTGTGGAGAAAAGGGAAACTTACTGTGTCTTGGTGGGAGTGGAAATTGGTAACAGCCACTATGGAGAACAGTATGGAGGTTCTTTTAAAAACTCAAACTAGAGCTACCATATGATACGGCAATCTCACTGCTGGGTGTGTATCTGGAGAAAACCATCATTCCAACAGACACATGCACCAGAACATTCATGCACTATTTAAAAGAGTCAAGACAGAGAAGCAACCTTAACGTCCACTGACAGAGGAATGGACAAAGAAGATGTGGTACATACATAGAATGGAATATTACTCATCCATTAAAAAGAACAAAATAATGCCATTTGCACAAACATGGATTGACCTAGAGACGATCATACGAAGGGAAGGAAGGAAGTCAGAGAAAGACAAATATGATATCACTTACATGTGGAATCTAAAGAAAAAGTGATTCAAATGAACTTATTAACAACACAGAAACAGACTCAATAGTGTTCGAAAACAAACTTATGGTAAGAAAATGTAACATCACAAACACAAAGGCTCTCCAACCAATCAAGAAGCAGGCTATTCGTGCGGTAGCATTTGGCCAAGAACTGTCACCAATTCCACAAGTGAAACAGATATGTGACTCCTTCACTTATTTGATGCATAAAATGACCCCATCATCTCCTGGGAAACGGATCACGTCCACAGCCCTCCTGCGTGGCCACCCTTTCTCTGTTTCACATCCTAGGCTTTTTAAACAAGCAATTTGTGTAGATCGAGGCGAGAACGGGCAGCGAGGCCAGAGAAGTAAGTAACCAGAGGGGGGCCCCCAGCAGCACACTCCGACAATCACCCCGGTCCTCCGCCCACCAGGCTCCTGCCCCCGCCCTCCTTACCCTCCTCCCTGGACACGTCAGCTCGTCCTCCTCGGCCACAGCCTCTGCTTCCTGTTCCCTTCCCAGAGCATCAGCCTCGGCTCCTCTCACGCGTGACCCCTCTCCGTCCACCACCCCTGACGCTGAGGGCACTTGCGTCTCCTGCGAGCCTGGGGACCAGGCCTTCATCTTTCTACCAGTGGCGCCTTTCACAGCTTCCGATCCGCAACGGTCACAGCAAGTGACGGCTGCATGAATGAATGAATCCTTGCTAGCCAAACCTCCTTAGGCCACGTCTTTAGGAAAACCGCCCTGTTTTGAATATAATACTCTCCCTTTCTTCATAGTAGATCCATGAAACATCATCAACACTATCTTACTGCCTACAAAACTACTGACTACAACAGGATTCCTTCAAGGATACAAATGGCATAGAGACAGCACTGCTTATGAACCAAAAACCTTTTTCACTTTAAGATCTCTTCTCAATTTAATGACAGTGCAGACGAGGCTTGTTTTCTAGCAGCAGATTTCAAAATTTTAAACAGTGAAGATTCCAATTAATCAAGTAGTAACTGAGATTTCCCCCCTTGTTGCCACCCTTTTCCATCTGCACAGTTTCTTTCTGATACTCTTATCTTTCATTCTGCTCCTGAGTTGACTTTTATATTAACAAGCCCTGCTTCTCAAATTGAGGCACATGGTGGGAATGCAACTGAGGTTATTACACTGAGAAAACAGCCACATCCAATCCCTGGAACAACCGGGGGGATAAATAAATATGTTACTCCTAAGTGACATGCAGTTTAATATAATCGATTTCCTAAGTTCAGTACAGTTTTAATTTCCCATACTTATGAGTTCTGACTACCTGAATATTTTTAACGATTAGACGGAATGGTAAGACAGGAAGAGGGCTAAGGGAACTCACTCTTCTCTTCTTTTCATGTTCTCTCTTGCCTGTTGGACTCTGGTGAGAATAAACCACTGGAGGTTTGCTGGGTCGCAGAGGATCGGAATGTTAAAATGCCCAAGTTCGTGCAGACTTGGAGCATATCTGTCACTGTAATAAAGCATACGTAAAAGGAAAAATCAGCGACCTCTCCACCCCCCTTCCACCCCCAAAGAAATGATTTTCTTAGTCTGATTAATGGAAACGGAATCCATCAAGAAAATCCACCTTAAAGGTACAGTAAGTCCCCTACATATGAACGAGTTCCGTTCCGATAGTGCGTTCCTAAGTCCAATGTGTTCGTAAGTCCAACAAGTTAGCCTAGGTACCCAGCTAACACAACTGGCTATATAGCACTGTACTGTAGTAGGTTTATAATACTTTTCACACAAATACTACATAAAAAACAAACACTTGAAATAAAGATACTGTACTACTGTACTCTCTACAGTACTGTACAGTGAAGTACACAAAAGCACAACCACTTGTAGAGGATGCACGCATGTGACAATGTACAGCAGACACATGAACTAACTTATGAGATTGGACATGTGAACGCATGTTTGCATCTTTAAAAGTTTGCAGCCTGAAGGTTCATATGTAGTGGACTTCCTGCATAGCAGAATTGATTTGAAGTTTTGCTGTCCCCAAAGAGACACACTATCAAGGTGACCACACCCTTCCCGGCCCTGTGACCTTCCTCATCTGTAAGATGGGGGTAGTAACCCACTCCATGGTGAGGTTGTGAGAGCTAAAGAGATAATGCATTTAAGTAGCAAGCATGGTGCCTGATATGCACACTGTTGATTTCACATTAGTATAATCCTATAAAGTTTTCCACAGGACTGATTTGCCCTGTAAGTGGCAGTATATTTACACAATGTTCTAGAGACTCAATCTTTCAATCCTCTCATGTTGGCTTTTCTCATGTGTAAAAGAGTGTTGCCAACAGAGATGGTGACACTCCTTTCTTTAATTCCTAAGAATCACACGTGGAAATACAAAACAATTTCATGCATGGACACACACAGCCCATCTGAGTGAATGAATAAAAGTAATTGTTTTAGATACTTGCCTGTTAAGGATCATTTGCAAACCACGCAAACTTCGAGGGTGAAAAGGTATTCGACTTTTCAAGAGTCTATTATAGAACACGTCAAGAAGAGAGTAATATTCTTCAAGTGTCAACACTGGCTGGAATTCTTCAATATAAACAACTTGGATGCCACCTAGAAGATAGCTTATTTGGTCCTCCAAAAGCATCAGCCTCCTCTGCAGGTCAAAATAACTCGGTAATCTTTCAAAAAGCTACAGTATTTTAAAAAAAAAAGGAAGAAATATTTAGTTTTATGGTACTTTAATAGTCGAAGTTTAGGACTCCAAAAAATGGTATTGAGTAATTCTAACAAGAAAATTATTTTCCTAGAAGGGAAGTGCAAGTAAGCCTTAAGAAAAAAGCTATGGAATGCTGGAAATATTAATATCCAAAACAAACCACTGTAAATCTTAGGAACTTTTAGCTAGGAATTGAAGAGATTGCCGAAGAAAAGAAATATGTTCCAAATAAAAATAAGTCCTAACATTTAAATATTCAGGTAAGAATCTCAAATTAGGTTAGAAAGATTAAATGGTACAATAAAGAAGGGTTTTAAAAATAAAGTCTACATATTTCAATTGCAAATCTATTTCCTCAGAATTTCCCTTAATTCAACTAAATTCTATTATGAAGCACCTACCATGTACTTAAACACTAAACTGGGCCCTTGGAGTATAGAGATTATAAGAATTTGTGTCCCTGTCTCCCAGGGGCTTATGGTCAGGGTGCAGGGAAACAAAACAAGAATCAGAATTCAGCGTACTAAGTGCCACATCAGGGTGAAGCGATTGGAGGGTCAAGCAAAGGTTTCCAAGGACGTCTAACATAACCAATATGAAAAGATAAAGAGGATTTTGAGAAGGTTAGATGCATCACTAATTATTAGAGAAATGCAAATCAAAACTACAATGAGGTACCACCTCACACTGGCCAGAATGACCATCATCAAAAAGTATACAAATAATAAACTCTGCAGGGACTTCTCACCTGGTGCAATGGTTAAGAATCCACCTGCCAATGCAGGAGACATGCAGGAGACAAGATCCCACATGCCGTGGAGCAAATAAGCCCATGTGCCACAATTACTGAGCCCACGCACCATAACTACTGAAGCCTGTATGCCCTAGAGCCCGCGCTCCACAACAAGAGAAGCCACTGCTCTGAGAAGCCCACACACCTCAACAAAGAGTAACCACCACTCACCACAACTAGAGAGAAAGCCTGTGCACAGCAACAAAGACCCAATGCAGCCAAAAATAAATTTTTAAAAAAAAGCTGGAGAGGGTGTGGAGAAAAGGGAACCCTCCTATACTGTTGGTGGGAATGGAAATTGGTACAGTCACTATGAAAACAATATGGAAGTTCCTTAAAAAACTAAAAATTGTGGGAATTCACTGGTGGTCCAGTGGTTAAGATTCTGTGCTTTCACTGCTGAGGGCACAGGTTTAATCCCTGGTCAGGGAACTAAGATCTCTGCAAGCTGCTTGGCCAAAAAAAAAAAAAAAAAAGGAAAACTAAAAAGAGTTGCCATATGATCCAGCAATCCCACTCCTGGGCATATATCCAGACAAAAGTATAATACAAAAATATACATGCACCCCAGTGTTCAGAGCAGCACTACTTACAAGAGCCAAGACATGGAAACAACCTAAATGTACACTGACAGATGAATGGATAGAGAAGATGTGGCATACATATACACACACACACACACACACACACACACACGGGAATACTACTCAGCCATAAAAAAGAAGGAAATAATGCCATTTACATGGATGAACTTACAGATTATTATACTGACTTATCAAGTAAGTCAGAAAGAGAAAAACAAATATCATATAATATTATGTACATGTGGAATCTAAAATATGACACAAATGAACTTATCTACAAAGCAGAAACAGACTCACAGACATAGAAAACAACTAGAGAAAGCCCGTGCACAGCAACGAAGACCCAATGCAGCCAAAAATAAATAAATTAAAAAAAAAAAAAGAAAGAATCCGCCTGCCAACGCAGGGGGCTCAGGTTTGAGCCCTGGTCCAGGAAGACCCCACATGCCGCGGAGCAACTAAGCCCGTGCGCCACAACTACTGAGCCTGCGCTATAGAGCCCGCGAGCCACAACTACTGAGCCCGTGTGCCACAACTACTGAAGCCCGTGCGCCTAGAGCCCGTGCTCCGCAACAAGAGAAGCCACTGCAATGAGAAGCCCGCACACCACAACGAAGAGTAGCCCCCGCTCGCCACAACTAGAGAAAGCCCGCTCCCAGCAACAAAGACCCAACGCAGCCAAAAATAAATAAATTTATTTTTTAAAAAAAGAATATGTATGGGATATATAACTGAATTACTTTGCTGTATACCAGAAACTAACACAACATTGTAAATCAAGTATTTCAATAAAAAAAAAAAAGGAATAGAGAAGGTTAGCTGCATGTGGGAAAGTTTCAAGGGAAGAAAAAAGCATGTGCAAACTTGGAAGCACCAATAGGGACAAAGCAGGTTCAAAAACAAGGAGTTTGGTGTGGCTGGAGGGTGGCACACGTGGCCTACGTGGAAGGAGGCAAGGCTGAAGAGGCAGGTGGCGCTGGGTCAGGGAAGGACCTGTGTCCTACATTACGGACTCAGATTTTATACAGAAAATTGCAGTTATATTAGAGGAGTTGAAAGGCATCAAAAACTCCGCTATAATAAAAGCAACAGCAGTATAAAAATTCTACAAAATATTTATAATACACTTCTTTTTTTAATTTATTTATTTTATTTTTGGCTGCGTTGGGTCTTTGTTGCTGTGCGCGGGCTTTCTCTAGTTGCGGTGAGCAGGGGCTACTGTTCGTTACGGTGCATGGGCTTCTCATTGAGGTGGCTTCTCTTGTTGCGGAGCATGGGCTCTAGGCGCACAGGCTTCAGTAGTTGTGGCACTCAGGCTCAGTAGTTGTGGCTCGCAGGCTCAGTAGTTGTGGCACATGGGCTTAGTTGCTCCATGGCATGTGGGATCTTCCTGGACCAGGGCTCGAACTTGTGTCCCCTGCATTGGCAGACAGATTCTTAACCACTGGGCCACCAGGGAAGTCCATCACTGCAGTTTTAATTTGCATTTCCCTATGGTTTTTCATGTGCTTATTTGTCATCTATATGTCTTCTTCTGTGACATATCTGTTCATGTATTTTGCCCATTTTCTAATCCATTGTTTATTTTTTTACTGTTGAGCTTTAAGAGTTCTTTATATATTTAGATACAAAGACTTTGTCAGGCAGGTGGTTTGCAAATATTTTCTACCAGATATTTGATTTGAACAGATATTTCACCAAAGAAGATATATGGATGGCAAAGAAGCACATGAAAAGATGCTCACCACCATTTATCATTAGAGAAATGCAAATTAAACCCACAATGAGATAGAACCACACACATTTTAGAACAGCTAAAATTAAAAAGATGACCATAGCGAGTGTTAGCAGTTTCTCAAAAAATTAAAATACCCTAACATATCCGGCCATTCCACTTTTAGGTATTTACCCAAGAGAAAAGGAAATATATATTCATATAGATATTTGTAGAAAAATATTCATAGCAGCTTTATTTCTAATGGCCAAAAGCTGACATAACCCAATGTCCATTAACAAGTGAATGGATAAAAAAACTGTGGTATATCCATATGATGGAATACTAAGTGGAAATAAAAAGGAATAAATGCTTGATACTTGCAATAGGATGGATGAATCTCAAAATAATTATGCTGAGTGAAAGAAATCAAACACCACGAAAGTACAAACTCTGTGCTTCCACTTACATAAAACTCTAGAAATATAACCTATAGTGACAGAAAGCAGACCAGTGGTTGCTTGGGTAGGGGTGGTGGGATGGAAGAGAGGGTTTACAAGGGACATGAGCATTCTTTTGTGGGTGACAGATGTGTTCACTATCCTGATTATGGTAATGGTTTCACGGGTATTTACATGTCACGTCTCATCAAATTATACCCACTAAATATGTACATTTATTGTATGTCAATTATACCACAAAATCTGTTAAAAACAAAACAAACAAAACAACAGAATGCAGGCCTTTAGACTGTGCTTTAGAAAAGACTATAAAATTTCCAAATAGAAATGGACTTAAAAATCAGTCTTCTAGGGACTTCCCTGGTGGTCTGGTGGTAAAGAATCCGCCATACAATGCAGGGGACGCAGGTTCGATGGAACTAAGATCCCACGTGTGCAGGGCAACTAAGCCCACACGCCACAACTACTGAGCCCATGTGCCCTGGAGCCTGTGGGCTACAACTAGAGAGAAAAAACCCACACGCCACAATAAGAGAGAAGCCCTCGCGCTGCAACAAAGAGCCTGTGCTCAACAACAAAAGATCCCACATGCCTCAAAGAAGATCCAGCATGCCGCAAATAAGATCCGATACAGCCAAAAATAAATAAATAAAAAGTAAATCTTAAAAAAAAAATCAGTCCTCTAAGAATTTAAACTACAAATTATTGAGTATCTGACTTGCAAACAGCTGAAACTATGATTCAAAATGTTTTAGTTCATTGCTATACTAGCATAGTTTGAAACAAAAGCATGTTGATGACAAATTAGATTTTTTTTTTGCTTTTAAGCTTTTTCTTACTTTTGCCCAGTGATGATGGACATCCATTGTTCCCAGCATCACATGGCCCACTGCACTCATCCCGGACCGGTCTGTAAATATTATTGTACGTCCTGATGGTAAAACACAAACCTTTGGTCACTGTCCAGAGAGGCTTCATTCTTTCAGCACTGTGCAAATAATTCTGTAAATTTCATGTATCAACTCAGGATTAAATTCGGTAGAAACTTAAAGCCTAATTTTTTGTCACTGTTTAATTCAAAGGAACAGATTTAAAAATTCAGCTGATATAAAGTCACATCTATCAATACAAAGACTTTCAACACTTAGCTTTCCTCTAGAATTTACAGATGTGTATAGCCGTTAAGGGATGTGGATTTTGGAAGTGAATGGAAATTGTTTACCTTTTGTATTTTTAAGGCTTTCCAAGTTCTGCTGGGCTAAGCGGCCTAAACTGTGCAGCTGGCTGCAGCGGTGGGCGATGCCCCAGCTCCTCTGCCACCTGGTCCAACAGAGCACACGGCCCATTAACACCCCTGTCCCCCCAGAGGGAGGCACACACGCGCCCCCACTGCTTGACTCCCGGGAAAGCCGAGGAGCTGCTTTCTCAAGGAGACACACAACATGTTCCCAAACTAACTCATGTTTCAAGAAGCAGCCAAATGGGAAATGAATCGTTTACCAGAGGGTAAAAACCTTAGCACTATATTCAGCTATCCAAAGACTTACAACAAGCAAATACACTGTGTTGTTTCTCTTAAAATAAGAGGATGAAATGGGGAAAACTTTGACAAAGATCTTTTCCTTCTTTACATTGTTCAATGACGATGATGTTGTCTTAGATTTAAGTTCCAACTAGGAATTCCAGTTTGGTTTATCAGAATTTTTTTAATCATATTCTAGAGAAAATGATTTTTACGACATCGTGTAATCTCCTCATTTTATAGATGAACGTTATTACATCTCAGTGACAAAATGGAACTTGATATTCGCATGATGTCAGAGAGGCGCTTCTGTGTATGTGTAAAGAGTACTGGTATTAAGTGGTGTCAGAAAACCAACCTTCGAATGCTAATTCTGTGATTGACTAGCTCTGTGACCTTCAACAAACTGCCTCTGGTCTTCCTAAGGTTCCTCTTCCTGCTTGCCCAGTGGGGACACTTCTTACAGCACAGGTGGCGTAAATCACAGGGGATGAACACGTGAAGTAGTAAGGCGCTCAACAGGCTTTAGAAAACTTAGGTTCCTTCTTCATCCTAACACCAATTCTGATGAATGTCATTTCTGATAAAGTGAAATCGGCTTTCAAAATTATTCCTTTAACACACAATGTCATCAGTCACAATGCTTCCTTTCGTTGGAGACTTGGTTAATTTCCCAGTAAGCCGAGATACTCACGTCCACGGTCCTCAAGTATTCTGGTCTCGGGACCCCTTTGCACTCCTAAAAACTGAGAACCTCGAAGAGCTTTTGTTTATATGGGTTATAGCTATTGATATTTACCATAGTAAGAATTAAAGCTGAGAAATTTCTCCACTATATTGTAAAATAATGTTTTATTACTCTTTTTTAAATTTATTTTTGGCTGAGTTCGGTCTTCATTGCTGCGCACGGGCTTTCTCTAGTTGCGGCGATCGGGGGCTACTCTTCGTTGTGGTGTGTGGGTTTCTTCATTGTGGTGGCTTCTCTTGTTGGGGAGCACGGGCTCTAGAGCGCAGGCTCAGTAGTTGCGGCGCACGGGCTTAGTTGCTCCACGGCATGTGGGATCTTCCCGGACCAGGGCTTGAATCCGTGTCCCCTGCATTGGCAGGTGGATTCTTAACCACTGCGCCACCAGGGAAGTCGCTGTTTTATTACTCTTTATGTTTAAGAAACCCTTTCATTTTTCTGATCCCAGTCTGCTTTCTCAGTCTTTAAAAATTTATTTAGAAAAAGTTATTTTCATGCATAGCAATTTGTTTTTTATAAACCTTTAAAAAGGATCTTATTATTTTGTTTTTAGTTAGTAAAGTCTATGTTACTAGATTATGGAATTGGAAGGGCCCCCTCTAATCAAAGCTTGGATGTGATGAAAAGACAGCAGCTATCAGCACAAACCCAAACATCCCACACAGTCCAAGTGTAAACACTTTCCTTTGAAATTTCAATTATCTTAGACTACTATGATTTGAATACACAAGAACAGAACATATAAGTACTATCTGTATTCTGCAAGCCCAGGAAAAAGGTGCTGTTATGGTACCCAAATGGTCATTTGGTTCAATCTAAGTAAAAAGTCCTGATAATGATGGCTGAAAACAACAAAACAGGCTACAGCAAAGAGTAATAGAAGTTTAAGCTCCAGACCAGATGACAATATCTCAGGGTTCTTGTAATGCAGAGTCCCATGACTGAATCACACCACCCCCTCCTTAGGGTTGTAACAGCTGTTAAATCTATTTTTATAATAAACTTCAGCATGTATCTTTATATAACTATGATTCCTAAGTTTATAAAAACTTATTTAAAAAGTCATGTTATACGGTGACTATAGTTAATAATACTGTATTACATTTTTGAAACTTGCTGAAAGAGTAGATCTTAAAAGTTCTCATCACAAGAAAATAATTTGTAACCATATATGGCGATAGATGTTAACTAGACTTTTTTTTTTAAATTAATTTATTTATTTTTGGCTGTGTTGGGTCTTCGTTTCTGTGCGAGGGCTTTCTCTAGTTGCGGCAAGCGGGGACCACTCTTCATCGCGGTGCGCGGGCCTCTCACTATCGCGGCCTCTCCTGTTGCGGAGCACAGGCTCCAGACGCGCAGGCTCAGTAGTTGTGGCTCACATGCCTAGCTGCTCCGCGGCATGTGGGATCTTCCCAGACCAGGGCTCGAACCCGTGTCCCCTGCATTAGCAGGCAGACTCTCAACCACTGCGCTACCAGGGAAGCCCGTTAACTAGACTTATTGTGATCACTTTGCAATGTATGCAAATAATGAATTATTATGTAAAACACTTGGAACTAATATAATGTTATATGTCAATTATACCTCAATTAGAAAAAAAGTCATGCTATATAACATAGACCCAAAGAATATAACATTTATTTTTTCTCTCCCTTTATCTTTTTAAACTTGAATACCAATCGTATGAGGGGGAAATAATTATTTTTTATACATTATGGGTATATGGAAAAGGATATTCTTATTACAAATTCATTGTGTAAAAAAAACTATTATACTAAAAATGTCAGTATCTAAACTTTACTTCACTATTTTAAACAAGAAATTCATATTAGTTTTCCTACATAAACATTTGATTACTTTCATAAAAAGATAACGAAAGAATATTTAGTTAACAGAATAATTAAAGATGCAAATATTTAACTGTTAGAAACAAACCTTTACCAATAGGTAAAGCATATTTATTTTAATCTCTAAATTAGGTTTTCTCTTCTTCATTACCTGATATCTGAGAGCTGCAATTGATGGGACAGTTCATCTTTTAAACAATCTAGTTCTTTCTAAGTGGCAAACTGTTCTTCAGCTTTTTAACAGCACTTTTCCCATTGTTATCTAGAAAGAAAAAAACAGAGATACACACTTTGCAATACTAACTATAATGCAAACATTTCTACTATTTTTTTGGGTGGGGGTTATTTATTTATTTATTTATGGCTGTGTTGGGTCTTCGTTTCTGTGTGAGGGCTTTCTCTAGTTGTGGCAAGTGGGGGCCACTCTTCATTGCGGTGCGCGGGCCTCTCGCTGTCGTGGCCTCTCTTGTTGCGGAGCACAGGCTCCAGACGTGCAGGCTCAGCAAATTGTGGCTCACGGGCCTAGTTGCTCCGCGGCATGTGGGATATTCCCAGACCAGGGCTCGAACCCGTGTCCCCTGCATTGGCAGGCAGATTCTCAACCACTGCGCCACCAGGGAAGCCCAAACATTTCTACTGTTGAACAACGTGTTCATTGACTTAAAGCAGCCCCAGTGTTAAACCGAGTTTGCCATCAAACGTTTACCAAATTATAAGTACTGCTGCCAACTCTATTCATTTAGAGTAAATACTTCTAAAATAGGTTTCTTGGAGAACTGCCAGCATCTGTTAAATCATATTCTACTTATGACAACTTCCTTTGTCTATCAAAAAAATTCAATTTAAATTACACCCAGCCTGTTGCTAGATTTCCAGAGATGGGATGATTTTTAAAGAATTAAAGATACTTCAAACCTCACTTACGTTTACTGCACTTTTAGGCAGGCTGTACTGGACCGCCACTTGCATCGGTCATCTACAGGCGACCCTTTTCCTACTGGGGCACATGAGCAGATGATGTCCTAGTGCAGCCAGACAGGGAAAAAGTCAATTCAGAAGACGCACCTAATGGTGCTGGTGACATTCAACAGGCAGTGTTTCCTGATGCAGGGACGTGCGGAGGTAACTCTGTGGATTCTAGCTGGGTAGACCCCGTCTCTTGCTTTGTTTTCGTCTTGGTTGTCAGCACCCTGAGCTCGCCCCGCTCAGCCCCTCAGCTCTCTGTCCAAGTGCTCCCACTGGTCAGGCCTTACCAGTCTCGGTGTCTCCGTCCACACGCTCCTGTCGGGTGGGTCTGTTTGCCCCTCGGTTCCTTTCCACCCGACCAAATGCCCAGCTCTAGTCTCACCTCTCTCCACCTTTATTTTTCTCCCCCGTCAACTACATCACAGGCTCAGCAGAAAGATGTTCTTTTAATTCTGCATTTCTTAGAACGTTTACCTCAGTGAAGTCTTAAAAGAGAAAATAAACATCAAACTCAGCGTAAGGATTAGAAGGGGAGAGCTTTCAGACAAGAGCTGAGGGCAGCCCAGGTGGCCTGGTACCGAGCAGCACGGCCCCTTGGGAGGTTATCACTTCCTCGGTGTTGTAATGGTCAGGGCACAAGGGATGCTGGCTGTCGCTCAGAGTCTCTAGTCCCCCAGAGGAGGCTGGAAAAACAAGAGGCCTGGGTGGTGCCTAGGAGGCTGAATGGCTGCTGCAGAAGTAGGCAGGGCAGAGTGGCAAGGTGACTCGGGGATCAGAGGAACATTTTGGGTCCAAGATGGTAGTGGTGGAGTGGGCCCTGGGTACAGCCGTGCAAGAGAAAGCTCCAGGGGGTTAGGGGGAAAATGGTCTAAAGCACCCCATCCCCAGGCCACCTGACACCCCCTGTGGGACACCTGTCAGTGATTGATGGTCAGGTGTTAGGATAACTCTGCAGAAGGGCTCATATGTCCATCTCAAAAGTGCTTGCCAAATAAACCTTTTTAAGGTTCCGTAATTATTAAGTCACTTTAAAGGTTTGAGATGTTGTGATCTACAACCTTTAAAAAATCATCAAGTTCAGGGAATTCCCTGGTGGTCCATCGGTTAGGACTCCCGCTTCCACTGCAGGGGACACTGGGTTCTATCCCTGGTCGGGGAACTACCATCCTGCACGCTGCACAGTGCGGCCACAAAAATAATAATAGTAATCAAGGTGAAACTCTCAGAACCAATCAAATCACTATGCATGCATCAAATATTTATCCTGAAAGCCTAACAGTGTGTTGTGTTGGGAATATAAGGACGATGCATCTAGTAAGGAATAGAGAGAGAAGCAATTGGAAGAGAATATATGAGCTTCTAGGAGAACAGAGGAAGAATTAAGTAATTCTGCCTGGAAGGTTCTATAGAGCAGGTGATATGTGACCTGAACCTGAGAGATGGATCAGAGTTTTCCAGGCAGATTAGTGAAAGGGAAGGGCATGTCAACCACGCCAGTGCACAGGGAAGTATAAGATGAACCAACGTGCCCAGATCACACGATGCCTAGAGGGAGGGGGGGTGTGAGATGAGACTGGAGAGGCACGTATATGTGTGTGTGTGAGATTATAAAAGGTCTTGCACATTGGGGTAAGGAATTAGGACCTTTTCCTCTAACTAAAGATGTTCCTTTTTTTTTTTTTTTGGCCATATGGAGGGGCTTGCAGAGATCTTAGTTCTGGAACAAGGATTGAACCTGTGCCCCCTGCAGTGGAAGCTCAGAGCCTTAACCACTGGACGGCCAGGGAATTCCCTATATTCCACATTTTTTGATTCACTAAATGTGTACAGTCATTAATAATTCTTCCTACTCCCCCTTTAAAAATACTGGTAAAGATTTTATTTCTGCTTTCTGTGTGAGAAATAAGAAAATAATATCTTATTTTATATCACGAGTATTAGCTATTACAATTTTTCAACCTTTTCCTCATTTATTAAGTCATACGTGTTAATCAATTTACTTTAAATTATGTAATAGAAAGGATGATTTTTTTGACAAATGAATTATCAAATGGCATACCAGGTTGGGTTTGGGGACCAAACGTCTTAAACTGTAGACTGAAATATAATCTTATGATTATATATTCATGACCTGATTGTTGGAATTCTTATATATAGTGTATAAACTTTAACTGATCTAGTTTAACAATTTTTGTGTTTTGTGTCTAAACACTGAGATAAAAATGAAGGTTCTGCACGTGGCATTTTCTTTCTTTCTACCTATCTATCTATCTATCTATCTATCTATGTAGATATTAGATCTATCTATAGATATAAAGACAAAGATACATGTTTCGTAGCTCTGGCCACTGAGAAGTTCAGTAGCAATTGAGACATGCACCACCCAGATCTTGGTTTCTAAAAATCATTCCCTTCTAAAAAGAACCAGAGCTTCTTGGCAAAAGGGTTCAATCAAACACTGGGCCAGGGAAAGTCCAGATGAGCCTGGAACACCTTGGTGAACCAGGAAGTAAGAGAGTTCTCAAAGAATGATGGGGACATAGGAGCCGGCTTGAAGGGATGATAAGGTTAGAAAATTGCCATTTGGCAACCATCATCATAATATGTGATTCAGGCAAAAATCATCAATGAGCACTAGAGCTAAGGGGTAAAAATTCAGTGTTAAAAGGATATTTACATAGCCCTAAGTATCTCCTCAAAAGAAACTAACTGAAGGGAAAAATAGTTCCTTTACTGGGGAAAAAACTGGGAGACGCCACCTTAATCAAATGATCCAAGTTAATATCACTAGTAATGGGATAATCAACATCATATGCCTCCTATATAACACTGAAAACAACACACTTCACTTTCGGGGTATTCCTGCCAAATATGAATAACCTGACTCTAATTATGAGAAGTACCAGATAAACTCAAAACACTCAAATTGAGGGACATTCTACAAAATAACAGCAAGGTAACGGAAGACAAGAAAACACTGAGGAACCATTCCCGATTAAAGGAGTTTACAGAGACTAAAGTTATGACTTATAATTTGAAAAACAATGACTTAGCCTATAAATAAGGAGAAGAGTGAATAAGTGTATGATATGAGTTAAAGCATGATTATAACATTTCCAAATATCCTACAGAAATAATTCCAATATTGTAGTTGTCCAATGTGGCATATTGTGGACACTAAGAGGATTCAGAGCTTAGACAATGAAAGTGAAATAAAACTTTGCGTGCAAACTTCAAATAGAAAAAATGGAATTTTGACATTTACTAATATCTCAGTAGCTACCAGAATAGCATTTCAGACTCCCTCTTGTGAGAACACCAGAATCACAACTAGCTGCTGGACAATCATCGACAGGAAGACACTGGAACTCACCAAAGAAGATACCCCACATCCAAAGACAAAGGAAAAGCCACAATGAGACGGTAGGAGGGGCGCAATCACAGTAAAATCAAATCCCATAACTGCTGGGTGGGTGACTCACAGACTGGAGAACACTTATACCACAAAAGTCCACCCACTGGAGTGAAGGTTCTGAGCCCCACGTCAGGCTTCCCAACCTGGGGGTCCGGCAACGGGAAGAGGAATTCCTAGAGAATCAGACTTTGAAGGCTACTGGTATTTGATTGCAGGACTTTGACAGGACTGGGGGAAACAGAGACTCCATTCTTGGAGGGCACACAAAGTACTGTGCATATCGGGACCCAGGGGAAGGAGCAGTGACCCCAGGGGAGACAGAATCAGACCTACCTGCTAGTGTTGGAGGGTCTCTTGCAGAGGTGGGGGGTGGCTGTGGCTCACTGTGGGGACAACGACACGGGCAGCAGAAGTTCTGGGAAGTACTCCTTGGCATGAGCCCTCCCAGAGTCTGCCATTAGCCCCACCAAAGAGCCTAGGTAGGCTCCAGTGTTGGGCTCCCTCAGGCCAAACAACGAACAGGGAGGGAACCCAGCGCAACCCATCAGCAGCCAAGTGGATTAAAGTTTTACTGAGCTCTGCCCACCAAAGAAACAGTCAGCTCTACCCACCACCAGTCCCTCCCATCAGGAAACTTGCACAATCCTCTCAGATAGCATCATCCACCAGAGGGCACACAGCAGAAGCAAGAGGAACTACTATCCTGCAGCCGGTGGAGCAAAACCGACATTCACAGAAAGATAGACAAGATGAAAAGGTAGAGGGCTATGTACCAGATGAAGGAACAAGATAAAACCCCAGAAAAACAACTAAATGAAGTGGAGATAGGCAACCTTCCAGAAAAAGAATTCAGAATAATGATAGTGAAGATGATCCAGGACCTTGGAAAAAGAATGGAGGCAAAGATCGAGAAGATGCAAGAAATGTTTAACAAAGACCTAGAAGAATTAAAAAACCAACAAACAGAGATGAACAATACAATAACTGAAATGAAAATTACACTAGAAGGAATCAATAGCATAATAACTGAGACAGAAGAACGGATAAGTGACCTGGAAGACAGAATGGTGGAATTCACTGCTGCGGAACAGAATAAAGAAAAAAGAATGAAAAGAAATGAAGACAGCCTAAGAGACCTGTGGGACAACATTAAACGCAACAACATTCACATTATGGGGTCCCAGAAGGAGAAGAGAGAGAGAAAGGACCAGAGAAAATATTTGAAGAGATTATAGTCGAAAACTTCCCTAACATGGGAAAGGAAATAGCCACCCAAGTCCAGGAAGCGCAGAGAGTCCCATACAGGATAAACCCAAGGAGAAACATGCCGAGACACATAGTAATCAAATTGGCAAAAATTAAAGACAAAGAAAAATTACTGAAAGCAGCAAGGGAAAAACGACAAATAACATACAAGGGAACTCCCATAAGGTTAACAGCTGATTTCTCAGCAGAAACTCTACAAACCAGAAGGGAGTGGCATGATATACTTCAAGTGATGAAAGGGAAGAACCTACAACCAAGATTACTCTACCCGGCAAGGATCTCATTCAGATTTGATGGAGAAATCAAAAGCTTTACAGATAAGCAAAAGCTAAGAGAATTCAGCACCACCAAACCAGCTCTACAACAAATGCTAAAGGAACTTCTCTAAGTGGGAAACACAAGAGAAAAAAAGAACCTACAAAAACAAACCCAAAACAATTAAGAAAATGGTCATAGGAACATACATATCGATAATTACCTTAAACATGAATGGATTAAATGCTCCAACCAAAAGACACAGGCTCGCTGAATGGATACAAAAACAAGACCCATATATATGCTGTCTACAAGAGACCCACTTCAGACCTAGGGACACATACAGACTGAAAGTGAGGGGATGGGAAAAGATATTCTATGCAAATGGAAATCAAAAGAAAGCTGGAGTAGCAATACTCATATCAGATAAAATAGCCTTTAAAATAAAGAATGTTACAAGAGACAAGGAAGGACACTACATAATGATCAAGGGATCGATCCAAGAAGAAGATATAACAATTATAAATATATATGCACCCAACATAGGGGCACCTCAATACATAAGGCAACTGGTATCAGCTATAAAAGAGGAAATCGCCAGTAACACAATAATAATGGGGGACTTTAACACCTCACTTACACCAATGGACAGATCATCCAAATTGAAAATAAATAAGGAAACAGAAGCTTTAAATGACACAATAGACCAGACAGATTTAATTGATATTTATAGGACATTCCATCCAAAAACAGCAGATTACACTTTCTTCTCAAGTGCACACAGAACATTCTCCAGGATAGATCACATCTTGGGTCACAAAGCAAGCCTCCGTAAATTTAAGAAAACTGAGATCATATCAAGCACCTTTTCTGACCACAACGCTATGAGATTAGAAATGAATTACAGTGAAAAAAAGTAAAAAACACAAACACATGGAGGCTGAACAATACGTTACTAAATAAGCAAGAGATCACTGAAGAAATCAAAGAAGAAATCAAAAAATACCTAGAGACAAACGACAATGAAAACACGACGATCCAAAACCTATGGAATGCAGCAAAAGCAGTTCTAAGAGGGAAGTTTATAGCTATAGAAGCCTACCTCAAGAAACAAGAAAAATCTCAAGTAAACAATCTAGCCTTACACCTAAAGGAACTAGAGAAAGAAGAACGAACAAAACCCAAAGTTAGCAGAAAAAAAGAAATCATAAAGATCAGAGCAGAAATAAATGAAATAGAAACAAAGAAAACAATAGCAAAGATCAATAAAACTAAAAGCTGGTTCTTTGAGAAGATAAACAAAATTGATAAGCCATTAGCCAGACTCATCAAGAAAAAGAGGGAGAGGACTCAAATCAATAAAATCAGAAATGAAAAGGGAGAAGTTACAACAGACACCGCAGAAAAACAAAGCATCCTAAGAGACTATACAAGCAACTCTATGCCAATAAAATGGACAACCTGGAAGAAATGGACAAATTCTTAGAAAGGTATAACCTTCCAAGACTGAAACAGGAAGAAACAGAAAATATGAACAGACCAATCACAAGTAATGAAATTGAAAGTGTGATTTAAAATCTTCCAACAAAAAAAGTCCAGGACCAGATGGCTTCACAGATGAATTCTATCAAACATTTAGAGAAGAGCTAACACCCATCCTTCTCAAACTCCTCCAAAAAATTGCAGAGGAAGGAACACTCCCAAACTCATTCTATCACGCCACCATCACCCTGATACCAAAACCAGACAACGATACTACAAAAAAAGAAAATTACAGGCCAATATCACTGATGAATATAGGTGCAAAAATCCTCAACAAAATACTAGCAAACAGAATCCAACAACACATTAAAAGGATCATACACCATGATCAAGTGGGATTTATCCCAGGGATGCAATGATTCTTCAATATACGCAAATCAATCAATGTGATACACCATATTAACAAATTGAAGAATAAAAACCATATGATCATCTCAACAGATGCAGAAAAGGCTTTTGACAAAATTCAACACCTATTTATGATAAAAAAAAAACTCTCCAGAAAGTGGGCATAGAGGGAACCTACCTCAACATAATAAAGGCCATATACGACAAACCCACAGCAAACATCCTTCTCAATGGTGAAAAACTGAAAACATTTCCTCTAAGATCAGGAACAAGACAAGGTCCACGCTCACCACAAATATTCAACATAGTTCTGGAAGTCCTAGCCACAGCAATCAGAGAAGTAAAAGAAATAAAAGGAATACAAATTAGAAAAGAAGAAGTAAAACTGTCACTGTTTACAGATGACATGATACTATACATAGAGAATCCTAAAGATGCCACCAGAAAACTACTAGAGCTAATCAGTGAATTCGGTAAAGTTGCAGGTTACAAAATTAATGCACAGAAATCTCTTGCATTCCTACACGCTAATGATGAAAAATCTGAAAGAGAAATTAAGGAAACACTCCCATTTACCATTGCAACAAAAAGAATAAAATACCTAGGAATAAACCTACCTAGGGAGACAAAAGACCTGTATGCAGACAATTATAAGACACTGATGAAAGAAATTAAAGATGATACCAACAGATGGAGAAATATACCATGTTCTTGGATTGGAAGAATCAATATTGTGAAAATGACTATACTACCCAAAGCAATCTACAGATTCAATGCAATCCCTATCAAATTACCAATGGAATTTTTTATGGAACTAGAACAAAAAATCTTAAAATTTGTATGGAGACACAAAAGACCCCGAATAGCCAAAGCAGTCTTGAGGGAAAAAAACGGAGCTGGAGGAAACAGACTCCCTGACTTCAGACTATACTACAAAGCTACAGTAATCAAGACAATATGGTACTGGCACAAAAACAGAAATATAGATCAATGGAACAAGATAGAAAGCCCAGAGATAAACCCACACACCTATGGTCAACTAATCTATGACAAAGGAGGCAAGGATATACAATGGAGAAAAGACAGTCTCTTCAATAAGTGGTGCTGGGAAAACTGGACAGCTACATGTAAAAGAATGAAATTACCGCGATGAAGAGTGGCCCCCGCTTGCCGCAACTAGAGAAAGCCCTAGCACAGAAACAAAGACCCAACATAGCAATCAATCAATCAATCAATAAATCTTTAAAAAAAAAAAAAAGAATGAAATTAGAACACTCCCTAACACCATACACAAAAATAAACTCAAAATGGATTCAAGACCTAAATGTAAGACCCGACACTATAAAACTCTTAGAGGAACACATAGGAAGAACACTCTTTGACATAAATCACAGCAAGATCTTTTTTGATCCACCGCCTAGAGTAATGGAAATAAAAACAAAAATAAACAAATGGCACCTAATGAAACTTCAAAGCTTTTGCACAGCAAAGGAAACCATAAACAAGACGAAAAGACCACCCTCAGAATGGGAGAAAATATTTGCAAAACGAATCAACGGACAAAGGATTAATCTCCAAAATATATAAACAGCTCATGCAGCTCAATATTAAAAACACAAACAACCCAATCCAAAAAAGGGCAGAAGACCTAAATAGACATTTCTCCAAAGAAGAAATACAGATGGCCACGAAGCACATGAAAAGCTGCTCAACATCCCTAATTATTAGAGAAATGCAAATCAAATCTACAATGAGGTATCACCTCACACCAGTTAGAATGGGCATCATCAGAAAATCTACAAAGAACAAATGCTGGAGAGGGTGTGGAGAAAAGGGAACCCTCTTGCACTGTTGGTGGGAATGTAGATTGATACAGCCACTATGGAGAACAGTATGGAGGTTCCTTAAAAAACTAAAAATAGAATTACCATATGATCCAGCAATCCCACTACTGGGCATATACCCAGAAAAAAACGTAATTCAAACAGACACATGCACCCCAATGTTCATTGCAGCACTATTTACAATAGCCAGGTCATGGAAGCAACCTAAATGCCCATCGACAGACGAATGGATAAAGAAGTAGTGGTACATATATACAATGGAATATTACTCAGCCATAAAAAGGAACGAAACTGGGTCATTTGTTGAGATGTGGATGGATCTACAGACTGTCATACAGAGTGAAGTAAGTCAGAAAGAGGAAAACAAATATCATATATTAACGCATAGATGTGGAACCTAGAAAAATGGTACAGATGAACCGGTTTGCAGGGCAGAAATTGAGACACAGATGTAGTGAAAAAATGTATGGACACCAAGGGGGGAAAACCACGGTGGGGGGGGGGATGGTGGTGTGATGAATTGGGAGATTGGGATTGACATGTATACACTGATGTGTAAAAAATGGATGACTAATAAGAACCAATTGTATTAAAAAAAAAAGTTAACATGACATGTTCCTTGTCAAAAAAAAAAAAAAAACACGGGGCTTCCCTGGTGGCGCAGTGGTTGAGAATCTGCCTGCCAATGCAGGGGACACGGGTTCGAGCCCTGGTCTGGGAAGATCCCACATGCCGCAGAGCGACTAGGCCCGTGAGCCACAATTACTGAGCCTGCGCGTCTGGAGCCTGTGCTCCGCAACAAGAGAGGCCGCGATAGTGAGAGGCCCGCGCACCGCGATGAAGAGCTGCCCCCGCTTGCCGCAACTGGAGAAAGCCCTCGCACAGAAACGAAGACCCAACACAGCCATAAATAAATAAATAAATAAATAAAATTAAAAAAAAAAAAAAAGAATAGCATTTCAATGGTCTTTCTATAGTTCAATGACATGTTTTTTTCAGTGGGGTAGACATTACATATGGAATCATTTTGTCTCCTTCCAAACACAAATTCTATAACTGCAATATATTTTAGTTATAAAATTATTTGCTAATCAGAGAATATACGCAAAATATGGAAATACTAAAAGCTACAACACAAAGTAGCATTTTCTAATTTTTTTTAGACTGGTAAATTCTTTTTATTATCGTATAAAATTAGAAAACCTTACATATTAAACATTTCATTGTAGCGTTTTTATCACTATAGTGATTTTACAGTAAGATAAAGCACAATTTGCTGAGAAATACAAAATTACACAGCATGTCCTAAAATGTAGATTGAAATGTAACTGCCGGATATAAGAAGAAAATAGATTAAATGGAGCTTTTATGACCTGATAATTCTTCTATGTTCTGTTTTTAAAAACTCAACTGATTTTCATAATTTTCATAATTTCTGTGTTTTATTTCAGCCTGCATGTCTCTGCGGAAACATAAGGAAAATTATTTGAAAGTTTACACTAAATAAAACTGTTATATTTTCTCTTTCTAACATTACATTCTGAAATATTAGAAATAACATGCTTTCAAGATTAAATTTTGATCAGGTGAATGCAATTTGTAAACCAGGTGAAGATCAGCTGGATGTAAATTTGCAGAATTATTTTTATGCTCTCTCTGAACTGTATAATTCAGCATGTGCTCCTTATGCATCCTCTCCTATAACTACATATATAATAAAGATGAGGTAAACAATACAAGAATGAAAATAAAAACAAACCATATACGGCCAAAATGACCATGGTGGTGAAGAAGTTTTGTCCTAGTTACAGCTACCCTAAATCTCCTGACTATGGGACAGTCACTCCATCCATATGGTTTGAAACCTCTCAAATGGTTCAACAATTTTATAATTATTTGCAAAATAATAACAAATTTAAAAAATTAGGGGCTTCCCTGGTGGTGCAGTGGTTGAGAGTCTGCCTGCCAATGCAGGGGACACGGGTTCGAGCCCTGGTCTGGGAGGATCCCACGTGCCGCCGAGCAGCTAGGCCCGTGGGCCACAACTGCTGAGCCTGCGCGTCTGGAGCCTGTGCTCTGCAACAGGAGAGGCCGCGACGGTGAGAGGCCCGCGCACCGCGATTAGGAGTGGCCCCCGCTTGCTGCAACTAGAGAAAGCCCTCGCGCAGAAACGAAGACCCAACACAGCCAAAAATAAATAAATTAATTAATTAATAAAAAATTTTTTTAAATTAAAAAAAAAACCATTAGGACTTCTCTGGTGGTCCAGTGGTTAAGACTCCACACTTCCAATGCAGGGGGCTCGGGTTCGACCCCTGGTTGGGGAACTAAGATTCCACGTCCCACGTGGCGTGGCCACATAAAAAATTAATAACTGAAACAAGAAACTGATACCAACACTACTCTGGCTTTGATGACATAAGCTCCTGGAATCCTTACTGGGAAAAACTAACATAAAACAAAACCCTGAACAAACCCTCATCAGGGTTCCCGCAAACTGGGCAACTTCCATATTTAGTAAAAGGTCAAGACTGGCTGAAAGGGGTGCTGGGCCTGTGTGAACACACTGGACCAGGGAGACCAGGTTAGGTTATGGAAATAAGAGATATGAAATCTTCCAAATTCATACAATTGTCGTAACCGGGGCACAGGCCCTCTAAGGCATGCTGGTAAAGGCAACAGATTTTTTTTTGCGGCATTTAGTCTATACTGTAATTTACCCAAAGGGGCCAAAGAGCAGCATGTATTCCTTTTCTTGCCTTTTTTCAGTGTAGAGCTGTCCTCTCCTCTCCTACCCAGCCTGGACCCTCTGCTCTAAAATTATACCTAATAAGCTAAACTCAAACTCTATCAGGTGTGACGATCTGGTTCAGGTAAGTCACTAACATATCCATGTTCAAGAAATATAACCCAAGGACCTCCGATACAAGCATCAAAAACTAAATGAAACAGAAATCTCTAACCCGTCGATTTTAGAAGAGAAGCTTTGAGTAGGAAGATTTAAGGTGATACCAGTCAACTCTCAATATTCTCTAGCCCAAGAAAAATATATGGAAGTAAAGATATGAAACAGCATTACACCAAGAACCAGCCACAGCCCTATTCCAGCTCTTTTGTAAGCAACTCTAAATACTGTCTGTTTCATTTAGAATAATTCAATATTAATTTTAAATCAGTTTTAAAGTGAATGCAAGATCTCTCTTATAAACAAGGCTAAAACATGTAATGCTTTATTGTTGTTAATTTCATTTGTCAAAGCTAAGAAAGCAAAGGTTCTATCTGGCTATGAATGGGTTTACTTCATTGTTTGACAAGATACATAGCTATTGACAACGGAATTTGGATAATAATGATCAATAAATTAGACAGTTATATTTCCACTGATCTCAATTTCCAAAACAGTGGTCTATTTAATGTATGTTGCTATCTTCTTTAAGAGTAGACAAATCAAAATGACATGTTTTGAGCTTGTGCTGGTAATTGTCAACATGAGAGCTGGAATTTAAAACAAAGTATACCTCTGGAGGAAATGAAGAAGTCATAGTAACACGACTCAGGTACACTCAGAAAATTTCCTTAAGACAATGTATCTCTTGCTAAAAACAGCAGATACTTTTCAGTTAACATTAATGAAACTAACAGAGGCACTGTTTTAAAAAAAAAGGTCCTCTACATTCATTGCTGAGTCACTTCTACTGCTACCATCTGTATTAAGCTACTTTACATTTCCATATTAAACCTTGAGTTCTCCACACCCAGCCTCCAGCAGTTCGCATTCACACTTTTTCAACAGTTCTTTAATTCGGTGAAATAAAAATGCTGGTTGGGTTTTATGAATCTACGAAGCAGATTAGTAGAAAGATGATTAAAACATGTTCCCTACTCTTAAAAATGCATTATCTAGTAACATGTAATATAATGTAAGAGTGTCTACTTTTATTAAAGACTGAAGAATTTTATTGGATGAACTACATACAAATAAGGAAATTATAAATACTCAGCTTGGACAAGGAACCAGTGGAATAGCACTTATCTTGGTGAATTGGCTTTTCCCAGTTCCAGTCTGTTTTCATTGTTTGCCAGCTGACTACCTCTGAGTTCTGGGTCCCTGGGACAATCTTTTCATGATGGCTACACATCTAGCTCCAGACCAAAATTGTACCCTATGAAACCACTCAACTGAACCACAGACTAATTGCTTCTCTGAATTTCTTTAATATGTTATTCTAAAGCCTCTTGACTTAAGGTCCAACAACTCTCATTCTTGCTTTTATGCCTTGACTTATCCAATCCCACTTTTTTTCTATACCAAAAGGTAAGTCAGACATTCCCAAGTTTTTGTTCATCTGGACACACTGTGAGATAATTAGAGCAATGGGTATAAGCAGAAGTTTCATGGGCTGGATCCCAGTGCATGCAAGGCTGAGGCCCTCTCTTCTAGCTCATGTTTTTTGTTTTTTTTGTTTTATCTTTGGCTGCGTTGGGTATTTGTTGCTGCATGCAGGCTTTTCTCTAGTTGAGGCGAGTGGGGCCTACTAACTACAAATAAGTTTAGTTAAATAAAAACTCTTACATACGTTAGGGTTGTTTCCATTCTCCAGACTTGCTCGAGGTCTTCATCAGGGTCCTTGAACCCAGTAAAGGAGTAGTAAGACTTGTCCCATTTGATGGGCCTGTCAGATATCCTTTTGGCCTCTTTGAGAGGCTGGGAATGCACATTAGTATTCAAGCTTTGGATATGTTCAATAGATAAACTGCAGGAGTTGAGAATATATAACACTGTGCTTAGCAGATCTCTGGTGTGCAAAGTAAATTTGACTGCTCGAAATCCTAGAGAATATAATTCCCCCAAACAGTTAATACAGGTGATTATTGGCTTTACTTGAAAAACAGTTTTTCATACATTTATAGAATCAAAATCTTTTAAAACACTCCATTACTGATTAAAATTCATCCTATTGGAAAATCATCTGTAAATGGAAAACTACATCCCTTCTCCAAAACTATACCACACTACCTCCATCTTCATGAAGTCCTCTGTCAGCTCCCTTTTCTAGTTTGGCACCAGTGACCAAACCCACCCCAGCCCAAGAAGGGGATTGAGAATATTTTCAATGCTGTTCATAAATTTGGTCTCTACAGTCTAAGGGATGGAAAAGCTCTCCTATGAGCACGTGTCCAGCAGAGAGGGTGTCCAGCACTAAAGAGAAGGGGGAGGGGGGAGGTAGGGGGAGGGTGGGGCAGGCTGCCCTGCCACAGTGGTTCAAGGAGGGGGGCCAATCCAGTCTCAGGGGTCACAGAAACCCATCTCAAATTTTCTCTGCGGTTGAAAGAGACTGTCCTCATACTCCCCCATCCAGCTAGCTAGGGACACAATATTTTCAGAAGTGACTCAAAATTCCCTAATTTTTTAAAAGTTAGCACTTCACAATCTGACTTTAATGCAAGTAGTCAGTGGGCTCAGGGTAGTAATCTAACTTACGTCAACAATAGGAAATCTACTGGTTCCCCTGCACCTTTATTGGGTGTTAAACATGGCGCTAGTTGCATTTACATAACTTTTCAATGAACACTCTCAGCAGTGCCATTATTATCTCTTTTCAAATGTGAAGAAGCAGAGGTTCGAGGAGGTTAAGAAGCGTGAAGTGAGGGCTTAAATCTGAGCTGCCACCAAGCCAAGCATTTTCCCCATTATAACATGCTGACTCTTTTTTCTTTCTCTGGAAAAATTTCTTAAATTGGTTTTGAAAATTATACAAGCGTTATATAAGTACATCCTTCTTGTAAAATTATATATACAAAGTAAAAGTCTCCTGTTGACAGGCACACAACCTCACACTTTCACTAGATGTAACCCTATTGACATTTAGGTACACAAGCATTTAGACCTGCACTGCCTAATATGGTGGCTACTAGCCATATGTGGCTATTTATTGATAAAATTAAATTGACTGAAATTAAATAAAATTTTAAATTCAGTTCCTGGTCATACTAGCCCCACTTCAAGTGCCCAGCAGCCACATGGGGCTAGCGCCAGCTGGACCACACAGCGCTCATACAGAACAGTTACATCACCGCAGAAAGTCCTCTTGGACAGCACTGCTCTAGACCTTTCCTATGTGCTCTGTGTGTATGTTATATATGATATATACGCTTATGTGTTTGCACGAACACACACGCACAGTGTGAATTGTTCCTTTTTAACATATAAACTGCACCATTCTGGATCTATTACTTTGAACTTGCTTTTGTTATTTAACCTTGGTGACTCTTCCATTATCTGTATGTATACATCATTCTCTTTCTTTTTAGTAGCTCTATACTAATCCACATAATCAATGTAGCGTAATTTATTTAAACACTTCCAAAACTGATGACCATAAAAGTTGTTTTTAATTTTTCACCATTCCATACAAGACTGAAATGCGTTTTCTTTGCCACGATGACCGTCATCACAGTCTAAATCATTCTCAGAGATACCTGCTATGCCTGCCACATAGATTTATAGAATCTATAACATGCAAACTAAGAAAGACTTTTTAGTTGAATCATTGACGGTAAAGGGAGAAATACTGGTAGGAAAATTATTCTAGTCAGTGAAAGAGGAAAGGAAAATCCAAATTCTGCATTTGAAGTTAGGAAGAAATAGTTTATCCTCAGAAGAGGTAAGTCAAGGAATAAATCTCAGTTTCTCTCTTATCAATTCCATTAATTATTTAATCCAATGTAAATGCTGCTATATAGTGTGGAATGCTTGTGCCAGACTGCACATAACTTTTATTGGGAAATATTACCCAATTAGTTTAGTTTGCATTTGATTACTGAGGCTAAACATTTTTATATGCGTATTATTTCCTGAACTGTCTAGTCACTGCATCTGCCCGTTTTTGTAACCAAGCTACTCTGTTTTCTTTTTGACTTCTAAGAACTCCATATATATATAATTTATTTTTTTTAATTAATTTATTTATTTTTGGCTGTGTTGGGTCTTCCTTGCTGCGCATGGGCTTTCTCTAGTGGCGAGCGGGGGCTATTCTTTGTTGCGGTGTGCGAGCTTCTCACTGCGGTGGCTTCTCTTGTTGTGGAGCACAGGCTCTAGGCACCTGGGCTTCAGTAGTTGTGGTGCACGGGCTTAGTTGCTCCTCAGCATGTGGGATCTTCCCGGACCAGAGATGGAACCCGTGTCCCCTGCACTGGCAGACGGATTCTTAACCACTTCGCCACGAGGGATGGATGGATGGATGGATGGATGGATGGATGGATGGATTTATTTATTTATTTTGATTGATTGATTGATTGATTGATTGGCTGCACCATGCAGCTTGTGGGATCATCGTTCCCTGACCAGGGATTGAACCTGGGCCCTTGGCAGTGAGAGCACAGAATTCCCACTGGACCACCAGGGAATTCCCACTAATTTATTTTTTTATAGTCTATTTTCATTTAATAAACGGTTCAAAGTTAACCATTAACTGAAAGTAGAGGATTTTTCTCTTTACTCAGCCAGAGCTGACGACAGCTATTTGTTTTAGCATTTGTTCACAGAAAGCTCTTAGTAAATCTTTAGACTGTTTTAAAGTTCATTCTAAAAATAAAGTTATTTCCTCAAGGATCACGAAAAGGATGGACAGACCCATGTTTATCCTTTAAATCCAGTTTAAAGTATCACTGGATCACGGCTAAAGCAGTGACAAAGGACAAAACAGAAGGTTGTACATGAAGACTAATCAGATTTTAGAAACAGCATGAGGCTGGAGTTAAAGGGTTCAAGACCCCTATTCTGCCTCCATGGTCCTGGGACATTACTAAGTTACAGTTGGGCAAATACTACCTTCCTCACAGGGTACTTTGAGGACTAAATAAGAGAATGTAAGCTATATTTTTTAAAGATATAAATTGTTATATACACATTTAATACTTAAAACAGCACTGAAATAGGAAGGGGACAAATAGGAACACTTCAGTTTTCTAGTCAGAAAAGTTTAAACATAAAAAATGGCTCACCAAACACATGCAACCAGGAATAGAATCTAACTCCAGGAACACACGCAATTAAATGATATTATTTTCTATGACAAGGCTTCAATCCGAAGGTCTTCTAGCAACGTTAGACAGATCGGACACATCACACCAAGCCTGCAAGGGACACACGAGAAATAAGAAACGTACCTGAAGTGCTGAAGTGTTCCTGGCCATCAGAGGAATTCTGGTCTGTTTCTCTTACATAAAACACAAGCTGGGTTGGTTTCAAAGACTTGAAGCCTGATTTCTGGAGGTTTTCTAAGTAGGCACTTAATCTCTTAAGAGAATTTTCATTGACTTCTTGGAAAAAAATATTAAGAGGCATTTATACACAAAATAGAACAAGGAAACATCAGAAATTATATCCTGACCTTTAAACACATTGTTGAGTGTATTAAAGAATTTAGTATTAAAAAATGGTGGGATTTCATAGCTCCTCAGTACAGGATAAAATTCGATCCACACCTCACAGCATGGAACTCCATAGGGATGAGATGTAAAAAAAAAAAAAAAATGTGGCCATATAAGTACTAGAGAAAACATGGCTGAGTTCCTTTATAACTTAGATGTGGGAAAAGCCTAACTATGACTGAATATCTCAAGTAATAAATGACTGATAAATCCAATTACCTAAGATAGTTTAAAAACTTAATATAGCACAGAGAACTATATTCAATATCCTGTGATAAACCATAATGGAAAAGAATATGAAAAACTATACACATATTTCTGTATAACTGAATCACTGTGTTGTATGGTAGAAATTAACACAATATTGTAAATTTTTTTAAAAATCTTAAAAAAAGAACACATAAAAAACCACACATTTTTAAGGAAAACACACACACACACACACACACACACACACGAGTCTACAGACAAAAATCGACTGGGAAAAAATATTTGCAAGTTATTTCATAGCAAAGAGCTAATTTCTCTCTACATAAAAGGCTCTTAAAATGCCTATCCAGAGGGCTTCCCTGGTGGGGCAGTGGTTAAGAATCTGCCTGCCAATGCAGGGGACATGGGTTCGATCCCTGGTCCGAGAAGATCCCACATGCCGCGGACCAACTAAGCCCGTGCGCCACAACTACTGAGCCTGCGCTCTAGAGCCTGTGAAGCACAACTACTGAAGCCCACGTGCCTAGAGCCCGTGCTCTGCAACAAGAGAAGCCACCGCAATGAGAAACCCGCGCACCGCAACGAAGAGTAGCCCCCGCTCGCCGCAACTAGAGAAAGCCCGCGCGCAGCAACAAAAACCCAACACACCCAAAAATAAATAAATTTATTAAAATGCCTATCCAGAGATTGGTTGAATTATGGTATCTTCATTCAACGTAATGCTACACAACCAAAAGGAGAAAAAGGGGGAAAGAATGTGACACAGGCAATATATATGAAAGGACATGGAGTGATTTCTAGGATACACTGTTAAGTGAAAAAAGAAATGTCTTTTAGTGAAGGAACAGCTCCAAGAAATGGCATAAATAATAACTTTTCTTCTTATCCCTATAGGTCTCTTCTCAGAAACACACTGTGATCTGAAATTAGGAACGGTCCATTTATTTTTGTTTAATTTATTATAATACACCACTCTCAGCTATGACAGTCCCATGAGCAGCTGAGAGAATTTCCTGTTAGTGAAGGACTAAATCTTCATAATTATTTTTTGATACATATTTCTATTTTTGCCAAAAAAAAAAAAAAACAGGCAGAACAACCCAGAAATGAATAAAAATGACTGCCAACAGGAAGTTAATGGGATTGGGGTAAATGAAATTGGGATGGGAGTGAAACTCCTGAGTAAACTTTGTGTTTAGCTTTGATTTTTGAAACCTATACATGTTTTGCCTATTTTAAAACTGAATTAAAATTAAGAGGATAAAACAGCAACAGCTGTGCTTCACTCTGAGATCCTGGCCTGATGCCATAACTACATGCGACTCTATGCCTCTTTCCCTTAGAAAGGGGTGAACGTGCCCTACAAGAGTCAGGGGAAAACTGACATAGAAGACAAACTTATGGTTACCAAAGGGGAAGTGGAGGAGGGATAAATTAAGAGTTTGGGATTAACATATACACACTACTATATATAAAATAGATAAACAACAAGGTCCTACTGTATAGCACAGGGAACCATATTCAATAACTTAAACTATAATGGAAAAGAATATGAAAAAGAATATATATATATATCTGAATCACTTTGCTGTACACCGGAAACTAACACAACGTTGTAAATCAACTATACTTCAATAAAAAATTTTTTAATTAAAAAAAGAGCATTACCAAATCTTTAAGTAAAATGAAAGTGAAATGATGTAAATTGCACCCATGTTAAAGACAAGTTATTGAAAAATATAAAATTCTTCCTATGAAGTTTAAAAAAATGCATGTGGCTGCATTCAGGGCTCATAGGATAATCCAGGATAAGCACCTCCTCTCGAAATCTGTAACTAAGTCACATACCTTAATATACAAGGTAAAATTCACAGGTTCCAGGAATTAGGACATGACACATCCTTTGGAGCCAGCATGCAATCCATTGCACTTGGTGACAGGATCACCATTATAAACTCCCCTTTGTTGCATTCTGCCTTTGAATGACTTTGCAGAGAGAAGCCGCCACCTGTGGGTGTCACGCCAAGTCCACCTGAGACCCTGGCATTATTTCACATCCACTCACACCCCCAAAGTTAGGGTCTCCCATGATTCCAGCCTCTACTGAGCCTGCCCTATTCATTGGGCACTTGGGTTGGATCCAGCCTCTCACTTTTCTAATTGGCTAGTTGTGACTTTTTTTGTGCACAGCGCTTCTCTTTTCTCCTTGGGCCAATGGGTTCCAGAATAGAGCTGCGTCATGGGTCTTCTGTGCCAGTTCCCCCTTTACTGCTGCTCAACTTCCAACCCACCCTTCACACATGCTCTGCAGTAATGAACAGGATTCCTTTAAGCTTCTGTCCTTCAGAGTGAGCACAATGGTAAGCTTTTCCAGTAGAGGGCGCTAGGGGGACGTTGCAGAGAGAGGCGCCCTCCTGCTGGTTTTGGAGGCTGCAAGATTGATTGGTCACAAGTGTAGGTGTGATGGCATCTGGTGCAGACCTGCCCAGCCATGGGCGCAGAACCCGTGGCCCTCACAATGTAATAGAGACAAATCTGACTCCATATCGGATGTGTTTCTTTTACTTTAACCTTTGTAGCCTACTGCTTTTGCTACAAGTTAATTACTAAAGGGATGTTGCCTATAAGCTTAAATTATACATAATGGCCCACCTCTGGGATGCCTGCCTCCCAGGTAATGAGCATTAAGCTAAAATATCTTTGTTAACTCACAGCAAACATCCTGAGCACGCCCACATGTGAGTGGCTGCAGGAATGAAGGAATCAGAGTCTGAACAGAACCAGGAGTTTACTCCCTTCCCTTCTAGTATAAAAGAAGCCTGAATTCTAGAGAAGATGGCTCTCTGGGACACTACTCCACCCTCTTCTCGGTCTGCTGGCTTTGCAAATAAAGTCACTATTCCTTGCCCCAGCAAATTGTCTCTCAATTTACTGGCCTGTCAGGAGACAAGCAGTATGAGCTTGGACTCAGGAACATCAACACACTGCAAACTCCGGGCCTCCTGCCCCCACTGGCACTCCAACTTCCTCTGCTTGTTCACAGGCCTAGCCATCAGCTGACCTGCCTGCACCTGCTTTGTGCCCCAGAGAGTTGCTTCCTGCTTACCCAGTGCTTGGGGAGCCACGGCAGGAGCAACCCAGCCAACTTCTCTGCCACCAACGAGGCCTGAACACAGGACCTCGAGAGAGGACCCCTTCCAAGCTTTTTTCCTCCTGGGAGGCTCTCCCTCAGCACTAGGGCCCATATTGAGTTTTATTACATCTTAGAGTCATTCTTTTATCTAAGTTGTTGGGCTGCACCCCTCAAGCCAGCAAGCCCTGTACTCGCCCAGCCTCAAGCCAGAAGAAGCAGCCCAGAGTCGGCAAGGGCAACCTCAATGGTTTAATGGATAGGAGGATCTTACACGTCTGAAGCAAGGTCCTGGAGCGAGACACCAATGGCGTGCAGCAAACAGCGGGCGGGACATGACAGCAGTCTTCACTCCAGGGGGAGAGAAGTGGGGGGGGGGGGGGCGGGGAGAGGTTACCAGTTAAAGGAGGAACTGACGTCAGATTGACTCACCGGTTGCCAGAGAAACCAGCAGAGGAGCACGCCCCTTACTGCCCCTTTGATAAACCAGCATAGTGGAGAGAGTTCTGATCTAAAGATTAGAACAATCACCAGCTGGGGCCGGGGGCAAGTACACAGGCATTTACTGATGAGGTTCTACGACTGAGAGGGAAGGTCAGTCATGTGAATCAGGTATAGGTAAAGCAGGGGATGTACAGAGAGCAGGAGAACAGCCATCATGTTGGGTGACCTGATCAGACAAAATTTACCAATTTTTATATTGTTTCCCCGTTTAAATGTGAGTTCCGTCTTGTGATTGGACCCAGACCTGATTCAGCAGTACCTCCAGCCTTGGGGATGAGTCCAGGCTTCACTCCTCCTGGGTGCTCCCCACCTAGACGACCCTGCACAGATGCTCCAGCTTTCTGAATCCAGCTAGCATACTGGTCATTCATTTAAAAAAAAGAAAAAAATCATTGACTATATCCTTGGTGCTGAGATACAGCAGGCTGGCTCGGCCTCAGCAGCCCACCTCTTCCTCAAAGGACATAAAGCTCATAGGCTCTGTGACATTTCTCAGGTGGGGGAAGCCTGAATGTGTTCTGGAAGGAAGAACTGCTGTGGTCCTGTTGTCTGCACAGTTAGGCCCTGCAGCGTGAACCTGCCTGGGTATAAACCGGCAGGAGAGGAACACTCAGGGCTTCTGAATCAGGTAAGGCGCTGTGAAGCCAAGGCAGGCCAAGAGCGGGGATTTTAGGACCTGGGGGTGCCCTGGAGACCCCTGCTCTGGTTGCTTCCCACCGGCTGTGGGCTCCAGGCTGGGCATTTACAACTGGCCTCCTGTTTCCATTTCCTGAGGAAGGAGGCAGGTGGGCTCTAGGCTAGATATTTACAACCAGCCTCCTGTTTGCACTACGAGATAGAAATAACAACAGCAACAGGGTAAGTAGCTGGACTTTGTCTCCTGAGGACACTTTAAGATAACAGTCATGGCGGGGACAGAGAGGGGCTAAACCCTTTTTGAGTAAAAAATAAAGAGGTCACATGTTTCCCATCCTTGGGGCAAGGGAGACACTGCACATGCGCAGAAAGCCTCCTTGGGGGTCAAAAAGGAGGGGGCGCCACCCCATAATAGGTGATGCCAAGGCCCCCCCATAGGCCTCTGGGCTGGAATCCATGTCCGGGAGGGTCCTAGGGCAGGTCAGGTGGGGAAAAAGAAACCAAATAATGGGCCAAAGATAAACAAAGAGCCGGAAGAACTGCCCTGTATAAATGACTTAACTGCCTCTTTCCCGTGCTCCTCATCATTAGCGGAGACGCCCACACCCTCTCTCCCGGTGTGTATTTCTGCCTCGCTTCTGTCTTAGATAAACAAACTGTTTCTCTGTGTGCTTTCCCACTTGTCCTATGTCTCTAATAATAAACTTTGTACCTGTTTTTACAGTTTTTGCCTTCTTGAGAAATGCATTTTTCAATGGAGGCAAGGGCCAGGGGAATTTAGCTTCCAGCCTCTAGCCCCTGGTGGACTAACGGCTAGGATTCCTAGTTTTCATCCAGGCTACCCAGGTCCAGTTCCTGGGCAGAGAACTAAGATCTTGCTTCAAGCCACCACTCACTGCTATCTCTCCAAGATCAGGTGCATCCCAGCCAGAACCAGTGCATGACCCACAAGGGTGATGTCCAGCTCCACATGGCTCAGGGTGCAGCCCATTTGGCCAGCCCCCTCGTCCCCCACTCTGGGACCCACGCAGCACCCATGGCCCATCCCGGGCTGGGTCTCACTTCCTGCCTTGTCTCACCGAGCCAAGTCCGAGATGAGACCAGGAAGGTGCGATAGCCCCTCCACCGTGTGGCCTGGAACAGGAGATGGCACAGGCGGCTGTCCCCACCCAGAAGTCTCCCCGGAGCATGCAGTGGCGGGTAGCACGCAGGATGCCCCCATCCACGCGGGTCAGGGCAGGACCCACCCACTCGGCTCTCAGCCAGCAGGAGAGGTACGGGGATTAGAGGGCAAGCCTGAAAGGAGCCTCCAGGAGGTACAGGAGGGAGGGAGTGGGCCAGTGGTCTCAGCACAGAAAGCTGTTGGAGCGAGACCCCAGCTGAAGTCTTTGTTAAAGCCTCCCGAGCGGGGGCAGGGCAAGGCCCACCTCATCCTCTAGGTGAGGTTCAACATGCCCTGAAGTGGAGAGGCCGGTCCTCAAACCCAGACCCACTGGCTCCAGAGCACGAGCCCTCTGGCGGTCCAGTGGTTAGGGCTCCGCGCTCTCACTGCCGAAGGCCCAGTTTCGATCCCTGGTCAGGGAACTAAAACCTCATAAGCCGAGTGGTGTGGCCAAAACAAACAAACAGAGCACAAGCCCTCTAGGCTCTGCCCAGCCACAGCCCTAGGCAGGAAGGTTCAGCACCTGTCACCGCATGACAGTGGGCAAAGCTGGCTCTGAAACATGCCTGACGACATGTTCAGGGAAACCGCACAGAGGACCCTGTGCACTTGACCAGCAACACACACACCACAAGTGCGATGGGGGACTGGGCCGAGCCGGGGTCATTTGTGCTGCACGTGACCCTGGAACCCAGGGCCAGGGGATCATTGTGCAGAGAGCCAGCTGAAGCCATCCAGCATCTCCCAGCCCAGGACCCTCCCCACTGCCCATCTGCAGGGCCAGCCGTTCAGGCCTACCCTCTGTCCCTGGCCATCGCCTGGGGTGGCCGGATCCCTCTGCGCTGACCAAAACTGCTTCCTTAGGGAGAGGTGAACTCTACAAGGGGGCAGCAGAGAACTTGGCGGTCCATGGGGCCATGTTCCCCCTGATAGCCTGAGGTTTGCATGTTCTTCACGCACTGGCCTATCATCCTGCTGTATCATCCTGGACAGTTAACCAGGTACCTTTGGATTGGCTTAAGTCAAAGCAAGGTAGGCAGTGGCTAGACAAGAGGAAGAACTTCCTGACCATCAGAAAACTCACCAGAATCAGGATGTGGTGATTCTATCACTTGGGAAGCAAACAGACCACCAGAGTAACTCAGAGGCTCAGTGACGACCCGCTGGGGGTACAAGGACAGCCCTGTTTTCCAGCACCTGGGGTGGGGCGGGGGGCGGGCTCATGCGCCGCTTGCCCATGCTCATGCGGCCAGTGTCGGAGCAACCTAGGTTCACAGCCCCCTCCCCATTCAGGACCCCCGTCCATGCAGGTCACCAGCGGGGATGTGCTCTTGGCTCCAGGTCAGCCCATCAGCAAAGGCATCCTGCAGCCCACAGTGACCTGGAACAGGTAAGATCAGGATGCCAAGCGGGCCCAGCCCCAGGGGAACAGGTACTTTACGTGGTCATGAGCACCCTGAGGAAGGGAGTCCTGCAGTCTTGGGGGTCTTGAAACCCTTTGTGGAGTGTTTCCCAAGGCCGCCTCTGGGCAGGCACCAGGCTTGGCATAACACTGGAAGGTTCACCCAGTGAAGGGGCCATAGGTGCTCGGGGTCTCCCAGGGTGGGCTGATGGCTGCATGAAAACATTAGCACACAAGGGGAATAAGGGGTCCTGCTCAGTCAGTGGGATATGGTGATTTATAATAAGAGACGTATTGTTGGTCTCCATCCCTGTCCCCACTCGCTGCACCGAGCTCCTAAAACACTTGGAATTTTTTGAGTGCTGAGAGCCTAAAGGTGTCTTTTGTTACGTTAATGAGGTGACTGTTGCAAACACCTGCGGATGGGGGTTGGTTGCCCAGGAAACCAACCATGTGATTAGAGGGTAGGAACTTTCAGTCCCACCTCCTGACCTCCAAGGAGGAGAAAGTGGCTACAGGTTGAATCAATTGCCGTTGGCCAATGATTTAACCGTTGTAATGTAATGAAACCTCCATAAAACCCCCCAGTAAATAGACAGGGTGAGTGGACAAGTGGAGGTGCTGGGAGAGTGGGGCTCTCAGAGAGGGTTGGAAGCTCCGTGCCCCTTCCCACGTTCCCTGCCCTAGGCATCTCTTCCATCTGGCTGTTTCTGAGTTTTATCCATTTATAATAAATTGGTGATCTAGGAAGTAAAATGTTTCTCGGAGTTCTGTGAGCTGGTCTACGAAATTAATCAAACTTGAGGAGGGGCTTGTGGGAACCTCTGATCTATAGTGGGTCAGATGCACAGGTGACAACCTGGCCCTGCAACTGGTGTCTGAAGTGGGCGACAGGGTGGGCAGTCTTGTAGGACTGAACGCTTGGCCTGTGAAATCTGATGCTATCTCCAGGTTGTGAAAGGAAAATAAAAATGGAGTCAGTATTGCCAAGAGAGCTCTCTAAAATAGAGCCAGGAGGCCACTGAGGAAGTAAGACATGCACACCTGATTCAGCAGTACCTCCAGCCTTGGAGGTTTCGTTAACTGCAGGGCCTTTGTTGTTATCCACTTGCTTGCAGAGGGTTGGGGGTGAGGGTTATACCCACTGCTGGCTGGCTTTCCAGATTAGAGACCCCGTGGACAATCAGGCCAAACTTGACAGGAAACTCCTGCCAAGACTTTTTCACATATACACTGTCAGTGGAAGTGGCCCTGCGAGGTCACGAGGTAGAGGACCAAGCCATGCTGTCCCAGAAGGGCTTAGATGGTTTTGTCCATGGGATTTATAACAGTCACTGTTACTCTGGGGACTCTGCTGGTGTAGACTGAGCCCTGGTCCCTGCCCCAGTGCTGAGCTTGAACTTCTCTGGGCCTCTCTGAGACACTTGTTGGGACTCTTGGGGGTTGGTTGGGAGTGAGGCTAAGAGCCCCTGCAAGGTCAAGGCTGGGGGCCTGGCCCCAACAGCTCTGCCTGAGAGGCCAGCACCCCCAGCCATGACAACGAGGTCTTTGTCAAGGCCAACCAGCAGGGAGCCCGGAGAGTGTACTCTGGTCCTCCCACCACCCACCCTGTGGAGCTAATGGCCCCTGCCACTCTCAGAAGCAGTCATGCCGTTGGCATCAGCTAACCCCACCCTAGGCCTGACCTCCAGGCCCCCTGTGTCCCCAGCGCCTCACCCAGTCCTGGTTCCTGGGAACACAGTCACAGACTGTGCAGTTGAGCAGAAGTGCAGACAGGCTTGCTCACCCCCACGTCATGCAGGGAGGGAAACTGAGGCCAAGAGAGGAGGGGTCCTGGCTGCGTCAGAGGGTCATCAGCCAGAGAATCAACGCTGGACGCCAGGCCTTTACTCTCCAGCCCAGAGAACTGGCGTTTCCCGGGGTCCTCAGGCTGGGACAGTGTGTTTCAGAGCCTCCACTTACCACCTCCTGCCCAGCATGGCTGCATCAGCAGGCAGCGGTCACTCCATTCCTGGAGGGCCGAGCGGCTGCTCACTGTGTCCCCAAAGCGTCACCCAGAGCCTATTCCACCGGGGAAGGCACAGAGCTGGGCTGGGGGTGGGGCTCTCTGCCCAAAGGCCCCCTGGCCTCAGGCCGTCCCTCCCGCCCCGGCTCTAGCTCCTTTCTGATCAGGGCCCAGGCTGGCCCTCAATGCTGCCCCCAAGCCCAGGTGGCCCCAGGTTGTGCCCAGGGACACCAGGCCTTCGAGTCCCACTCATCCTGGCTTGTTCCTATCTCAGCCAAGTGGGGGATCCTTCTGGCTCTGGCTGGGAACTATTACTCTGCTGCCAACATTAGAATTGGATTCTTGAACCCCAAAGAGTTAAAAACACCAAGATGTCTCAAGAGGTAAAGGAAGTTCTAGAAAACATTATGTGTCAAAATCTAAGTTAAATTTATATGGGGTTTGAAAACATTGGGCACATTCCTGTAAGAACTCCACAGAGGGTCCTGAGTGCTTCCAGGGGAGGCGGAACGGTCCTTGCAGGGCATGAAGGCGTACAGGTGGCAGGAGACAATGTCTCAGAAAGATGCTCAGAGGGCGTGCCCCGGCACATTCTCTCAGGCTCAAAAGGAAAATCGGTTATTCCCAGTAAGGACGTTTTTCAGCTTGCAGGTGAAGGCGCAGGGGGCAGAAGGGCTGGGAGGAAGGGTAGAGGCTTGTGACAGAGGCGCTAGCCCAAGGGGGCCGAATGGCGGCGGAGCGCCTCCTGGCGGTGAGATGGTGACAGGAATTGCTGAGAACAGCGTGGGGCTCCGGGCTCCAGCTTTGGCCGGGAGATGGGTCGGCGTAGCTGGGACGGAGTTTCGGGAGCCAATCTCTTCCAGTGAAGCGCTAGGACGGGGTGGAGGGGCGGCCTTCTGCGCGTGTGCTGGCTGAGCTCTGGGCGCCGGGAGGACCTCCCTGCACGCTCCCTTGCTGAGATCTGGGTCTCTCTCCTGGCTTCTCTACCGGGGCTGGAGAAGCTGCGGGTGCGTCTGCCCTCAGCGGGGGGTAGGTGATTTCTCTAGTTATCTCGTTTACCCAGAAAAACGTATCTAGAGGCTTCTTCCCCTGTCCGAACTGACTCTTTAACATCGCTGCAAAGGAGAAAATGGAGACAACACAGGAGGGTCTTCAGCCGTCCATACTGAGGGAGGGCTCCACCTACACAGCCAGCATCAAAGGGAGCCGCGAGCCCCGGGCTTCTGTAAACAAACTGTGCTAGGCTTCTGTCGTCCCAGATGCTCCAGAAATCTTCCCAGGACCAAAAGTAGGCCAACCTGGAGGCTCCGATGAATTCGAGGGTCTTCTTCTTCTTCTTCTTTTTCTTTTTTTAATGGCAGTGCCACGTGGGCTTGTGGGATCTTAGTTCCCCAACCAGGGATTGAACCCAGGCCACCGCAGTGAAAGCAGGGGGTCCTAACTACTGAACCGCAGGGGAAGTCCCTAGGGTCTTTTCTTTTCTTAATTATCTTTTCAGATTTTAAAATTTTAACCAAGCATACTAAAAAGTATTCTTTACATCTTGATCTAGTTCAGATATATTTGTGTGTGTGTGTGTGTTTGTGTGAATGCATGTGCATGTGTGTATGGATGAATGATAATTTAATGGAATGTGAATGGTTGTGTGCAGCGGTCTCTGATATTTTTCTATGCAATTGAGTTTTCCTATATTCCTTTAAAAAATGCTCATTGCCATTCCTTAAACTCATTTTATAAGGGAAGCAGCAATGATTAATAAACTATAGCTTCAAAAACACTGTCTGAGATTAAGAGGAGAATGGAGAATGTTGGAGCTTCTACAAATGAAGACAAAAAATCACTCTTACAAATTTTACAAAAACATGACCATGTGTAGTCTGTGGAATGGTTCCCCAAAGATGTCCTTGCCCTAATCCTCGGAACCTGTAAATATGTTTTATTACATGGCCAAAGGGACTTTGCAGATGTAGTTAAAATTATGGACCTAAAACTAGGGGGATATTATCCTGTATCACCTGGGTGCCCCAATCTAATCACTTGGGCTCTGAAAAGTAGATTTCTCTGGCTGGGATCAGAGAAATGGAGCTGAAGGAGAAGTGGAAGACAGACTAAGTATGAGAAGGACTTTCCCACCATTGCTGGCTTGATGATGGCAGGGACCAAGTGAAGACCATGAGAAGGAAATCAATTCTATCAACAAAATGCATGAGCCTAGAAGTGGATTTTCCTCAGAGCCTCCAGGTAAGAGCCCAGGGTGGACAAAACCTTGATGGTGGTCTTGTGAGACCCTAAGTAGTGTACCAAGCTACACTTGCCAGACTCAGGCTCTGTGAGATGGTAAATGGCTCTTGTTCCAAGCAGCTAAATTTGTGGTCATTTATTACTGCAGCAACAAACTCATACACCATGAGAACACTTTTCCAGGAACAGTGCAAGAGAGAGGCTGCAAAGCTGACTCTTCCTGAGCTCAGGGTAAGCCTGCCTTTGGTGTGGGCCTATTAGCCAGTCTGGGGACTCTTCCTACTTTCCTTCTGTCAAGCTTGATAATTGCTTCACCTTCTTGAAATTGCTTCACCTTCTTGAAAGTGGACTGTCACCCCTGAGAAACATCAAGTTACACTACCTAGAACATCAACCAAGTCAACGAGCTTTCAAGGTCCTGACACCTGCATCCTCCGTGAAGCTCCGATTTGCCCTCAGACAGGGTTTCCCCCACCTTCCCCTGATGGTCCACAAGGCCAGGGGAAGTTAGCACACCCTGCAGGGATTCCCAGAGTCAGGGTGGCTGGTAGCAAGGGCTCGGTGGGTTGAACAGGTAGGGGCTGGCCAGGAGCTAGGGGGCTAAAAAGGTATGAAGGGTTTGAAGCTCACCTGTCAGGAGGTGCTGGGGGGAGAAGTCTGTGGAGGGAGCTTCAGAGAGGAGAAGGAGAAGTAGAAGACCGGGGGCTCCTAGCAACCCAATCTTTATTGTGTAAAGCGTTTCCCACCCTATCCCAGCCTTGATTCCACCTGGTGACCTCAGATCTATCCAGCACAGCCACAAACACACCTCACCCCTGCTCCAGTCCCCTCTGTCATTGTGTCTGATATCCCCAACCTAGAGGTGTCCGTGGCACCCACCTTTCCCCTTCCCATAGTTCCTGACTTTTGCCAGTCCCACTGTGTGGCTCCACAAGCAGTGTCTGCTTTTTCTAGGACATAAACTTACAGACAAGGGAGGATGCCCTCCTCTGGCAAGGTTAGTTCCTTTTTAGCATCGTGGATGCCAGGGGTTCTTCGGTTAGGCATTTCTCACAGAGCCACTCCCTGGGTTTGGCTCACAGCTGGCTTTGGCTCAGCCTTGGACCCATCACCCTCTTCACGGCCTCAGCTCCCTGAGAATTAGACCCATTCCCCATGTTACCATCTGCTAACTGAGATTCTGCCCCAGCCCAGGACCACCTGGAATCTTCACCAAGCTGCCTCTGACCTGGGGCTGCCCCACACTGTGGACCCAGCAGCTGCCAAGTGTTACAGGGTGCCGGCCCATCACACTGGTGGAGATGGAATGGCGGACCTCTTAGACTGGCCCCAGGTCATCCCATTAGGCTTTTCCCCTCTTCTCATCTGCCTGGTGCGGCCCACCTGAAGGAGGGCAGTCCAGAAGCACTGCTGAGTCTCCTCTACCCCCCCATGTGTTCTCCACCCGGCAGCCTGCCACCGACAACTTTCTCCCATGGGCATTTGTGGCCTTGACTCTTCCCAGGGACTGCTGTGAGCCTGTCCTTTGCATGAGGCCATTGCTAAGGTGAGGGAAAAGCCCTCTGTCTCCTCCTTCCCTGGCTCTACTTATCCCCTCCTGCTACTTGTCTAGGCCTAAGTGAGTCTCCCACTTCTTTCCCCAGCACTCCCATCTCTGTCTGTGATAGGGAAGAACCTTTGTATTCTATTACAAGTTAATCACTAAAGGGATGTTGCCTATAAGCTTAAATTATACATAATGGCCCATCTCTGGGAACCCTGCCTCCTAGGTAATCAGCATTAAGCAAAAATACCTTTGTTTAGCTCACAGCAAACATCCTGACCAGGCCCACCTGTGAATGACTGCAGGAAGGGAGAAATTAACACATCCCCTCCAGAGTCTGACAGGAACCAGGACTTTACTCCCTCCCCTTCCTGCATAAAAGAGGCCTGAATTCTAATTCAGGGAAGATGGTTCTTTGGGACACAAGTCCACCATCTTCTCGGTCTGCTGGCTTTCCAAATAAAGTCACTATACCTGGCCCCAACAACTCGTCTCTCGATTTACTGGCCTGTCTTGTGGCAAGCTGTATGAGTTTGGACTCAGTAACATGTACACACAAGGGCAGCTTCCCCCAGGAATGTTAACTCATACTCATCTCACTGAGCTTGGAAACTCAGCTTGCTGAGAATATTACCAAGCTTAAGATTTCACTTGCTTTCACCACAGTGTCCAGCTCTTAAAATTCATGCTCTGAGAGCTCTGTCTTCCACGCATTTGAAAACTCTGATTGGTGATGACTGGCCTTTGACAAGTTCCAAGAGGAAAAGTTACACACCTCTGGACACACACCCAGTTCTCTGGGGTCTTATCTATCTAAAACTCTGAAACACCTGCTCCCTGAACGTGTTCTCACTATGATGCTAATGCCTGTGCGTATCTTTCTCACTGGCTCAATTTCACCAATTATAATTTGGAATTATAGTAGCCACTTTTTAAAACTTTTATTTATTTGTGGCTGCGTTGGGTCTTCGTTGCTGCACGTGGGCTTTCTCTAGTTGCAGCAAGCGGGGGCTACTCTTCGTTTCGGTGCGTGGGCTTCTCACTGTGATGGCTTCTCTTGTTGGAGAGCACGGGCTCTATAAACGCATGGGCTTCAGTAGTTGTGGTGCATGGGCTTCAGTAGTTGTGGCTTACAGGCTTAGCTGCTCCACGGCATGTGGGATCTTCCTGGACCAGGGCTAGAATCCATGTCCCCTGCATTGGCAGGCGGATTCTTAACCACTGTGCCACCAGGGAAGTCCTAGTAGCCACTTCTGAGGAAATTTGATATGGACAAAATTACTCATTTGAGAAGCGTCTTAGAACAAAAAACAAAGCAAAATTCTGACTGTCCAATGGTGTGCTTTCTTAATTGGTATGAGAAGGATTCTAAACACAATTTGAACTCAAAAATTGTCTCCCTAAATATTACTTAGTGAAAACTAATGTAAAATATGAGAATCTTCTCCCTCATCAGCACCTTTAGACAGTGTTCAGGATTAGCTTTTGATGTTATTTCCAGTGCTCTTTCCACTGTTGGTTAATGGCTAAAAGTTAGAAATCATAGATGTATTAGGTAAACAAAAATGTTGGTTGGTAAATCACTCCATGGCATGATGAAATAAAATTTATATTTTAAGGCAGGACAGGAAAATTTAAACATAAAATTCTTTCTGTTTGAGCCTCTTCCTTCCCTCCCTAATGTGCAATGTGCATCTGCCTTATACATTAACTGGACCTCCTCAAAGGTGGGAATGCCTGCTCAACTGTAAAGTTCAATTTTTTTTCCTTTCTTCTGATGCTAGTCATGTAACTTCTTAAAAGATGAGCATTCTTTCCCAATTCTGTGAGGGGTCATGGTGACTTGCTTCTCTCTTTGTACATGTTACCTGGATTATGTATATTTGTTGAACTTTAAATAAAATGTCACTGTCATTTTGATGTACAATCCTTTGTCTCAAAAATGTGTATGACTGTGCCTTCCACTTCTAACAGGCAGAACGGTTCTCAGAGCTTCTGAGAGTCTGTCTCCCAGGTTATAATCCTCAGTTCGCCTTGAACAAATTTTTTTTCTTAACTTGTTAATAGAATTTTCATCAACAAACATTGACATTTGGTTATATATTTTAAGGAGACTTTAGACACCAAAATACGAAAGAATTCTCATGAGGAAATGATTAATCTTGTTTGCCTGAGCAACATATAATTTTATTTCACTCAGGAAGCATCACTTCCTTCCTTTCCACACATAAGGAATTAATAAGTGCTGGCTTTAAATATCTCATGGCTAGATATAATTTTCAAGGACCAAATTATGTCAGAAACAGATATATGGCACTCCTTTTTGTGTGTGTGCATGTCTAAACGTTCTCCTCTCTCCTTACAGAGAAAAATGATTAGCTATCTGTCTAAAGCCAATTCCCTCTTATTTTTTTCTATCACATTTCCTCTCTTTTTCCTCTCTTGAAGATGTGAAGGATTTACTCATCAAAAAATGCATTCAGTTGTTCTACATATACTCCACGAACATTTAGTTTGGATAAAGCCAAAATTGTCTAAATGAGAAAAAGGAAAGAAATGTTATTAAAGTGTTTCTGTTTACGGACATTAGAAAGTATAGTTAGGAGCTTCTGGGCTGGTGGACACATGGAGATGCTGGGACAGGGGTTGCTCAGACGGGGCATGGAGGCTCCATACCCTTTCCCCATACCTTGCCCTGTGCATCTCTCCCATCTGGCTGTTCCTGGGTTATATCCTTTTATAATAAACCAATAATTTAGTTAAAAAAAAAAAGTATATTTACCTAATAGCCTTTGTAACTACTTATGACATAATAAGGCATCAATTAAAAAAAAAAGAGACTTTAGCATTATTCAGTCTTTATTAATTTATCATTTCAAAACATGTTAGCACAATATTTTGGTTTGACTAAGACCAATATTATATTTCTCACGATTCAAACTTCCTATATTTCCTATACTGGTTTTGTAAGTTAAATATGTTTCCACTATTTCCAGAACTTAGTGGAAGTGGGCCTCATCCAATCCATTGAAGGCCTGAATGGAAAAAAAGCTCTGTGTGGCTGTTTTCAAGCCAGGACATCTGTCTTCTCATGCCTTTGCCCTCCAACATCTACTGGAACTACACCAGCGGCTCTCTTAGGTCTGGACTTCTCAGCCTTCATAATCATGTGAGACAATTCCTTATAAGAACTCTCTATACACACACACATACACACATACACACACACATACATCCTACTGGTTCTGTTTCTCTGGACAACCTAATACAGTCTCTCAGGTAAAATGACTACTTTTTTAAATGCCCAAATTATAGAGGTTCCTTTTTTTGTCACCAAACTATTCTGTTAACTCTCAGCACTTCTGGCATACACTTAAATCATCTTGTTAGTGATTCCCTTGCATAGCTCTGATCTAATTTTATTTGTTCATATTTTTAAATATCATAGAAATAAATTCACCCTTAAAAATATAGACCACTCCCCAAAATTAAATTTCCCAAAATTAAAGTCCACAGGACTAAAATAGTTGCCCTTGCCCAGGCATGCCAACTGGCAAAAGCAAAGAGGTGCATATTTACACTGGTAGCAAAGGTGCTCTCCTCCACAAATTGCCTTGGAGAGTCCACTGTGACAGTGAAGGGTGAGCGCTGTGATTGGCTGAAGACCTCGATGTCATAAAGGCCAGGTGTTAGTGCCAGAGAATAAAAGGAGAGGGCCATGGGGCGGAGAGGGGACAACCAGTCTTCGGCCACTCCTCCTCGTGTTCCTTTCCTTCTCAGCCTTCCTTCCCCCAAACCCACTGAACATGGCCTTGGAACCCACGTAGCATTCCAGTCCCAGGCCCGAAGACTTCTCACTGCTCCTCAGTCGGACCCACCTTTTCCACCCAGCATCTAACAGCTGAAAAGCTGCTCAGACCTTGAAACCTACTCTAACCTAGAAGGTAAGGGCTTTCAGATTTCACCAGCAAGGAATGTCACTTCATACCTTATAAAAGAAATAGAACTTATAAATGCATAGAGATAGCCTTTGGCAAATGAGTCAGTTATTTAGAGCAGGAATGGACTTGGAGACATCCAGTGTTTCTCTTACTGGAGTTCTGATCAAACCTAAAAATGAACTTTGGACAGTTGATGAGACCTCTCTTGTTCCTGCAAAAGCTTCTGAAAAGCTGCAGCCCCACGGGGTATGGGGTTAGTTCACTGAAGCCCACGGACCATGGGGTTCCTTGCTATGTGAGAACGCATGCTGTGTGAGGGGTGGCCCCTCCATTGCCCACTGATGGAGAACTCACCTAGGTTTTCTCTCCTCTCCTTTAGATGTCTAGAAGTCAGGTGGGGTCAAAGAACCAGCCTCTACCTACATTTATGTGGGTAAATGAAGTCACAGCACAAATTACCTACCCCACGTGGAAGACAGATCCTCCGGCACCATCTCCTGCTTCTCTGCTGAGCCTGAGATATGAGCCCCTATCTGGATGTAGGGCTGGGGATGTGGCTCCCCCCTGTCCCAGAGGCCCACCTATTGTCCCTGCACAGACATGGAGTCCAGTGGCACCCCCTACTGCTGCCTCCCCAAAAGAAAGTGGCCCAAGGAGCCCTGGCTGCTCTCCAGGCGCTGGCTGGGTGCCTGCTGCTGTCAACAGCCCTCCTTCGCTGCCAGACGCAGGCCCTCCCCCGCTCTGTAGGCCGTTGGTACCACCCCCTCGGCCACTGCCCTCTACATTTCCCTCCCCTCCAGGCACTCTCCCAGCTCAAGGGCATTCCTGCTTTTATGATTTGTCCATGAAGGTGACAGCCTTCAACCCCGAGAAAGTCATATTCCAGGCTGTTAGCGTTACTCACAGGACCCTGCACAGGGTCCTCGGAGGCCCCCAGCCTGATACAAATCATGACATGGTTTGACCTTTAAAATTTCTCAAAATCTAATATTGAAGGCTTTCTTAGATTCTTTTTATCATTATGTATACATACATATAATTCTTTTAAATAAATTTAGATAAATTAAAAAAAATAATATCCAATGTTTGCGTCTTTGTGCTACTATGTGTTTTCCATTTTAAAAAAGAAAAAATACGCTCATTAGGAATAAGAACTCAGTGGACAGACTGAACGTAAGATAGGACACAGATGGCAGAAGGGCTAAGCGAACTTGAACGGGATCTCAAGTGCCATTTTCCTTAAGGGGTATAGAGATGAGGAAGTTTGAAGTGACAATATACAAATCACAGAAAGAAAGCTTGAGGATTACAGAACAGAGAGCTGGGAGGAGAGCACATCAAAGACAGAAGGCTGAGCATTCTGCAAAACTGATGCAAGACAGGAATTCTCAGAGATTCCACTGAATCCCAAGTGGGATAATTAAAAACATCCACACTCACATTGTAGCAAAACCATGGAACCCTGAAGACAAATCTTGAAAACAGCTGAAGAAAATAAATAACCTATGACATCAATAATGATGGAATTTCGTCAAATAACATTTTTAACATACTTAGAAAAACCAGTTACCCCAGATTTGTGTGCTCACCTAATTTTTCAAGAATTGGAAAATATAAAGACTTTCGAGATAAAACGTTTATCACAATCAGACCTAGACTAAAGGAATGCCTCAAGCAGTGTTTCTTTTTTTTTTTTTTTTAATGTTGAGTTTCTTTAGGAGTTTTTGTTTAAATTCCTCTACTTTTTTTTTTTTTAATTTATTTATTTGTTATTTATGGGTGTGTTGGGTCTTCGTTTCTGTGCGAGGGCTTTCTCTAGTTGCGGCAAGTGGGGGCCACTCTTCATCGCGGTGCGCGGGCCTCTCATTATCGCGGCCTCTCTTGTTGTGGAGCACAGGCTCCAGACGCGCAGGCTCAGTAATTGTGGCTCATGGGCCTAGTTGCTCCGCAGCATATGGGATCTTCCCAGACCGGGGCTCGAACCTGTGTCCCCTGCATTGGCAGGCAGATTCTCAACCACTGCGCCACCAGGGAAGCCCAAGCAGTGTTTCTCAACCTCAGAACCCTTGACATTTTGGGCCAGACACAAGGGTTAGAGGCTCGGACCCTCCATGCAGTGGAAAATCCGGGTATCCGCGGTGCCTCTGCATCCTCGGATTCGACCAACCAGGGATCATGTAGTACTGAAGTATTTACTATTGAAAAAAAAAAATTCATGTATAAATGGGACCCACAGTTTAAACTTTTGTTATTCAAGGGTCAGCTGTGATTCCTTCTTGTGGGGGGTTGGGGGGCAGTACTGTGTATTGTATCAATACGATATTTAGCAGTACCTGTGTCCACTGGATGTCACTCTTCTTAGTTGTGACAACAAAAATTGTCTTCAGACATTGCCATATGTCCCATCGTTGAAAACCATTGGTCTAAAGGGTGTTATTCAGGAAGAAAGAAAATGATGCCAGAGCTTGCTGGAAGACAGACAAGGTTAGGGTTCACCACTGTCCATTCTCGGCTTTTCCCTAGTAATAGAAATCCCGGACTTCAGTTGGGCAGAGACAGGAAGGCCGGTGCTTTAAAATGTTTGGTCAGGTTGCCATCTTAATTTGGAAGGGAGACCACAATTTGTTTGGTTTTTTTTAAATTTTATTTTATTTTATTTATTTTTTATACAGCAGGTTCTTATTAGTTATCTACTTTATACATATTAGTGTATATATGTCAATCCCAATCTCCCAATTCATCCCACCATCACCACCCACCCCACTTTCCCCCCTTGGTGTCCATACATTTGTTCTCTACATCTGTGTGGAAGGGAGACCACAATTTGAACACAGCTGTGGCATTAAGAAAATGGTAATAAGGGAATTCCTTGGTGGTCCAGTGGTGACTCCACTGCCGTGGACCCGATCAATCCCTGGTGGGGGAACTAATGTCTCACAAGCTGTGTGGTGCAGGCAAAAAAAAAAAAAGAAAGAAAAGAAAATGGTAATAAGAATCCAGAATGGTAGTTTTGTTGGCTGCTCCTTGGCTGCTTTTAGCAAAGTCCTGTAAGAAAAGTGGTCCCTGGCTGGAATTAGCCAGTATGCAAGGAGAGTTGGAAGGATCCAGAGTGTTGCTAATGTAGTTAACACCCAATTGTGGCCTGCCATACATGGACAGTTGAATAAGTTGTTTCCTTACAAGTTTGAAAAAATTAACCACTTCTATATACTCAGCCAAGGCAGTTATTAGCTGTGGCTATGAAGAGGCAGCCTTTGCAGGAGATAACACTGGTGCTGCTAGCAAAGATGAGTTTAAGTGTGTTGCTTTTCTATAACATCTATCATATTGGTAAACGTGAAGAAAGCTGGCAAAAAATCAAGCATTAATGAGAACTGCTCCAATTTGGCATTATTTTATAGCATAGGACATAGGCATTCTCAATGAGCCAGGACAAAAACTGGAAAGAGCCCAATGTCCATCAAGAGTAGACTGGATATGAGACTTCCCTTGTGGTCCAGTGGTTAAGACTCCACGCTCCCAGTGCAGGGGACACGGGTTCGATCCCTGGTCAGGGAACTAGATCCCACATGCCACAACTAAGAGTTCACATGCTGCAACTAAAGATCCCACACGCAGCAACAAAGATCCCCGCACGCAGCAACTAAGACCCGGTGCAGCCAAATAAATAAATAAATATTTTAAAAATAAAAAATAAAAGAAGTGCATGAAAAAATAAATAAATAAAAATAAAAATAATTTTTTTAAAATTTATTTATTTATGGCAGTGTTGGGTCTTCGTTTCTGTGCGAGGGCTTTCTCTAGTTGTGGCAAGCGGGGGCCACTCTTCATCGCAGTGCGCGGGCCTCTCACTATCGCGGCCTGCCTCTCTTGTTGTGGAGCACAGGCTCCAGACGCGCAGGCTCAGTAGTTGTGGCTCACGGGCCCAGTTGCTCCGCGGCATGTGGGATCTTCCCAGACCAGGGCTCGAACCTGTGTCCCCTGCATTGGCAGGCAGACTCTCAACCACTGCGCCACCAGGGAAGCCCAAAATAATTTTTAAAAAAGAGTAGACTGGATATCAGTTGTGGTGTTATCATACAGAATATCATAAAACAAAATAAAGCACAGTGACATGCAGTAGAAACATGCATAAAACTGACATAATTTTGAGCAAGATGAAGGACAGAAAACAGTTTGATTCCATTTATATAAAAAGTTAAAAAAACAGGAAAAAATAAATTATATTTAAAGATGTCTACATCGGTAGTAAACATTGTAGAAACCAATAATAAAAATGTCCAGTTTATGGGATAAAAACCAAACAAAATAAAAATTTAGATAATAAGATAAAGTGTGTCTATATATACTGACTTGGAAGGAAGTCCATGATATATTGTTAAACGAAAAAAGGAAGTGGGAGAGATTCAAGCAGTTCTGGTTGAGCATCTGATTAATTCTTTCTTTATAAAACTTTATATTATATAAGCAATAATTGCTAATTTTAATTTTTTTGGCTAAAAATAATTTCAAAAATTAAAAACATTTAAAAGATGGAGAGTGATTAAAGATAGTGTTTCAAAGTAATTGAGGTAGAGGTATTAACTTTATAAGTTAATACAAGTACAATACAAGTGTGTTTATATAGTATAAAAATGCATGATCTTTTCAAATAGTAGAAACAGCATATAACAGTATAGAGGAAAAACTGAATTTAAAGGCTTCAATGAATCCAAACAGAAGTAGAGAAAAGAACACCTTAGATAAAGCAGGACAAATTAAAACACTATAACATTATAGAACTGATTCCAAGAATATCAGTAAATGTGATATTTTTAAGGCGAGTAAATGGTCAGACTAGGAAAAATGCAACTAAATGATGTTTTCAAGATATACACCAAAAACATAAGGATACAGGCTGAAAGTAAAAGGAGGGGGAAAGGTCTGCAATAAAAATACTAACCAAAAAATGCTGGTGGAGCTCCCATACCAAAACAAAACAAAACAAAAGACTATAAAGCAAAGGTTAGGAAACTTTCTGTAAAAGTTGTGGGCTATCTCTGACCTGAAGAGTGAAAGTAACCATAGACAATATGTAATGAGTGAGTGTAGATCTGTTCCAGTGAAACTTCATTTAGGGACACTGAAATTTGAATTTTATATAATCTTTACATGTCACAAAATATTCTTCCTTCGATTTTTTTCCCAACCATTTAAAAATGTGAAAACCAGGACTTCCGTGGAAGTTCAGTGGTTAAGACTCCATGCTCCCAGTGTAGGGGGCGCAGGTTCGATCACTGGTCGGGAAACTAAGATCCCATGTGCCACACGGCACAGCCAAAAAGTTTTTTTTTTTAATTAAAAATGTAAAAACTATTCTTTACTTACAGGCCATATAAAAACAGGTGGCAGCCAGATTTACCAATGGACCATAGTTTGTCAACCTCTGCCTTAAGGCGAAAAGCATTATCAGGGATATAGATGTTCACATAATGATAAAAGATACAATTCTCCAGGAATGTTTAACAATCCTAAGTGTGAATTCAGCTCATTAATGTTGTCCTAAATATACATGACAAAACAAAGATAGATATACTTACATGGAGAGGATGGTAATCCTACCATCACATTGAGGGGTTTAAAAAACATGTATTTCTCAGTAACTGATAGAGGATGCAGAAAATAATTAGTAAGGCTATCAATCATGGGAATAACACAATTCCTAAACATGATCCAATTTAGAGAACTTTGACCTTGACAGTCAGAAAATCTGTCATTCTCATGGGCCAAGAAGAAAACAAAATGGAAATAAGAAAATCAGAATTAAATTATAATGAAAATACTCCAAATCAAAATTTGTAGAACACAGCTTAAATGGTACTTACAGGAAAATTATAGCCTTAAATGCTTTCTATTTAATAGAAAAGGTTGAAAATGAATAGGCTAAGTAAGTATCTGACTTATAATTTAAAAATAATAAATACAAAGAAAGGGTAAAGGATAAAAGAAATAATAAAGTAAAAACAAAGATATTATCTAAGGAATCAACAAAAGCAAATCTTGGTTCTCTGAGCAAAAAAAAAAAAAAAAGAAAGAAAGTGAGAAAACTGGTAAGATTACTCAATTTAAAAGAGTGAGAAAACTAAAAAGCACAATCATGGAAATTTTAAAACAAGTGTAAGTCTAGCTATAGCAGAAATTAAAATAATAAACACCACTCTTTGATATTGCATAACTTTGAATAACTTTTTGATATTATATTTAAAACTTAGATTAAATGGTCAATTTCCTGAAACAATGTCATTTTCCAAAATCTATATAAAGAAAAATATAAAACCTAAATAGCTCTCTCCTCACTGAAGTTTAATGAGAAGTTAAAAATGATACACATTGCGTATGGCTGATTCACTTCGCTGGGCGGCAGAAACTAACACAACATTGTAAAGCAATTATACTCCAGTTAAAAAAAAAAAAAAAAGATACACACACACACGCATACAAAGCAAAGTCCTAGGAACTTTATAGGAAAAATCTTGCGAACATACAAGGCATGGAAAATTTCAGTTACGTTAATTAAGATTAGGTTGGCCTATGAGTAACAGTAAGCTAACAAAGATACAAGTTTAGGGCTTCCCTGGTGGCGCAGTGGTTGAGAATCTGCCTGCCAATGCAGGGCACACGGGTTCGAGCCCTGGTCTGGGAGGATCCCACATGCCGCGGAGCAACTAGGCCCGTGAGCCACAATTACTGAGCTTGCGCGTCTGAAGCCTGTGCTCCACAGCAAGAGAGGCCGCGATAGTGAGAGGCCCACGCACCTTGATGAAGAGTGGCCCTCGCTTGCCACAACTAGAGAAAGCCCTCACACAGAAACGAAGACCCAACACAGCCATAAGTAAATAAATAAATAAATAAAAATTAAAAAAAAAAATACAAGTTTATTTATTACATGCTCACATAAAAGTCCAGAAATGTGCGGTTCACATCTCATGTGCTGTGTGAAATCCTTGAGCATGCATGATCCTCCCAGCTCACCCTCTGCCATCCCTAGGGACTGAACCTCGTCCTTCTGGTATAAGAAAGTGACATATCTGCATTCCAAACCACATGGTGGAGGAAGAGTTCAAGTAGGAGCCACAATTTTGTCTGCTAACTCTTCAAGAAGATCCCAGAAAACCCCTACAACACTCAGTGGACATCTCATGGCCATGCCTAGCTTCAAAAAAGGCTGGGACCTAGAGTCTTTAATTTCAGTGGTCCTATAAACAGCTAAGCCTTCTACTATTGAAAAAGAAGGGAGACCAAAACATGGGGGACATTTAGTGGTCACTGCCACACCAATTGTATATGGAATCTTCCAGAGAGTTGGAAACAGAAGATATTTCAAATTATTTTATATGGCTAGTATAAACTTGACATCAAATTTAGATAAGGAAAATAAAAAATTATAGGCCAATCTCATTCATGAACATAGATGCAACATTATAAATATTAGCAAATCAAATCTAACAGCTTATAGATACTTTAAAAAATACATCTTTGGATTTATCTTAAGAATTCACAAACGGTTTAACATTAGGAAATCCATTTAACATTAGGAAATCCATTTAAACCACATCTCAACAGAAGCAGAATAAGCTTGTGACAAAATAAGACACCCAGGCTTCCCTGGTGGCGCAGTGGTTGAGAATCTGCCTGCTAATGCAGGGGACACGGGTTCGAGCCCTGGTCTGGGAAGACCCCACATGCCGCGGAGCGACTGGGCCCGTGAGCCACAATTACTGAGCCTGCGCGTCTGGAGCCTGTGCTCCGCAACAAGAGAGGCCGCGATAGTGAGAGGCCCACGCACCGCGATGAAGAGTGGCCCCCGCCTGCCGCAACTAGAGAAAGCCCTCGCACAGAAACGAAGACCCAACACAGCCATAAATTAAAAATAAATAAATAAATAAAAATTTTTTTAAAAAAAGGAAAGCATTTTTTAAAAAATTAAAAAAATAAGACACCCACTCATAATTTTTAAAATATCAGCAAACTAAAACTATAGGGGAGCTTCCTTAACACAATAAGGCTAGTATTTTAATCATAGAACAAACATCATACCTAACAGTGAAATCTTATAATTCCCTTTAAAATCAGGAATCAGATGAGGATTCAACATTGTAAAACAAGCCAGTTCATTAACATGTGTCAAAGAAGTAGAAGTATAAAGATTGGAAAGGAAGAAACTAAACTGCCATTAGTATAGTCGCTCAGATTATCTACAAAGAATAAAACAAGGAAGTCTAGATAGAGACTATGGGAATCACTACCTAAATGCAGTGGGGCTGATGGAATCCTGAGGAGGCAGCAGCCATGTGGTAACACACACCAGAGACGAGGCAGGTGTGTTTACTGCACTAAGCAACAGAGTCAAAGGAGTCAACTGCAGATTCTGACCCACAGAGGCCTTTGATGTTAGCTCGTTGCTCATGGTATCCTTAGACCTGAAATGGATGGAGCAGCCTACTAAAGTTTTACTTGATCTAAATAAGTGGAAAAGCTCCAGGTCTAGTAAATAGAAGTCTGACTTGAATCAGAAAAACAGAGTTACAATCCATCACTCAGTTTCCAGACGTAAGCTAGTTCACAGACCTAGAACCACTTGAATGAAGAGTAGGCAGGTCCCTTTGAAGCAGAACCCTGCTACCGATGAGAAATATTTATACTTTTAATCCTCCTCTTCCCCAAAGGCACCCGAGAACATTGATCAGAGTGACTGTGCATTGGGAAGGGCATATAATCAGACTTTTCTGGGATTGCCAGAGTCTGGTTCTGAACTGACACTAATTACGGCAGACTCAGAATGGCACTGTGGTCCCCTGGTCAGAGTATGAGCTTATGGAGTTCAAGTGATCAATGGAGTTTTGGCTCAGATCCATCTCACAGTAGGCACATCCTACTGTGAACCCATCCTGGGATTATTTTCACAGTCTGGAATACATATTTGGAACAGACATACCCAGCAACTGGCAGAATCCCGAGTGGAAGCCGCTAGAACTGTCTCTACCCACAAAAGTAGTAAGGCGAAGCAATACTGCATCCCTGGAGAGATTGCCTAGATTAGTGCCACCATCAAAGACTTGAAACCACACCCCCATTCAACTCGCCTACATGACCTGTGTGGAACAGGTGGATCTTGGAGAAGGACAGCGGATGATCTTAAACTTAATCACGCAGTGACTCCAAGAGCAACTGCTGTTTCCACATGTAGCTTTGTTGCTGAGCAAATTAACACATTTGGCACCTTATTTGCAGTTACTAATCTGGCAAAATCTTTTCTCTATACCTATTAGTAAAGACCATTAAAAGCAGTTAGTTTGCTTTCAGCTGGATACACCTTCACTACGCTACTTCAGTGCTATATCAACTCAAAAACCCCAGTCACCATCTAGTTTACAGGTACTTGGATCACCTTTCCACCCACAGGATGCCACACTGGTCCATTATACTGATGATATTATGGTGATGAGACCTGCCGTGTAGAAGTAGCAACTACTCTAAACATGTTGGTTAGACACATAACATGTCAGTATGGGAAATAAACTTGGCTCAATTTGGCTAGGGTGAACATTGTCTTCCAAAACTCCATTCTTTGTTCTGTATATTCATATTTATGTTCTGTGTATTTAAAGGGGCCACAAGAGAATTTTACATGAGATTTTCTGAGTCGTAGGGTAACTCTACGTTTAACATTTTGGGGAACCACCAAAATGTTTTCCAAAGGGGCTGCCTCAAGTCTCAGATAATTCTCAGCTCACAAAAGCCACTCTCAGTGGGCAGTGCTGGCCTCTGAAGTATTCATGTGGGGCTGCCTTGTGATCTGATCAGGACCAGATACATAATTTGCCAGGTCAAGTGCAAAATGTTCAAAATTATTCTGAATTTCTAATGAATGACAGCAGAGCACTAAAGCAAGTGTGAAGCTCTTCTAAGCATGGGGCCCTGTGCAACTGCACACGCTGCACACCCAAGGAGTCAGCACGGGATCTGAGGCGCTACATTTGCTATGGTGACGAGGAAAATGAGCTGATGATTCTTTTTTTTTTTTTTGGCCACGCTGCAAGGCTTGTGGGATCTTAGTTCCCTGACCAGGGATTGAACCCGGGCCCATGGCAGTGGAAGCCCTGAGTCCTAACCACTAGACCACCAGGGAATTCCCTAAGCTGATGATTCTTGACTTTGCAACCTTCTTTCCCCAGGTCTGGTCCATCTAAGATCAAGATCCAGAACATCTTCCTTGAACCCCACTCTCCCTCCTTGGGCATTTACCCTTGTATCCCCACCAGACCCCACAGATATGGGTCCTGAGAATAGCTCTTAAGATTCCACTGGGTTGTCTGTTCGATTTCCTTTCTTCAGCAAAATTTCCACATCCAAAACTTCCCTTCATCTCAGCTGGAAAGATGAAAACAACTAAGGCTTAGCTTCCAGGAAATTTTATGGTGGTGACCGATCGAGAGTATCTATTCCTTTCCTATGGCACTTTACTTTCCAGTCTTCCTGTCAGGACTTTGAAAAGCTCACCTGCTGAGATCTTCTGTGACCACTTGTGCTACCTACACTTTCATGCAAAAATGACCCAGCCAGGGGTACACAACAGAAATGAATCCCACAAACATAAGTTTGGATGAAAAGGAACCAGACACAAAGGAATACATACTGTATGGTCCCATCTATTTAAAGTAAAAACACACACAAAACAAAGAACAGCAAAACTATAATGTTTAGGGGAGTGTGCTTAGGTGGTAAAAAGATAGAAATGCAAGGAAATTGTTACAATACATCAGAATATGGTTTACTTTGTAGGAAAGGGAAGGAAGAGGAATTGATCGAGAACGGCCGGGGGGTACTTTTGAGTTTCCCACAAAGTTCTATTTCTGAGTCTGGCTCGTGATTCCAGGGGAGCTTACCTTATGAAACTTCACTGGGTTGTACATTTTAAATTTCATATACTACTACATTTCATGATAGAAATATTTTTTAAATATTGTTACTTACACTGTACTTCCAGAGTTGAATATTACCCAGAGCTTTTAAGCCTCATGATTTTCCTTTGAGTAGGCCCTCCAAAACTAGAAGTAGAGTTGACCATCGAACAACACAGGTTTGAACTGTGCAGGTCCACTTATACAAGGATTTTTTTCAATAGTAAATACTATAGTAGTACACGATCCATGGCTGGCTGAAACTGCAGACGCAGAATTGCAATACAGAGGGCCTATAAATTATACTTGGATTTTTGACTGCACAAAGGGTCTGTGCCCCTAATCCCTGTGTTGTTCAAGGGTCAACTGTAGTTCTCTAAGTCAAGTCATTTACAATCTTAAGGCCTCTTCACATTGTAAAAATTAATTCCCTGTTCAAAACTATTTGGATTTAATTCTGCTTTGCAGTTAATTTTTATCAAACTTAAAATAGGAACTCAGTCAAATAATTCAAACTAAATTATAAACTCACTGACAGTTCTCACATTCTTCCCACCTTTGTTAAAAAACAAAGAGGATAGGAAAGGAATCTGTTCTCAACTTGACTCAGACCACCACCACCACATAAGAAAGCAAGTTTTAATTACTGAATTTGTTCAGTGCCCAAAAATATGAATCAGGTATGTCTCTTATCGGTGTTCAGCCAATCTGAGACCAGACCATCTCAGTTACTTTTATATTTAAAATGATTTTGAAAAGATCGCCGAGTGATGTCGGCATCATGGTGGCATGAGACACTCTCTTTGTCTCTCCCCTTCCATCTAAAACAACTATAACTCAACAAAGTTTCCCCTGCCCAACACACCAGGACCCCGGAAAGATCTGGACATCTGCATCTCTGAAGGTGGGTGGACTGGAACACATAAAAGAGGCAGAACCAGGGGAAGAGTGAAACCAGTGCCTACGATCCTGGCTCCCCTGCTGAAGTGACTGAGTCCCACAGCCCAGAGAACCTAGTAGCAGCAGTGGAGGCAGCGCACATGAACCCGCCTCCTGACTGCAGCCGTGCCCATGGCCACAAGGAAGTGAACAACAGCAGTGGCAGGGCCCAAACCCTGGTCCCTCTAGCCATGTGACTCCGCACCCCACCCCACCTGCAGCAGCAGAGCTCAAAAGCCCAGTAACCCCAAATGTGGTGTAGGTGCTGGAGATACCGGCTCCCCCCCTCCATTTTCTCCCTCCCCCCACTGCAACAGTGGTGCCCATGCCCTAGGTGATCCTGGAGGCAGCAGAGGTGCCCGCCATCCTCGTGCCCCCATAATGACACCAGTGACACTGGCAGCAGCAAGGTACCAGCAAACCCAGAGGCACAAGCAGCAACAACAAGGGCACCAGCAACACCTCTGGCACAGGCAGCAGAGGGTGGCAAGTGCCAATTTCCAAATGTAGCCAGAGGCAGCTCAGGTAAATGAAACCAAGAACTTGTGCTATAGGGAAACCTACTGAAAAACAGAATAAATGCCTTTAATTACCAACCTGTTGAACTGTTAGAATCAAATTAAACAAAGCTTTACCTAAATAAGAAAGGTGTTCACTACTTCAAATGTACTGGCAGAGGGAAAACTCATTGAGCACCAAGAATAGCCACGGTAACACAGTATCACAAAAAGAAAAAAACAGTTCTCCAGAAACCAAACTTAAAGTCATGGAAGACTGTGATCTAACTGATAGAGAATTCAAAATATCTGTCATGAAGAAATTCAATGTGCTACAAGAAAACTCAGAAAGGCAGTTCAACGAGCTCAGGAATAAAAGTAATGAACCTAAGGAATACTTTACCAAAGAGATTGAAACGCTAAAAAGGAACCAGGTAGAAATTCTGGAGCTGCACAACTCAATACATGAGACAAAAAATACATTACAAAGCACTGGAAATAGAGTAGACCAAATGAAAGAGAGAATTAGCAAGTTGAAGACAGAATTTAGAAATGATTCGGGTAGAAGAGGAGAGAGAACTAAGATTTTTTTTAAATGAAGAAACTCTACAAAAACTATCCAACTCCATTAGAAAATGCAACATTAAAATAATGAGTATTCCAGAAGGAGAAGAGGGACGAGGGAGCAGAGTTTATTTAAATAAATAATAGCTGAGAACTTCCCAAACCTGGGAAAGGAACTGGATATACAAGTCCACAACACTAATAGAACAACCAATTATCTCAACATAAGAAGACCTGCTCCAAGACACATTATATTAAAACTGTCAAAAGTCAATGATAAAGAAAGGATTTTAAAGACAGCAGGGGGAAAAAAAATGACAGTAATCTACAAAGGTACCTCCATTAGGCTATCAGCAGATTTCTCAGAGGTAATTCTACAGGCCAGAAGAGAGGAGAATGACATACTCAAAATATTGAAAGATTAAAAACTGTCAGCCAAGAATACTCTAGCAAGCAAAGTTATCCTTCAGATATGAAGAATAAATAAAGGCTTTCCCAGACGAACAAAAGCTGAAGGGGTTCATCACCTCTAGACCTGTCTTACCAAAAAAATGTTGAAAGGAGCTCTTCTACCTGAAACAAAAAAGCAAAAGTACACAAAATGTTGAGAAAGGTGACAAACGGACAAATAGAATCAGAAAATTCCAACTCTATATCAGAATAGGTTGTTGAGCACTTAATTATAGCATAAACGTTAAATGGGGGAAAAATATTTAAAATAACTACAGCTACTTCAATTTGGTAAAGAGGTCACATCATGAAAAGGGATAATTTATTACAACAGAAACATAAAAGAGTAAGAGGAAAAGGATGGAACCTGTATAGGCAAATGAAAATAAGATGCTATCAGCAGAGAAAGGACTATTTTATCTATGAGACATTTTAGACAAACCTCATGATAGCCACAAAACAAAAATCTAGAGCAGAGACATGAAACATGAGAAAAAAAACTGAGAAAAACATCATAGAAAAACCATCAAACTAAAATGGCAGACAGAAACACAAGGGAAAAGGAACAATGGAAATATAAAGCAACCAGAAAACAAAAGATAAAATGGCAGTCATAAGTCTTCATAATTACCCTAAATGTAAGTGAATTAAATTCACCAATCAAAAGACAGAGTGGCTAGATGGATTAAAAAACAAGATGCGATTATATGGTGCCTCCAAAAACTCAGCTCTGAAGACAGTGTAGGGACTTCCCTGGTGGTCCAGTGGCTAAGGCTCCATGCTCCCAGTGCAGAGGGCCTAGATTCGATCCCTGGTCAGGGAACTAGATCCCACATGCCGTAACTAAGTTCACATGCCGTAACTAAGAGTTTGCATGCTACAACTAAGAGGTCGCATGTCACAACTAAACTATCCCGCCTGCTGCAACTAAGACCTGGCAGAGCCAAATAAATAAATAAATAAATATAATAAATAAATAAATAAAGTAAAGAAAAATGTAGGCTCAATGTGAAGGGATGGAAGATGATACTCTGAGCAAATGGCAGCCAAAAGGAAGAGTGCAGACATACTCATATCAGACAAAACAGACTTCAAGCCACAAAAGATTAACAAGAGACAAATACAGACAATATATAATGACAAAAGGGATAATTCATCAAGAAGACATAACATTTATTAATATATAGGCACCTAACCTGGAAGCACCAAAAAATATGAAACAATTATTAACAGACCTAAAGGGAGAAATTGACATCAACACAGTAACTGTAAGGGACTTAAACACCCCACTTACATCAATGGATAGATGTAACTGGCCTTAGGTGAAACATTGCACCAGATTGACTTAGTAGATACACACACACACACACGTATATATATACATGTACATGTATATGTACATATATAAGTATATATACATATATATGTATATATACATACATGTACATATATATATATATAAAACATTCCATCCAAAAGCTGCAGAATACACTTTCTTCTCAAGTGCATGTGGAACATTCTCAAGGACAGACCATGTGTTAGAACACAAATCTCAATAAACTTAAGAAAATTAAAATCATATCAAGCATCTTTTCTGACCACAACAGTATGAAACTAGAAATCAACTACAAGAAGAAAGCTGGAAAAATCAAAATATGTGGAGACTAAACAACATGCTACTGAACACCTATTGGGTCAACAAAGAAATCAAAGGAGAAATCACAAAATGCCAAGACAGGGACTTCCCTGGTGGTGCAGTGGTTAAGAATCTGCCTGCCAATGCAGGGTACACGGGTTCGAGCCCTGGTCCAGGAAGATACCACATGCCACGAAGCAATGAAGCCCATGCGCCACAACTACTGAGCCTGCGCTCTAGAGCCCACGAGCCACAACTACTGAGCCTGAGTGCCACAACTACTGAAGCCCGCACACCTAGAGACCGTGCTCCGCAACAAGAGAAGCCACTGCAATGAGAAGCCTGGGCACCGCAACGAAGACTAGCCCCCACTTGCTGCAACTAGAGAAAGCCCACATGCAGCAATGAAGAGCTGATGCAGCCAAAAATAAATAAATAAATTTATGTTTTAAAAAAATGCCAAGACAAATGAAAATAAAAATATGACATACCAAAATCTATGGGATGCAGCAAAAGCAGTACTAACAGGGAAGTTGATAGCAATACAGGCCTACCTCAAGAAACAAGAAAAATCTCAATCTAACCTTACACCTAAAGGAACTAGAAAAAGAAGAACAAATGAAGCCCAAAGTCAGTAGAAGGAAGGAAATGATAAAAATCGGGGTGGAAATAAATGAAAGAGAGTTAAAAAGAGAATGAAAAGATCAATGACACTAAGAGCTGGTTCTTTGAAAAGATAAACAAAATTAACATTTAGCTAGACTCACAAAAAAAGAGAAGGGTCAATAAATCAGAAACAAAGGAGGAGAAGTACAACAGATACCACAGAAATACAAGGGATTATAAGAGACTAGTTTGAACAGCTATACACCAACAAATTGGACAACCTAGAAGAAATGGATAAATTCTTAAATAGTATAACTTTCTAAGACTGAATCATGAAAAAATAGAAAATCTGAATAGACTGATCACTAGCAAGGAGATTTTAAACAGTAATCAAAAAACTCCCAAAAAACAAAAGTCCAGGACCAGATGCCTTCACTGGTGAATTCTACCAAACATTTTTTAAAAAGGACTTACTAAAAAAAAGAAAAAGTATCCAGTGGGGGTGGGGAGGAGGAATTTTTCTCCTGGATTGAATTATAATTGCACTTATTATAATCAATCAAAACAAAAAATATTGTAAATTTATATAAATAATTGTTAAACAGAAAGTAAATTTTATTGGAATTAAAGCTCTTAATGAGAAAAAAAATAAGAAAGGACTTAAAACCTATCCTTCCCCAACTCTTTGAAATAATTGAAGAGGAGGGAACACTTCCTAACTCACTTTATGAGGCCAACAGTACCCTGATACCAGAACCAGATAGGGAAAACACACATGAGAAAACATTACAGGGCAAAATCTCTGATGAACACAGATGAAAAAAATCCTCAGCAAAATATTAGCAAACCAAATACAACAATACATTAAAAAGATCACACACCGTGATCAAGTGGGATTTTATTCCAGAGGTGCAAGATGGTTCAACATCTGCAAATTGATCACCATGATATATCATATTAACAAAATGAAGGATAAAAATCATATGATCATCTCAATAGACACAGAAAAAGCATTTAACAAGATTCAACATCCATTTATGATAAAAAATTCTCAATAAAATGTGTACAGGGCTTCCCTGGTGGCGCAGTGGTTGGGAATCTGCCTGCCAATGCAGGGGACACGGGTTCGAGCCCTGGTCTGGGAAGATCCCACATGCCACGGAGCGACTAGGCCCGTGAGCCATAATTGCTGAGCCTGCGCGTCTGGAGCCTGTGCTCTGCAACGGGAGAGGCCGCGATAGTGAAAGGCCCGCGCACCACGATGAAGAGCGGCCCCCACTTGCCGCAACTAGGGAAAGCCCTCGCACAGAAACGAAGACCCAACACAGCCATAAATAAATAAAATTTTAAAAAAAAATGTGTACAGAAGGAAAATACCTCAATATAATAAAGGCCATATATGATGAACCCACAGCTAACATCATACTCAATGGTGAAAAACTGTAAGTTATCCCTCTAAGATCAGGAACAAGACAAGGGCCCACTCTCACCACTATTATTCAACATGGCATTGTAAGTCCTAGCCAGAGCAATTAGGCAAGAAAAAGAAATAAAAGGCACCCAAACTGGAAAGGAAGAAGTAAACTTTTGGGAGTTCCCTGGCAGTCCAGTGGTTAGGACTCGGCGCTTTCACTGCCATGGCCCCGGGTTCAATCCCTAGTCAGGGAACTAAGATCCCACAAGCCATGCAGTGTGGCGAAAAAAAGAAATAAACTTTTACTATTTGTAGATGACATGATTTTTTTATTTTATTTATTTATTTACTTATTTATTTATTTTTGGCTGAGTTGGGTCTTTGTTGCTGGGCGCGGGCTTTCTCTAGTTGCAGTGAGCAGGGGCTACACTTCGTTGTGGTGCACGGGTTTCTCATTGCAGTAGCTTCTCTTGTTGCAGAGCACAGGCTCTAGGCGCATGGGCTTCAGTAGTTGTGGCTCACAGGCTCTAGAGCACAGCCTCAGTAGTTGTGGCGCACAGGCTTAGTTGCTCCGCAGCATGTGGGATCTTTCCGGACCAGGGCTCAAACCTGTGTCCCCTGCATTGGCAGGTGGATTCTTAACCACTGCACCACCAGGGAAGCCTAACATGATTTTATATATAGAAAATCCTAAAGACTCCACAAAAAAAAACTATTAAAAATAATAAATAAATATAGTAAAGTTGCAGGGTACAAAATCAACATACAAAAATCTGTTGCATTTCTATACACTAACAATGAGCTAGCAGAAAGAGACATTAAGAAAACAATCCCATTTACAATCATGACAAAAAGAATAAAATACCTAGGAATAAATTTAACCAAGGAGTAAAAAGACCTATACACTGAAAACTATAAGATACTGTTGAAAGAAATTGAAGAAGACACAAAGAAATGGAAAGATATTCCATGCTCATGGATTGGAAGAATTAACATTGTTAAAATGTTCATATTACCTAAAGCAGTCTACAGATTCAACTCACTCCCTATCAAAATCCCAATGATGTTTTTCACAGAAATAGAATAAAAAATCCTAAAATTTGTATGAAACCACAAAATATCCTAGATAGCCAAAGCAATCCTGAGCCAAAAGAACAAAGATGGAGGTATCACACTCCTTGATGTCAAATTATACTACAAAGCCAGTAGTAAAAACAGCATGGTATTGGGAGAAAAGCAGACACACAGATCAATGCAACAGAATTGAGAGCCCAGAAATAAACCCACACATATATGGACAACCAACTTATGACAAAGGAGCCAAGAACATATAATAGAAAAGGGAAATTCTTTTCAATAAATGGTACTGGGAAAACTGGACAGCCACATGCAAAATAATGAGACCAGACTACTATCTTACACTATACACAAAAATTAACTCAAAAAGGATTACATATTTGAATGTAAGACCTGAAACCACAAAACCATAGGCAGTATGCTCTTTGACATTGGCCTTAGTATCTTTTTGGATATGTCTTCTCAGGCAAGGGAAAACAAAAGCAAAAATAAACAAATGGGACTACATCAAACTAAAAAGCTTCTGCACAGTAAAGGAAACAAAAAGACAACCTACCAAATGGGAGAAGATATGTGCAAATCATATACCCAGTAAGGGGTTAATATCCAAAATATCAATATGTAAGGAAATCATACAACTCAACAATAACCAAAAAAAAAAAAAAAAACCCTATTGAAAAATGGGCAGGGGAATTCGCTGGTGGTCTAGTAGTTAGGATTCGGCGCTTTCACCGCCATGGCCTGGGTTCATCCCTGGTCAGGGAACTGAGATCCCGTAAGCTGCACAGGGTAGCCAAAAGAAAAAAAGAAAACAGAAAAAAGAAAAATGGGCAGAGGATCTGAATAGACATTTTTCCAAAGAAGACATACAGATGGCCAAAAGGCACATGAAAAGATGTTCAATATCACTAACTATCAGGGAAATGCAAATCAAACACAATGAGCTATCACCTCATGCCCATTAGAATGGCTATTATAAAAAAGAAAAGAAATAACAAGTGTTGGAGAGAATGTGGAGAAGGAACCCTCATACACTGTTGGTGGGAAAGTTAAGTTGGTGCAGCTACTATGGAAAACAATATGGAGATTCCTCCGTACATTAATAGAACTACCATATGATCCAGCTATTCTGAGTATTTATCCAAAGAATACGAAAACATGAATTTGAAAAGATATATGCACCCTATGTTCATTGCTGCAGTATTTACGATATGAAAACAACCTAAGTGCCCATCAACAGAAGAATAAAGAAGATGTATATATATACAATGGAATACTACTCAGCCATAAAAAGATGAAATCTTGCCATTTGCAACACCATGAATTGACCTTAAGGGTATTATACCAAGGGAAATAAGTCAGATGGAGAAAAATAAACTACTGTACGATTTCACTCATATGTGGAATATAAAAAAACAAAAATAAAACCAAACAAAAATAAACACATAGACACAAAGAACAGGTTGGAGGTTATCAGAGGGTAAGGGGGCTGGGGCGAAGGGCAAAAAGGGTAAAGGGGGTCAACTGCATGGTGATGGATAGAAACTAGACTTTTGGTGGTGAGCACAATGTAGTATATACAGAATTACAGTGTTGTACACATGAACCTTATATAATGTTATAAACCAATGTTGCCTCAATTAAAAAAAAAAAGATTCCCAGGAATTCCCTGGTGGTCCAGTGGTTAGGACTCTGCACTTTCATTGCCGAGGGCCCAGGTTCGATCCCTGGTCAAGGAACTAAGATCCCACAAGCCACATGTGGCCAATAAAAAAAAAAAGATTCCCATGAATGAATGATTGCCAGCTCCAACTAATGTGACCAATGATAAGTTAAGTCATCCTAGGGTTGAAGCTTCATAGCGTGCAAACGACACATTTGAGGACAGGAAAACACCATCTGTTATTGGACATTGGATTACTCTAGTACTAGTGACCAAGGCTTACCAATTGGAATCCACCTCATACAATTAAAATCATAGTAGTAAGACTTTCTACTTACCTAACATAGCTCCTTCTGATGACATTGTAGCCACCATGCTTGCTCTTAGGACTCCAACCAGACTTTCTTCTTATGTATAACTGCTACTTGTTTCTCTTTTTTAACATATAAAAGTTCTGCTTACGTTCACATTAGACTGCACCTTGGTAGAATGAGCTTCTCAGCTGTGGATCTGATGATAGAACCTTAAATGTATATAATTATTTTAATTGTAAGTGGACCAAAAAGAAGGAAAACTTGTGGATCTTCCCAACAACTTTATAGTTCTATATGAATAAGATTCATGTGTACAACTAGTATGTGGAAATGTTTGCACTAATCTAAAAGTATACTTCTCTTGGGTTGCTGACTTCAATATTTAGTATTGGTTTATGTACATGACGACTCCTTGGACTCTCTCTCACCAAGGGAGAATCTTCCACAGCCATTTTAAATAAACCAAAATGATGCATCTGAGGGCAGTCTGTTTTCTGCTCTCATTCAAACCTAAAGTTGCAGAGGGAAAACATCCATACTTAGACAAATTTTTTTCTACCTCTACCCAGTATATTTATCAGATTCTTTGATTCACACAAATAGTAACCCATCTGTTGAAACCACATTAATAGCCTATAAATCTTAACCAGTAGACCTAGATGCATACATTCTCCTTGCCTTACCTAACTTATATAATGTGAAAGGCACGAACTGATGTGCTCCCAGGTCATTTGGGCAACAAAGGCAGCTCAACCATGGATTTAAATGGAGGCACCTTTGTGTTTTTAATTGGAAGATTCATTTCAAATTCAGGGCTATAGGACTTGCTGTCTGGTTTCCCCTGTGCTCTGCTGAGGGTTTATCCAAGTCACTGCTCCATTTGAGGCAAATTGGGATTCTGCTATGTTTTGTTAAAGTCACAAATTTGCTTTATTAAATTTATTAATTTATTGAAACTTGTTGTAAAATAATGTTTATAAAGTGGAATACCTTTAACTGTGTTCTTAATTTTGAGAGACTCTTCTTGCGGCTTTTACTGAGTTCATTACAGCAAGACGAGTTAAGATCACAGTGAACAGCTAGTTATTACAAGGTCAGTGGGTAAAATCAACTGCTTATGACATAATTTATACCTTTAAGTCACCAGTCACCACATGATTTTCTCAACAAATATTATTGGTCTCAAAATTTTAAGTCAAATATCCTAGGAATTTTAAAAATAAAATAATTCAGGAAAGCTGCACCATTTATTTAGCTTATTGTCTCTCTGCTTCAAACCTGCCCTCCTATAGATGTTCTGTGATGACGGGGTTGAATTCTGCAATCCACATCTCTGCTTTGCCCGCTGGTTCCATTAGGTTCTGCAATCAAGGAACGCAAGAGGAAAGCTGCAATGTTGGAGGAGTGTAATGATTAATTTTGTGTGTCAACTTGTCTGAGCCACTGACATTTGGTCACATGTTATTCTGGGTATTTCTGTGAGGGTGTTTTTTGGATGAGATTAACATTTAAACTGGTGGACGGTGAGTGAAATAGATTACTCTCCATAATGAGGGCAGGCCTCTTCTAATCAGCCAGAACAGAACAGAAAGACTGGCCAACCCAGGCAAGAAAGAATTCTCCAGCAGATTGCCTTCGGACTTCACCTGCAACATCAGCTCTTCCAGGTTCTACAGCAAACAGCCTCTGGGTGGAACTGGAACACGGGCTCTCCTCGGTCTCCAACCTGCTGGCCCACTCTGCAGATTTTGGACCTGCCAGCCTCTATAATCATATGAGCCAATTCCTTGTTCTCTCTTTCTCTCTTTATATTTTTTCTATTGATTGATTCTCTGGAGAATCCTAATACAAGGAGGAAGAGGGGGCTTGCTCCTTCCTGTTCTTTGTGGGCATTCTTCTGTTCCCAATGCTTCTTCACCCCAGCAGTGGCAATTCCTTCTGGTAGCAGCAGAGTCCAGCCTGCAGTTTTGCCTACATGGGGCCCTTCCCCCCGAGTTCAGACACTAGCACCAGCCCAGCAGTGCTCTCCTCCTCCTATGTCTGAGCTCAGTTCCACAGGGGCTCTCTTCCAATGTCTAACCTTTTAACGATTCTAACCGTTTCTCCTTGTTTCTGCTTTGTATCTTGCCCTGTGGAGGTGGGATCAATATACCACCACCCCAAACTGGTTCAGATGTTGAAACCATAATGACAACACACACATCAAGAGGTTATGAAAAAGTTTATTATTCATATAATGAGGCTCTGTGGGGAGAGCGGGACAGGTACCAAAGCCAGCTGGTTTGCCTTGATAAAGGAGGGGTGAGTGGCTCCGGTTTTTATTGTGGTTAGGGGTGAGGATTCCAGTGCAACAAAAAAAGACCAGGATTTGCATAAACTTCCCCTTCAGAGCTGAGAGGGTGTGCTTGGGATTTCTTATCAGCTTGCCCAGATGTGAGGCAAAATGGGGACAGGGCTTGAAAGCTGTCAGCGGTCAAACATCCAAAATGAGGCCAGATTCTATCACCGCTCCTCCAGTCCTGGGTGGTAGCTCCTTCTCACAGTTACTACCTCCACGATACCTTAGCCTTCTCTTTTTCCCTTTATAATTACTTAGACAGATCTAGTGAACAATCCTTTACAAGTTTTTTGTTAAGTTAACTAATATGGTTTCTGGCTCCTGACTAGAACCTGCTGACACATCTTTGCTCTTCTTAGCTGGGCTAGCGTTAACTTAAAAGGTGGGGTAGTTGGTATGTAAACCTATTTACTCACCAACCTAAAAAAGTGGAATGGATGACTAGGCATCTTCCATTCACAGGCTCCCACTTCTCCATTAAACTTATAAGGCTACAGCTTCTGGCATCACTTGTTATTTTTAGGCAAGGAGGAATGAAAGGAAATGGAGCTTATAATTTCCTATAAACTGCAGGCCTTGGAGATCATGTGTCAATACATGGAGAACATTCCCATTCTTTTTAACTGCTGCCCAGTTCTCTATCATAGATGTATCAGACCTGTTTAACCACTCCTTTACCAAGAGCCATCTGTGTTGCTCCTGATTTTTGCAGGTGAGGAACCTGAAGCCTTGAGAGATGGAGTGGCTCGCTCTAAGAAACATCACATAAATGGCAGAGCCAGGATTTCTATAAAATCATAAAATGGCAGAGCCCATGCTCAAAAATATTTTTATTTTGAGATATTTTAAACAAACAGTTTAAAAAGAACCCACCACTTATCCCATTAAATCAACATGCTGACCCATCTACATCAACTTCTTAAAAGAAATAAAACACAACTGAAGCTTCCACGTACCCTCCGTGATTCCATCAGCAACTCCTGCTCTGGGAAGGCAGAGCATGGCTTTCACACCTCATTCTAACACATGATTTTACACTCTTCATATAATTTGAATCCACAGGAAATATATTATTGTATAAAACAGTAACACTGTTTACTATATGCCAACAAGGCTTACATGCCAGCCACTATTCTAAGCACTTTACATGCATTAACTCATTAACTGTCCCCCTCCCCCCATCACCCTGTGAGGTTGGCACTACTATCTCATTTTACAGAAAAAGTGAAACACAAGTAAGTTTAAGTAATGTGCCCACAGATACACAGTATGTTTAACTTTACATAAATGGTATTCGTAGCTTCCACAACTTTCTCAGCATCATTTTTGATTCATCTGTGTTGACAGATGTAACTCTAGCTCTTTCATGTTCACTTCCCAAAGTACCAAACAACCCATTTATTTACCCGTTCTTCTGTTGATGGAAATTTAGGCTTCTCCCAGTCTTACTATCTACACAGTGCTGCAAAGAACAGTCATGTACACATTTCCTTCTTCACATGGAGTTATTCTAGGGTTTATCCAAGAGTAGAATTCTAAGTGGTAGAGTACACACAATTTTACAAGATGTTGCAAATTGCTTGGCACGGTAGTTGTCACAATTTCCACTCCCATGGCAGTGAGTTCCCATGTGCCATACACTTAACCACACAATGGCTTTTAAAAATTTGCCAACTTTATATGAGTGTAAGATGGTCCATATCAATTTACATTTCCTACGCTTTTTTCTCTGCACTTGCCTCTGTCTGGGCTGACAGTCTCTGTCAGCAAGGGTGAGACCGACCACACTGAACACCTGCCTGAAAGACCTCCTGATACCCACTCCTCTCCATGGAGTCCCAGCCCATCTGGCTCCCTAACTTCAGTTCTTCCTAGGAAGAGGAGAGAAGGCAGGACAGGGCTGGAATAAGGGGTATGTTCTCCAGGCCAGGATGGGGTGTGAGGTGAGCACTGATAGCTGGGGCAGTCAGAAACTGTCTGAGCGCCCTATGGCTCGGAACCATCCATGGCTGGGCTCCCAAGTAGTAGGCGCGCTTGTGGGCGGTCTCTAGTCAACATTTCACTCACAGACCCCTTCAAAAACTTCCAATCCTGACTTAGCTGAAATAATAAATCCAGTTCTACATTCCTTAAAAGAGGCAACTTTGTGCAAAATCTGCTCTGCCCAGCAAAAGGATAAATATGGACCCAAACCTGGCTTCCAAAGTACTTGGTCTGGCTGCAGTAGTGGGAATAACTTTTGGAAACCCAGACAACACCTAACAGAGTAACATACAGGCATTAGGAGAGGTGGGACCTGGGGAGAGGGCTTAGAGGGACAAAGGTCAGGGAAGGCTGGGACTTAAAAGAGTGAGGACCTGGGCCAGCCTGGACAGCAGTGTGGCACTCTGCGTGAAGGTGAAGGGAGACAGCACAAGGCAGGTCCGCCCAGGGGCATTCAGGCAAGAGCAATGAAGTTAAACCCAACACTGATTACACCAAAATGTTTAGTAGTTAGCTCCAAGTAGTCAGACTTTTCCTTTTAGCTGATCTGTATTTACTAATATTTCTATAATAATCACATACTACTTATATAATTAAAATTATTTTAAAACTCAGGTTACTGAACAGACTGCATCAGCACTATCCCCAAATATTCAAGGCTTACCTCAGTATAGAGGGATTTCTGTTGATTTTTACTCCATTTACATTTTTTAAAATTTGACTTGAATGTTTAAAAATAAATATATATCATTTTATAAAAATGGCAGTAGAAACACCCCTATTGGGGCAGGAACTCTATGAGGTACCAGGTGGCACACAAGGAGTGGGAGGATGAAAAATATAGACAGTAAAGGGGTATTTCTGTGCCTGTAGCATCAACTGACATGGGAGCTGCAGCTCTGTGAAGGCTCTGGTCTAGAGATCAGACCCCTAACCCAGAATCTTAGTAAACCAAGCCTTCTTTTCACCAATCCCAACAGCCAGGTAGCATAGCCAGCTACTCTAATTTCACCCACAAGGAAATAGATGCTGATGTTCAGTGACTCACTCAAGATCATCCTGCCAAGAAAAGACACACCAAACCTGGAATACAGATCTGACGACTCCAAGGCCCTTGCCATGACCCTGGGCCCTCAACACATGGGACTCTGAATCTGAATTACATTCTATAAGGGTCCAGATTCAGACCACAATAATCCTCAACTCAAAACTGTCCAAAAGCCCCCTACCTCCCTTTGAGGTAGCCAAGCCCCAGTGAGTACCCACGATGCTCATGCGCCTTGGCCCTCCACCTTTCTGGGCTCCTCACTTCCAGCTGGCTCACTTCACTCTGGCTCAGGGGCCTACTTGCCATTCCCTAGGAGACCAGACAAGACCTTACCTCCTATGAAATTCCCTAGGAGACCAGACAAGACCCTACCTCCTGTGAAGGGTCCTATGTAGCATCTAGGGACCTACAGGGCTTCCTCCATGATCTCCTTTGGGTCTTTATTCAAACCTCACCTTCTCAGTTGAGGCCCTCTCTGACCAGCCCATTTAAAATCTCAACCTACCTCCCAATCCAGCATTCCCTCTCACTCTACTCTGATTCATTTTGTCCACAACACGTATCATCATCCAAAATACTATATATATCTCATTTGTTTATTGTCTGTAAAGATCCAAGATGGCAGACTTTTTTGTTCCACTCACTGCTGGGTCTCTGGCACACACGACAGTGCCTGGCATATGAGAGATGCTCAGCACATTTCTGTTTAGCAGATGGACCGCTGCTGCCCATACAGGCCTGTGGGATGGAGATGGCGATGGGGCACTGGTCGAGCTTCATTCTCCAGGTGATCAAGCCCAGTACCCTGTTCTCCACTCGCAGTTGAGACAACTCTATGCCCATGGCAAATATCCAGTCAGCTGTGAAGACTGAAGCCGCAGCCAGAACTCCCCTGGAGGCATCAGGAGAGACTAGTTCTTGCTGCTGCTGGTGCTTTTAAGGTCAAACAGACTAGGCACCATCACAAGCCAAACTCAAAGGGAAACTTAGGCTCCAAATGGCCCCCTCCCAGCAGCCACAGCCCACCATGCCACGGACATTTTGTTGAACCAAGAAAGGCAATGGTCTCTCCCTTTAGAGTTATAGAAGGAGATCTGGCTGGGGGAGCTCCAGGCCATTGTGCAAAGACCACTCCTAGGGGCCCAAGCCTCCTTCTGGAACACGTTGCTGCTCTTCCCCAGCATCTCATTTTCCAGCAGTAGGATGGGGGTGCCTGCCCTGCATTTTTGAATCCTCAGGATTCTCTGCCACTAGCTTCCAAAATAGAAAGGGCTGGGCCCTCCGTGAAGGTCTGCCCCACACTGCCTACAATCAGGGGTTCTCTAGCAGGGTAGCCAGGACCCCCTCCCCACACTGTCAGACCCCAAGCTAATCTCTAGTATGGTTTTTCATATGCCGAGCCAAATTTGAAGACCACCTGAAGGTCTTCCCACACTCTCTGCATTTGAAGGGCCTCTCTCGAGTGTGAAATCTCTTGTGGCTAATGAGTTGTGAGCCCTTGCTAAAAGTTTTCCCACACGTGGTACATTTGTGGCACTTTCCCCCAGTGGGTATGTCCTGGAGCCCAGTGAGTCCGGAGTTCTGAGCACAAGTTTTCTCACAATCTTCAAGAGGCTTCTCCTCACTTGGTTTTAATTCCTGTAAACTCACCCCTGTATCCTGGCGAGAAGACAACCCAGCCACACTGCATTCGGACTGGGCCACTCTGGTGTGTTTTCTCTGATGAATACAGAGAGTATGTCTTCCAATGAAATCTTTCCCACACCACTGACATTTAAATGGTCTCTCTTTTGTGTGGATTCTCTGATGATTAACAAGGCGATAATTTCTGTCATAAGATTTCCCACACAGATTACATTTATAGCGCTTCTCTCCACTGTGTATTCCCTTATGATCTAGAAGACTTCTCTTACGTGTAAAGCTTTTCCCACATTCTTGGCACCAAAAAGGCTTTGCACCAGTGAGGATTTGTGACTGCAGATTTGGAGCATCTTCACTTTCGTGGTACTCATACGGTTTTCCCAAAGAGTGAATCCTCTGATGTCGGGAGAGGTTAGAACTCCATCTGAAAGACTTCCCGCACTCCCTGCACTTATAAGGCTTCTCTCTGGTATGAACTCTCTGATGGATAAGGAGGAATGAGTGATTACGGAAGGCTTTGCCACACTGGCTGCATTTGTAGGGTTCCTCTGTGGTGTGACTGCTCTGAGGAACTTGGAATGCTCTGTCCTGACTAAACGATGGCACGTCCTCAGGCTTTCTTTCGACGGCATGCTGCCTCTTATGAACGATAAAGGCCGACCTGTGAGGAAACTCTTCTGCACATTCGCTGCATCGGTATGGTTTCTCGCCTGTGTGAATTCTCTGATGATCAATGAGAGCTTTCTTTCGAGTAAAGGTTTTCCCACACTGCTGACACAAAAGAGCTTTCTCCACAGTGGGGGCACTCTGGGGCTGACTGTAGTCGGAGGTCTGCCTAAAGTCTTCCCTACATTTGTCTGGATCACAGAACTTCTCTTCCTGATGCAGTCTCATGTGACGAGTGAAGTTTGACCTCCACCTAAATGTTTTCCTACATTTGGTACATTTATAGGGTTTCTCCTGGGTGTGAATCCTTTGATGTTCAAGAACATATGACTTACAGTGGAAGGATTTTCTACACTGGCTGCAGTCAAAGAGTTTCTCCCCACTTTGGTCTCTCAAATGATGATCAAACCCTGAGCCACAAGTGAGAGCTTCTTCATCCTGATTAGATTCAAGAAATTTCTGCTTAGCATGAGTTTCCTGGTGCAGGCGGTAGGCAGACATGCGTCGGAAAGCTTTGTCACATAAACTGCATTTATAAGGTTTCAAACCAGTGTGAATCTTCTCATGTCGCACACGGTTTGAGCTCCACCTGAAGGCTTTCCCACAGGCCCTACACTTAAACGGCTTCTCTTGAGTGTGAAGTCGCTGATGACATGCAAGATGGGAGCTATGACTGAAGGTCCTCCCACAGTCACTGCACTTATACGATGTCCCCACCACGTGAAGATTCTGTCCGTGTTGGTGATGAGAACTAAGGCTGAAGTCCTTCCCGTGCGCATCCTTTGCCTTCCCTTTCAGTCCAGCATGAACTCTCTGATGTAGGCTAAACCCGCCAATCATGCGTCTGAGCCCTTTCCCATATTCCTTGTAATCACAGTGGTATGAACTCCCTCTGAAGTGTTTGCCATAGCCATGTTTAAGGGACTGCTTTCTTCTGGGTCCTCTCAAACATGTAATATGTTTTAAATGAAGACTATTACTTCTTCCCGATTCTTCACAGTCTTCTCCTGTCCTGTGGCTGGAATTGGTCTCTTCTTTCTTAACTCTCACTTGTATGGGGTTTCCACATTGCTCCTTTAACCTGCTCTTCTGTGCAAAAGATTCTCTGAGCCCTGTTCCCTGAGAAACATTTGCTGCACCATGACATCCTGATGGCACAGCTTCTTCCAAAGGTTCACGTTTTAAGATGAACTTGTCTGTTTTCACATGGAGCTCATCTCCTGACACAAATAAAACATAAGAGAATGTACTCTTGGGAGTTCCCTGGTGGCCTAGTGGTTAGGATTCCGGGCTTTCACAGCCGTGGCCTGGGTTCAATCCCTGGTCGGGGAACTGAGATCCCACAAGCCACTAGGTGTGGCCAAAAAAGAAAAGGGGAAAGAGAATGTTCTCTTTTCCCATACTCGCAACTGCAGAAAGCACCAAGGGACCAAAAAATGTCATGAACTTAGGTGGTGAGGCTTTTGCCTGACTGCCAATACCTTTACAAAATAGTCAGGGATAAAGCAAAACATGGAAGAGTATTCCAGACGACAGAAAAGGGAGAGGAGAAGCAAGACAGGTACAGCAGCTAGCTGTACACATCCAGGTGAAAAACAAGAAGGGTTGAGAAGGGGGTGTTAAACAGCAAGAGAGGGGAGAGGAATCACAACACAGAGCATGATAGGAAGGTCTCCAAGAGCTGAGAGGTGGGGCTCCTAGGAGGACTGGCTGCAAGGGCTAGAGGCCAAGCCGACCACGGGGGAAGGGCCAAGCAAAGAGGAGCAGCAGGAGTGGGACGAGGGTTCCTAGGAGCGGGAAGGGGAGAGCAGCACAGGGCTGAGGAGGAGCATCAGTGAACTGACAAGGACAGTGAAGCCCTCCAGTAGGCAAGAGCTGTTACTGAGAGGGCTGCTGGGGAAGGGGCAGGACCAGAAACCAATGTCTAATAGGTCGGTCTGGAGGGGAGAAGCCCAGGCACCCAGTACTTCTTAGCAACACTGTTAAGGATCTTCCTTCCAGCAAACAATGGAGTAAGTTCCCCATGATTTACTTAGTATAAAAGACCTTAAGAAAGAGGAGAGTAGATGCGGGAGGAGCAAGACCTGGTCAGTTCTCTGGAACTCACCTGCAGGGGCAGCACTTGGACTCCCCTTAGGATGAGCTCCCTGGACATTCAAGCCCCACGGCTCCCTTACCTCCAACCAGGAGATCAGAGCAGGTTTGGTGAATGGCCCCACTGCAGAAGAGAAGAAAATGGGATGTGAATGGAAGGTAGATGAATTATACAGAACTACTCTCCAGGACCCTCTCAGGCCTGAGCTCCTGGTAGGGAGGAGGGAAAGCCAGGGAGGCAGGTGGAGGAAGTTAGGACAGGAGGCCTAGACAGGAATTTCTGACATCTCTAAGCAGAGACAAGAGAGGCTGAGAGAAGCCACAGACAAAAGGATCGCTAGCATTCTCCAGAACCACGTGACAAGTCAACTGGTTAAATCAGCCAACTTTTTTTGGATGCCTAAATGGACTAGGAACTTGACACATATGACTTTTAATCTTTATAATAACTCAGCATGACAGGCATTAAGATTAAGTGATTTGGTTAGTAGAGAGACAGGACCTAAACCCAGGTCAGGCCCCTTTCTATGCACCAAAATGAAAACTAAGAAGGCAGAAGTAGAGGTAGGTAGAAGCATGGGGGTATCAATGCCTTACCCAAAGAAGCCATGTTCCCATAATTCTCTAGCATCACATCCCTGTACAGGTTCCTCTGAGAAGCGTCCAGCCATCCCCACTCATCCTGGGCAAAGGTCACCTCCACATCCTTGAAAGTCACAGCCTCCTGAAAAAACACGGTCCTATGCCTTAGAGCAAGTCCACAACTCCCAGCTTTCAGGAGGGGGCAGGGGAATGAGGCTGGCTCTGAGTGAGTACAGGATGGATCTGATAAAGGGGAAAGAGAAGATCATCACCCAGCAGAAGAGCTCTGGGCTCCTGGGGGATAATCTGGTCTCTGGGGCATGCGTCTCAGGATGTGAGGTCACTGGATAGAAAGACACAGGACGGGGGGAGCTACAGCTACCCCATTAGGCAGCAATGGTGGGACATCAGGAAGGACCGAAGGTCCTGTGGCTCACCTGAGGCTGGACTGTCACCAGGTCTCCTGAGCATCCCTCTCTCTGGGAAAGGGCAGGAACCTGTGCAGCAGGAGGATCTGAAGAACAAAGAGTCATGAGAGAGGGCAGCCCAGCTCTGGTATCCCACTGAGAAGCCCACTCTTCCCCCCACATGGAGGACTCCTGGGCCCACAGGCAGGTATGGACTGTTTTAAACACCCATTTCACATTTCCCCGGTGTCTGCTGGGGTCAGGAAGTGGGGGGTACAATAGGAGGAGAAGCTAGGTAAACGTGGGTCACAGGATAGAAGGGACACAGAGCTCAAGGCCAGGACAGAAGGGATTCTCGTGAGAGGACAGAGGGTGAAAACACAACATTATAGGAAATTCGGGAAGTGTGGCATAGGCTGGGGTCTTAGAGCCAGGCGGCAAGTACCGGGTTGCCCAGCCAGGAAGTCACGCACTCCTATTTCATAGGGAGGCAGCAGGTGGTCCCCCAGAGCCGAGCCGCTCCTGAGAGGTGAAGCAGGGGGCCATATCTGTGCGGCTCGCAGGGCTCCTGTGCCCATCCAATGCACATCTGGGCTCTGGGCAGGGGCTGGGTCCTGGCAAGAAGAAAATGTTGTGAGAGGATCCTCGTGGGAATCAGAAAGCAAACTCACAGAACAGGCCACATGGCCAATCTCTAAAAGGTAGAGGCCCAGGGAACGGTGCGCTGGGCCCTTATTACCTACAGGCAGAGGGAAAAGGAGGAATAGAAAGCCCAGGGAGGATTCCCTCACCCCTCCACCTCGCTGGGCTCTAATGCGGGCCATGGGGAGACAGGTGGAGCCAGATTCCTGCCTGACATAGGAAAGCAACTGGCAAGTCAGTGACAGCACTGCTGTCAGGCCTCGGGTGCTGCAGGATACCTCCCCACTAGCCCTCAGCCCCCACCCCTGGCCAGGAACTTAGAAATGAGAAAAGAAATTTATCCCTGAGAGTTAAACTGATAATGGTTCACAGCAGAGATGCAGTCAGATAACATCTCTCAAGTATCAGGCAATGCTCTAGGTAATGATACGCAAAGTGACCTCAAAGAGGCAGGAAGGCTCCCAGACTATAAACCTGACTAAAATAGCAACACCACTAGAGAGACAATGCTAACTGTGTCAGCTACGGAATCACAGAAGAAAAAGTCTCAGGTGCAAAAACAGGGAGGTGCCCATCCAAGCAGAGACCTGGAGAAAGGCGGTCTCTGTCCTGCGTCTTCAAACAGTCCTGGTCTCTGGAGGCAAGGCTATCCCTGAAGCAAAAGTGAGCATAGGAAGCTACAGCCAGTGAACTTCAGGTTTTTCTGGTCCTGTGGCCAAGACATTCTCTACACTGATATGGACGAATCTTCGCCTGAGGCCATTAAGTACCTAATACCGAGCTATAGACTGAAGATGATAAGTCATCACAGCAATTTATCTCCTGTTCCTCCCAAATCCTACCAAAGGGAGAATAAAGAAACAATAACAATATGGAAGCATAGACAAATGAGTTTAAGGACAAACTTTCTCAGGCCCCTGTTTCTCACATTTTGGTAATTTTGATAAACTACAATTTATATGCATCTTGAGCATTTCTGTTCATTTTTTAGAATCTGGTAGGCTTTTTTCCAGGCTCTGCTTTTTGTTTTCTAATTTCTAACTAGCTTTCAACCAGGTAGGCCCTTTCCGCTTGTTTGGCAATGTTTTCATGGATTTTTAAACCACACACCTAGCTCTTGACTGACTTGAATATACCCAAGCCACAATTTTGTACCTACTATGTACCTTATTTGCTTTAAAAGTTATCTTTAGATCATTTTGAACAACTCATGGATTTGGTAAAAATTATAAATGTCCTTTTAGATTTTAAGAACTAGTACCCAATGTTGGGCAAAAGGTTTTCTTGTTTAATATTTGTTACCATTTATTGCTGGTAGACAATGTTCAGATGTTTTAACTGATTGATCTAATTTTTATATTAAATTTAGGGGAGAAGTATGTCAAACATGTTTCAGAAATCTTAAAAGTAACTTTCATTTATTCATGAATCATACATGTAGAATTACACATACTTTATAAAATTTTTTAAAAGCCTACAAAAATGATAAATGCTCTTTAAAAACAAAAACCCTCAAAGGTCCAGAGAAGTACTGAGAGGCTGGCCTGAGTGGGGCAGAGGGGCAGGCAGAGCGCACTTTAACTGGTCCACTGCTCTACTGCCTGCACTGGGACTGTCAGCTCTGTTTCCCAGCACCAAGCCCAGGGCTGGGCGCAAGGTAGGCACTCAAATGTGTAACGAACAAATTCTCATTGTTAGATCAGTTTTCCATTTTGTTTTCAATAAACTGAGGCTCTGAAGGTACCACAATGTTGGCAAGAACACCGAGGTTGTGGAATGCAGTCTAAAATTGTGATCTTCCAATTTCCTAGCCCTGGGCTGCCCCTCACCACTCTTCTTCCCCATCTCCCCCGCACAGAACAAATCCTCAAAAGTTTACTGAGAGAGAAGTAACATGGTTTGTGTAGACTGCTCTTCTAGGTCTCAAGATGTACTTAGAAGCCAAGGATCCTGACACTAATTCCCCCAGGTACGAGCAAGAGATACCACTCCCACTTTACAGGTCAGTACAAGTCAAGTTAGGTATGTAGAGATGTACTTTATGCACAGTAAGTCAGTGTGCCCAGAACCTCATTACTGTTTATGGATACTTGCAGACCCTCTTCTTCCTGGAGCTTATATTCCTCTGGGAAGGAGGGAAGGGCTGCCTGCTAAATGGTCCTTAGCTTAGGGTCGAGCTGCTCAGGTGCCATGGGAATGAGAAGGGAAGACTTTCCCTGAATTCCTCCATGTTGAAGGTTCAGAGGCCCACCCCCCCACCCACAAGCAGGCTCACGAGCAGGCAGAGTTCACTGGGCACCGCACGCTTGCTCACACTCACCCTCCATGGTGTCCCATCGAAGTCCCTCTGTAGCTCTTCCAGCAAGGCCACAACGTCCCCACCACTCTCAGGGTGATGCAGCTGCACCCAGGTCCGAAGCTCCCCTGGCAGGATGCTCAGGAACTGCTCCAGGACCAGCAGCTCCAGAATCTGGGCCTTTGAAAGAACATCTGGCCTCAGCCACCAGCGGCAGAGCTCCTGGAGCCGGCTCAGAGTCTCTAGAGGCCCAGAAGACTCATGGTAGCGAAGCTGTCTGAAGAGCTGGCGGAACAGCTCCTGGCCAGGACGATTGAGTGTCTGTGGTCTGGCAGCTGGCACTGAAGCGTAGCTTTCATCCTCTTCTTCCTTCTTTACCGTGTGAAGGCGTCCTCGCTCCCTTGAAGCCTTGGCCTGAGCTGGATGGACAGCATACCACCTGCCTGGAGGCATCACTCCTGTTCAAGGTCTACCCAGCAGAGTGCAAGCAAGTCTGCATTAGTTGTATATATCACTGCTAGGCCTTCGGGAGTATCTTTTCAGCACTGCTGGGGATAATGCCATTTGCTGGGACATCAGAAGTCACTGGCAAGAGACTGAAATAACCAACATTACTGTTCAGGAGGGATTTGAGAAGGATGGTGCAAGTAGATGTTGTTAGTTAGGATCATCTTTGGATTTCTGAGAAAAGGACTCATGAACATTTGCACAGTGGAGCCTGTCAGGATCAAGCAGACCAGGAAAAGGGATCATATTTGTGGTTACCAGAGGCAGGGGTGGGGGGTACTGGATGAAGGCAGTCAAAGGTATAAACTTCCAATTATAAGATAAATAAGTACTAGGGATGTAATGTACAACTTGATAAATATAATTAACACTGTTGTACATTATATATAAAAATTATTAAGAAAGATGAAAATCCTAAGAATTTTCATCACAAGAAAAAATTTTTTTCTATTCCTTTAATTTTGTATCTAAATGAGATGATGGATACTCACTAAACTTACTGTGATGATCACTTCATGATGTATGTAAGTCAAATCATTCTGCTGTCCACCTTAAACCTATACAGTGCTGTATACCAATTATATCTCAAAAAAACTAGAAGAAAATTTTTTTATACTTTAAAAAAAAATCAGTGGTATTTCTACATAGTAAAAATGAACAAACCGGGCTTCCCTGGTGGCGCAGTGGTTGAGAATCTGCCTGCTAATGCAGGGGACACGGGTTCGAGCCCTGGACTGGGAAGACCCCACATGCCGCGGAGCAACTAGGCCCGTGAGCCACAATTACTGAGCCTGCGCGTCTGGAGCTTGTGCTCCGCAACAAGAGAGGCAGCGATAGTGAGAGGCCCGCGCACCACGATGAAGAGTGGCCCCCGCTTGCCACAACTAGAGAAAGCCCTCGCACAGAAACGAAGACCCGACACAGCCATAAATAAATAAATAAACAAATACTTTAAAAAATAATGACTCCCTTCTTTAAAAAAAAACAAAAAAACAAAAAAAAAACCCCACAACTTTCCGAAATCTGAGACACAGATAAAGCAGTTTATAGCAATACAGACCTATCTCAAGAAACAAGAAAAATCTCAAACAACCAAACTTACCATCTAAAGGAATTAGAAAAAGAAGAATAAATGAAGCCCAAAGTCAGCAGAAGAAATAATAGTAATAAAGATCAGAGAGAAAATAAATAAAATTGAGATTTAAAAAAACAGAAAAGATCAATAAAACTAAGAACTGTCTGGTTTTGTTTTGTTTTTTTTTTGAAAAGATAAACAAAACTGATAAGCCTTTAGCCAGGCTCTTTAACAAAAAAAGGGAAAAGACCCCAAAAAACAAAATAATAAATGAAAGAGGAGAAATTACAACCGATACCACAGAGATGCAAAAAAATCATAAGAGAGTACTACAAAAAGTTACATGCCAACAAACTGGACACCCTAGAAGAAATGGATAAATTTCTAGAAACCTACACTCTTCCAAGGCTGAATCATAAACAGACAATCTGAACAAACAAATCACTAATAGTGAAATTAAATTAGAAATCAAAAAACTCCCAGCAAACAAAATCTCGGGACTGGATGGCTTCACAGGCAAATTCTACCAAACATATAAAGAAGAGCTAATACCTATTCTTCTCAAACTTTTGAAGAGGAGGGAACACTCCCAAATTCATTGTACAATGCCAACATTACCCTGATACCAAAACCAGACAAAGACACTACCAAAAAAGGAAAATTACAGGCCAGTATCTCTGATGAACCTAGACACAAAAGTCCTCAACAAAATATTAGCAAACCAAATTCAACAATATATAAAAAGGATCACACACCATGATCAAATGGGATTTATTCCAGGGAATGCAAGGATGGCTCAACATCCATAAATCAATCAATGCAATACACCACGTTAACAAAATGAAGAATAAAAACCACATGATCATCTCAATAGATGCAGAAACAGCATCTGACAAAATTTAAATCCATTCATGATAAAAATTCTCTTCAAAGTTGGCTTAGAGGGAAACATCTCAACATAACAAAGGCCATTTATGACATACCCACAGCTAACACCATACGATGAAAAGCTGAAACTTTTCCCTCGAAAATCAGGAACAAGACAAGGATGCCCACTCTCACCACTTTTACTTAACATAGTATTGGAAATCCTAGCCACAGCAATCAGACAAGAAAAAGAAATAAAAGGCAACCAAACTGGAAGGGAAGAAGTAAAAATGTCCCTATTTGCATATGACATAATACTATATATAGAAAACCCTAAAGTCTCCAAAGCTTCCACCAAAAAACCGTTAGACTAAATGAATTCAGTAAAGTTGCAGGATACAAGAGTAATATACCCAAATCTATTGCTTTTCTATATACTTGTAATGAAGAATCAGAAAGAGAATGCAAGAAAACCACCTTATTTAAAATTGCATCAAAAGGAATAAAATACCTAGGAATAAACTTATCCAAGGAGGTGAAAGATCTATATACTCTGAAAACTATAAAACATTATTGAGGGACTTCCCTGGTGGTGCAGTGATTAAGAATCCGCCTGCCAATGCAGGTGACACGGGTTCAAGCCCTGGTCCAGGAAGATCCCACATGCCGCGAAGCAACTAAGCCCGTGCTCCACAACTACGGAGCCTGCGCTCTAGAGCCCGCGTGCCACAACTACTGAAGCCCTGCGCACCTAGAGCCCATGCTCCACAACAAGAGAAGCCGCTGCAATGAGAAGTCCGCGCACCGCAACAATGAGTAGCCCCCACCCGCCACAACTAGAGAAAGCTTGCACACAGCAACAAAGACCCAACACAGCCAGTAAATTAATTAATTAATTTAAAAAAAATTATTGAAGAAAACTGAAGATGAAACAAAGAAATGGAAAGAAATCCTGTGGTTATGGATTGGAAGAATTAATATTGTTAAAATGTCCATACTACCTAAAGCAAACTACAGATTTAATGCAATCCCTATCAAAAAACCCACAGCATTTTTCAGAGAACTAAAACAAATACTCCTAAAATTTATGAAACCACAGAAGACCCCAAATAGCTAAGGTGATCTTGAGAAAAAAGAACAAAGCTGGAGATATGCTCCTTGATTTAAGACTATGCTGCAAAGCTACAATAATCAAAACAGTATGGTGCTGCACACATATGTGCGCACACACACACACATACAAGACACATAAATCAGTGGAACAGAATAGAGAGTCCAGAAATAAACCCACACATTTATGATCAAATAATCTATGGCAAAGGAGGCAAGAATATACAATGTAAAAAAGGACAGTCTCTTCAATAAGTGGTGCTGGGAAAACTGGACAGCTACATGTAAAAGAATGAAAATTAGAACATTTTCTCACACCATACACAATAATAAACTCAAAATGAAGTAAAGGGGCTTCCCTGGTGGCGCAGTGGTTGAGAATCTGCCTGCCAATGCAGGGGACACGGGTTTGAGCCCTGGTCTGGGAAGATCCCACATGCCGCGGAGCAACTGGGCCAGTGAGCCACAACTACTGAGCCTGAGCGTCTGGAGCCTGTGCTCCGCAACAAGAGAGGCCGCGATAGTGAGAGGCCCGCGCACCGCGATGAAGAGTGGCCCCCGCTCGCCGCAACTGGAGAAAGCCCTCACACAGAAACGAAGACCCAACACGGCCAAAAATAAAAATAATAAATAAATAATAAATAAAAAAATTAAAAAAAAAAAAATGAAGTAAAGATTAAACTCAAAATGGATTAAAGACCTAAATGTTAGACCAAAAACCATAAAACTCCTAGAAGAAAACACGGGAAGAACACTCTTTGACATAAATCATAGCAATATTTTTTTGGATCTGTCTCCTAAGGCAAAGGAAACAAAAGCAAAAATAAACAAATGGTACCTAATTAAACACAGAAGCTTTTGCCCAGCAAAGGAAACCACCGACAAAATGAAAAGAGAATCTACTGAATGGAAGAAAATATTTGCAAACGATATTACCGATAAAGGGTTAATATCCAAAATATATAAATAGCTCACACAACTCAATATCATAAAAACAAACAACCAAACTAAAAAATGGGAAGAAACCCTGAATAGGCATTTTTCCAAAGAAGACATATAGACAGCCAACAGGCACATGAAAAGATACTCAACACTGCTAATCATCAGAGAAATGCAAATCAAAGCCACAATGAGAATATCACCTCACATCTGTCAGAATGGTTATCATCAAAAAGATCACAAATAACAAATGCTGGTGAGGATGTGGAACCCTAGTACACTGTTAGTGGGAATGTAAATTCGTGCAGCCACCATGGAAAACAGTATGGAGGTTCCTCAAAAAACTAAAAATAGAACCATCATATAATCCAGCAATTCCACTCCTGGGTATATACCCAAAGAAAACAAAAACACTAATTTGAAAAGATACATGCACCCCAGTGCTCATAACAGCATTATGTACAATAGCCAAGACATGGAAGCAACCTAAGTGTCCATCAACAAATGAATGGATAAAGAAGATGTGGAATATTGCTCAGCCATAAATAAGAATGAAATTTTGCCATTTGTAACATGGTTGGACATGGAGGGTATTATGCTTAGTGAAGTAAATCAGAAAAAGACAAATACTGTATGTTATCACTTAAATATGCAATCTAAAAAATGAAACAGGGACTTCCCTGGTAGTCCAGTGGTTAAGACTCCGAGTTTCCAATGCAGGGGGCGTGGGTTCGATCCCTGGTCAGGGAACTAAGATCCCACATGCCGTGTGGCGTGGCCACATAAATAAATAAATAAAAATTTAAAATGAAACAAATGAATATAACAAAACGGAAACAGAGAAAAAATTAGTGGTTACCAATGGGGAGAGGGCAGGGAGGAGGGGCATGACAGAGGTAGAGGATTAAGAGGTACAAACTACTATATATGAAATAAGTAAGCTACAAGCATATATTGTCCAGCACAGGGACCATAGCAATATTTTATAATAACTTTGAGTGAGTATAATATATTAAAAAATTGAATCACTAAAACTAAAAAGAGCAAGTTGGGAGAATAGATTTCATAACTTACTTTATAAAAAAGCAGCAGTCATCAAGACAGTGTGGTGCTGGCATAAGGACAGACATACAGATCAATGAAACAGAATTAAGAGTCCAAAAACTGTCTATGGTCAATTTATTTTTAACGAGTGTGCCAAGACCACTCAAAGGGAGGAAGAATAGTCTTTTCAACAAGTGGTACTTGGACAACTATATGTCTACATGAATAAGAATGAAGTTGGACCCCTACATAATACAATATACAAAAATTAACTCAAAATGGATCAAAGACCCAAATGTAAGAAGCTAAAACTATAATGTTCCTATATAAAATGTAAGTGTAATACTTTGTGACAATGGATTAGTCAATGGATTCTACCAAATGCATACCACATGCAAAAAAAAGAAAAAATAGATAAATTGGACTTCACCTAAATTAAAACTCTTATGCTTCAAAGGTCACATGAAGAAAGTGAAAAGACAACCCACAGAGTGGGAAAAAAAAAGTGTACAAATCACATATCTTATAAGGGACTTGTCACTAGAAAACATAAATAACTTACAATTCAATAATAAAAAGACAACACAATTAAAATTAGACAAAGCATCTTAACAGACATTTCTCCAAAGAAAATATAAAGATGGCTGAAAAACACACAGGATACTCAACAACATCAGTCATCAGGGAAAAGCAGATCAACACCACAATAAGATACCACTTCACATCCACTAGGATGGCTAGAATCAAACAGTCAGAAAATAACATATGTTGGTAAGGATGTAGAGATAGATACTGGAACACTCATACACTGCTGGTGGAAATGTAAATTGTGCAGCCACATGGAAAACAGTCAGGCACCATTAAGTTAAACATACAGTTACTACTTGCAACTCCATTCCTAGATAGATGGATACAGCCATCCTTCAGTACCCGCAGGGGATCACACAAAAAAGGAGTTCTAGCTAAAGACTTAACTTCAAAAACAAAGAGGGACTTCCCTGGCAGTCCAGTGGCTAAAACTCCATGCTCCCAATGCAGGGGGTCCGGGTTCAATCCCTGGTCCGGAAACTAGATCACACATGCCACAACTAAGAGTTCGCATGTCGCAACTAAAGATCCTGTGTGCTGCAACAAAGACCTGACGCAGCCAAATAAATAAATATTAAAACAAACAAAAGAGAGTAAGAACCCTGGGGTAAGCAAGGATTTCTTAAGAAAACAAAAGGAAAAAGGGTGATATATGACTATGTCAGTATTTTAATACCTCTTGTCCAAAAAAAAAAACCAAAAGCACAAACCACTGGGCAGAAGTGCAAATGTGTACAGCCACTAGGAAAGGTAGTTTGAAAGTCTGCAGTGAAGCTAAAGTCACATTACCTATGCCCCTGAAATTTCACTTCTAGGAAGCTCCCTGGAAAAACACTTGCACAGGTTTTCAGGCATTTACACAGGTGTTCACTAGAGTACTCTTTGTAATAACACAATATTGGAAATGACCTACTTGCCCATCAATACAACTAAATAAAAGTGTAGCACTTTATAGGATGAAATACCATACAACAATTTAAAAGACTGTACTAGACCTTTAAGAAACAATACAATTGTTTCACTGTTCACTGGGTGGTCATGCTATGCAGCCAAGGTTAAAAAGCAGGTAAGTGCCACGCACAGAAGAGACCAGAGCACAATTCTAAGTTCCTGAGAGCAGACAACACACACACTAGGCTCAAGTGATACAGTGTTCACTTAGAGCAAGAGAAGAAAATAGTGTGTACAAGATTCAACCCCCTGCAATCCATTGGTCCCCCATGACCAACGGATCCACTTCGCAGCCAAAGCCATGCGGGCGGAACAGATACCAGCACCACCCTTCATGATACAGTAGAAGGACCTTGGTCCCTTACCCATGGGGTCTGAAATACAGAAAGCAAGGGAGGGCCTGGGGGCCACTGACACATGCACTTAAGAAGAAAAAAGGGGGGCTTCCCTGGTGGCACAGTGGTTAACAATCCACCTGCCAATGCAGGGGACACGGGTTCGAGACCGTAGGGGAGATCCCACATGCCGCGGAGCAACTAAGCCCATGCGCCACAACTAGTGAGCCTGCACTCTAGAGCCTGAGAGCCACAACTACTGGGTCCACATGCCACAACTACTGAAGCCCACATGCCTAGGGCCCGTGCTCAGCAACAGGAGAAGCCACCGCAATGAGAAGCCCGCGGACCACAACGAAGAGTAGCCCCCACTCACCGCAACCAGAGAAAAGCCTGTGCGCAGCAACGAAGACCCAACGCAGCCAAAAATAAAATAAAACAAAATTTTTAAAAAAACATAATTCTCCAGGAAAAAAAAAAGAAGAAAAAAGGAGTATAGATTAAGCACTGAACAGGTAAAGATAGTCCCTCAAAAGGCTGTAAGCACAGCACAGGCTATGAGGGCTCTTGATTTCTTTGCAAGAAAATGTCCTCAGCCAGGGCTACTCTTGCAGAGTTATGCTAGAGAGAAGCAGCTGCACCTGACTGCTTTTCCCAACAGTATCAAAAACGTATGCTAAGTTGAAAAGAACTTAGGTATAACTGGAGAAAAAACCTAAAATCATATTTATGTGTAAATTTGTTAGGTGTGATGTACATAAAAGCACTCGAAAGGTTTTTAAATGGCCTAAAAGGATTTACAAAAACTCCTACTGATTGTGGGAGTGGAGAGATTGGAAATAACAGTTAAAGGGAGACTTTAGTTTATTTGTAGTGATTTGATTTTTTTTAACACAACATTTATGTACAAGGTCTCTTCTCTTTTTTTTTTAAGATTGTACAATGATGACTGCAAATATGCCAAAATGTTGGAAGAGGTTACTCCTGTGTGTTGGAAATACGCCTGCCTGTTATTTTCTTCTTTATATTTTTTGTCTTTTCCCAATTTCCCCCCCAAAAAAGTAAACTAAGAGGCAAGTTTTAGAAATTATAGTTATGAACTCACTTATTTATGTCTTAAACAAAATAAAAATAAAGCACAGTTTGCATATGCACAAAAAAGTTCCTAAGCCTTGGCCACCAAAGTGTTTTCAGCAGTTTATCTCCTCTGGCAAGTGGGATTAGAGGACTTTCCATTCCTGTTTTTCTATGTTCCCTGAATTGTACATTATTTTTATAATCAGCAAAGTGATCAATAATTCTGCTTAAAAAACAAAGCGACTGGAATTCCCTGGAGGTCCAGTGTTTAGGACTCGATGCTTTCACTGACCAGGTTCAATCCCTGGTCAGGAAACTAAGGAACTAAGATCCCACATGCCGCATGGTGCAGCCAATTAAAAAAAAAAAAAAAAAAAAAGGGTACTGAGTATCAGCTCCCAGGACTGAAGAGGTGGGCACTCAGCAGAATAGGTTACACGTCCTTGAAGGGCAGTTGTATGTAGATGGTGGCTGCAGCTCAAGTAACTGCAAAAGGGAAAAGAAACCCGGCTGGCCCTTGTTCTGTTTTAGCCACCGAGTCAACAACCAAACCAAAGAAGGCTGGTTGAACTGAGAACAAGGTAAGACAAAAATTGACAAATGAGGTAGAGAACAAAAGAGAGTAAAATGCTGCCCAAAACCACAACATGCAAAAGAAAAAAGCCAGAAAGAGCATATTAAAACAAAACCAAACCAAAAGAGTCTACAAAGAAGTAATGTATGGCTGTTAGCATAACTGCCACCATCATGGGCCCATTCAATTCCTCCTGTCCCTCCAGTGACCCTTCCTGTAACTGTACTATGAGGTAAAATCACTTTTCTGTCATCAAGGGCTTTGTAGTTAATACATATTGTTTTAGGATCGTTAGTTCCAGGTGGCCTCTATGCTCTAACAGTCTCCAAACAACAATGAAGACCTTCACTGACACATTCCCATCGCCCACCAGACTAGTTACCCATTCATGAAACTTGACTTAGAAATGCACTTCCTGGAAAAAAAAAAGAAAAGAAAAGAAAAAAGAAATGCACTTCCTATTTCCAAGCACATACCCCCATACCTAGGTTAACTATAAAGCTGTCCCAGTGGCCCCTCAGTGGTGTGGAGTACAGCTGCAAATGCTTCTAGTTCACCCACCTGATCTCACCATGTGAGTAAATTACCCTCTAATAAACTGATCCACTGATTATATGGAGCTGCCTGCCTTCTTTTTCAGTCTTAAGCTATCTTCTCAGCTCAATGGGCACTTTTCATTCCCTCCGTTCTCCAACTGAAGTATGAGGTAGACTGCAGATCTTGGCACCTGTTGTAAAGTGGCCCAATTACTCAGTGCACAAGTCACAGATGATGATCGGTCATCTTCCCCTGAAAGGGTGGAACCTTCCACCTCCCACCACTGTTAAGAAAATTTAAAGAAACCGTTACTTCAACCAGAAGCCATCATCACCTACAAACATCTCCTGAACTCAGCAAGTACTGCTAGGACTGTCCAAAAAGATGACTGTAAACTGAGATGGGATGAAGAAAGCATGCCATCTATGTGGCTGGACCACACTGACTTCATTTTGTCAGCTCCATCTTAGGCCCACAGTCCCCTTTCTGAGCTTTAGCCTACTCACGAGGAATGCACCCAAGCCAGATAAGTTCCCTATCAGCTCTTACTCTTGCCTTCATCTGATACGAAAACTGGAAGAATGCATTTTGCTAGTCCAGATGGTTAATGGTCCATGAGGAATAATGTTCATGAGACCTCAGAAGGGAGGAGAAACCCCCAGTTCCCATTGGCACGAATGTGCTTCTCGCTTAGTAGTCAGATTCTATCTTTAGCTTTGGTCCCTTTAAATTCCCCCATGCCGGGGCTTCCCTGGTGGTGCAGTGGTTAAGAATCCGCCTGCCAATGCAGGGGACACGGGTTCGAGCCCTGGGCCAGGAAGATCCCACATGCCACGGAGCAACTAAGCCCGTGTGCCACAACTACTGAGCCCGTGCTCTAGAGCCAGCAAGCCACAACTGCTGAGCCCATGTGCCACAATTACTGAAGCCTGCACACCTAAAGCCCGTGCTCTGCAACAAGAGAAGCCACCGCAATGAGAAGTCTGCGCACCACAACGAAGAGTAGCCCTGGCTCTCCGCAACTAGAGAAAGCCTGCGCACAGCAACAAAGACCCAGTGCAGCCAAAAATAAATAAACTAAATAAATAAATAAGAAAACATTTTTAAATAAATAAATAAACAAATAAATTCCCCCATGCCCCTTCTGGCAGCGCAGAGTTCAGCTGCAAATGCCTCTGGTGGTTGTCTGCCCATACTGCCACTATGTAAGTACCCACAATAAACGTCATAATTACACTTCATGGAGTTGCCTGCTTCATTTTTTGGTCTCAAAGTTTCTTCTCAGTTCGGAGGCTATTATTCAATATCCCCACCATCATCCAGATAAAAGAAACTGCAGTGCTGCTACAAGGGGATGGAGAATCAATTGAAGAACTACTTTGGAAGCTGCTGAAGTTTTGGCAGAGAAATGAAGCTTTGCTGAGAAACAAGGGGGTGGGGTAAGGAAAATAAGTACACATAGAAAACAAAAGCAAAGGAAAACTGAGAAGTGATAAGGTACATAACTGAAGGCCTGTAAAAAGAGACTTGAAGACACAACAACAAGAGGAGGCTGAAGAGGAAAGGTGCCTCCGGAGCGGCAGGGGCAGGCTCCAGCCTTGCTGAGCCGCAGCAGCACCGATGGGAGCTGCTCAGGAGGAAGCTGAGAGTCACAGGAAGAGGCGAGAGACTTTCCCAGCCAAACTTGCAGAACAGACTGGGGAAGAGAAAGGCACTCAGGTGCAGAGAAATCCGGGAGTGAGACGCAACAGAATGAACTGGAGACCAGAGAGAAATATTTTGAAGAAACACACCCAGCGGGAAATGTAAATGGCACTGACCTATCTCAGGAAATTGAGACCCACAGGGAAATTAGCACCAAACATAAGCCTCCCAGCTGACCTGTTCTGAAGCAGCTGCTGCAGAAATGTCCAAAGAGGTCAGTGAAGTATTTGTAAAGAGGTGACGAGAAGACGGACCAACAGAAAAATGAGGGCAACTGCCTGTGAATATGGCAAAAGATTCCAGCCCTCTGAGCCCAGCCCCTGCAACCATGAACATGGATAAAATTTAGTGACTTCCTGGGACTTCCCCGGTGGTCCAGTGTTAAAGAATCCGCCTTCCAATGCAGGGGACGATGGTTCAATCCCTGGTCAAGGAACTAAGATCCCACATGCCGCGGGGCAACTAAGCCTCCACGCCACAATTAGAGAGCCCACGCGCCATGAAGCCCAAGGGCCACAACTAGAGAGAAACCCGTGCACCACAATTCCTACATGCTGAGACAGAGATCCCACATGTGGCAACTAAGACCCGACACAGCCAAAGAAAATTAAAAAAAAAAAAGAAAACCATTCCTTTAAAAAAAAAAAAAAGTTAATGACCTCCTGGGCCTTTCGAAGTCTGAATGAAAGCCCCACAGCATAGTAAAGAGATGGGGCCAGTGAGCTGAAACTGCCCAATTAAATTCAGGTATCCTAATGCCTCAGGGTTCCTTCCAGGTCCCAACTAGCTTCTGAGGACAGAAGAAAAGCTTCATTCATCAACTTGTTAAGATTATACCACAAATGGGAGCCCCCAGGCCTGTGGAGCAACCTGAGATGGAGCAGGCCTCTTCTCCCCCAGAGCTTCATCCCTCTGCCCAGTTTCATTCCCAAATGAAAATGGCTTTCAAAAGAACAGGGGAGGACTTCCCTGGTGGTGCACTGGTTAAGAACCCACCTGCCAATGCAGGGGACACGGGTTCGAGCCCTGGTCCGGGAAGATCCCACATGCCGCGGAGCAACTAGGCCTGTGCGCCACAACTACTGAGCGTCTGCTCTAGAGCCTGCAAGCCACAACTACTGAAGCCCGTGTGCCTAGAGCCTAGAGCCCGTGCTCCACAACAAGAGAAGCCAGCGAGATGAGAGGCCCGCGCACCGCAATGAAGAGTATCCTCCACTCACCGCAACTAGAGAAAGCCTGCGTGAAGCAACGAAGACTCAACGCAGCCAAAAGTAAATAAATAAATAAATTTATAAAAAAAAAAAAGAACAGGGGAAATCCCAAGCAAGCAGATGGGCATTTTTCAGGGACATTTTCTTCTTTCTGTCATTTTGCTCTATCATCTTATATGCAATTTTTTTTGCATTTTATATATTTAATAGTGATACACACACGATATATATATACAAGACATCTATATTTATCTATCTATATCTATATGTTATTTATTAAATGTGATAGTCTCAAGGGAATGCAAAAAGCAAATAACTTACTTTTCTCCACTGATGACCAAACAGACTTTCTGGGATATTCCTTGTCCCTGAATTAATCTTGATCTCAGACCTCTTGGCAGTTCCACCCATTTTTTAAGCTAATAAAAAACCGGGACTTCCCTGACGGGCCAGTAGCTAAGACTCTGCACTCCCAACGCAAGGGACCCAAGTTCGATCCCTGGTCAGGGAACTAGATCCCGCATGCCGCAACTAAAGATCCTGCATTCTACAACTAAAAAGGTGAGGCAACAAAGATCCTGTGTGCTGCAACTAAGACCTGAGGCAGCCAAATAAATAAATAAATATTTCTTTAAAAAGATAATAAAAAACCCAGGCTAACCTAATACCAAAACTTCAATCTCTCAACCAGTTCAAATCTTCTCCCTTACCCCTAGCTCAGGTTGGATTCTTGCTTCTGCAAAGCGGCAGTGAGGAAGATGAGAAGGGAGGGGGTGAGTAGTGATGTAGTACCATCTATTCTTTCACTGTTTTTCTATCTTGTTCTTGCTTGCCTTCCTCACTTTCTTGCTGCTTCTGATTCTTCCAGTGTCAGAGCAGGGAAAAGAAATGAGAGGCAACCAGGCAAAATCTGATGCTGTCTGGAGTTCTTTCTTGGCTCTTATATGCTGTCTGTTACGGCAGACATCCAACTGCTGCTAGCTCCTCTTCAGAATGCATTTGTAGATTCTTCGTTGGCACCCCTACCCCAGGCACCTTGGTGCAGTGGCCTTTTATAGTCCACCTTTTCCTAATTTGAGTGATGCACTTTTGGTTTATCCTTTTAAAATTTTCTCTTACCTCCTTTTCAAAGGATTTATATTTGGGGTCGTTTCCTTCTGCCAGGTACCCTGAAAGGGGATTCTTTTAAGGCGGCTTCAGCCTACTTACATCTATGGTATCACCTGACTTATGGAAAACTTACCCTCTTGCCCCACATCTGTGGAAATGTACTTTACTCCCATCGTAATCTTCTCTTCTTATTCTGATGTCAGGGGAATTCTAGCAGCCTCTGATTTTATGGCGTATTCCCCAAACCCTTGTAGGACTATATCATATTCTCAGAATTCTTTTGTAATAGAAGTGGATGTGGTGCTGGCTGGGCTGATGAGTTAGTTCCCTTAGGTCAACAAGCATCCAGTCAGAAAATAACAGGGCAGAATCTTCTTATGCAAGCCTCCTTTAATCTTCTCAAAGGACTTTATTACTGCCTTCCTCACTCCCTACTCTTGCACTTGGGTTGGCACGTGGGAAGATAGCATTCCCTCCTATATTAGGAAGAGGAAATGCTGGCTCACTCTCAGGCCAACCAACACTCTTCATATAAATAAATATTCACACATAGGCTCAAGTTGGGGGGTGACTAAGATTCACAGGCCCAATTTTGTTCACCTTTTAATAAGTCATGTGAAAATGTGTCTGGGGCCTCTCTCTAAAAATGGTTAGAATGTTTTGACACTTATCATTCATCATTTCTGTTTAGGGTTTCAGCCCACTCTGAGTACAGGACCAATCCTATTTAACATCTTCTTACACAAAAATTTGTACATGATAATATGAATATGGAATAAAGTAACAGCCAGATCCTTAATAGTGATTTTCAGGATAGAGAGGTGAGAGAAAAGAAAAAAAGAGAAAAGTGCATATACAATAAGGACAGTATTTTAGAACAATCTCTAAATACACATTTGACTGTGTCATTATACAGATGTGGAGAGATGAAAAGAAAGGAACGGCAGCAGCAAAATGCTTATGTGGTTATCTCAGGATGGTGTGATTTCAGATGATTTATATTTGCTTCTTTATACTGTTCTTTACAATATTATTTCAAATACATTTTTATATGATCTGGTAAAAACTACAGAGCTGCATTTGTAAAAAAAAAAAAATACAAGCTTTGGAAAGCTTAAAGAAAATGAAACAGATATCTTACTTTCAGAACTTTTCAGAGCCTGGTAATATATTAATTGGGAATCTCCAAGAGTATCTGCCAATAGAATGGGACTATAGTATTCCCCCTTTTTCAGTATGACACATCTTTAAGAAATGCTATGTCAACAGATGTGTCAAAGAAGGATTATTTTAAAATTATATGTAAGTCACTGGTGTTCTATGAATTTATGAATTTCTGTTTTCTTTCTTACATACCTTTTAGGTTACATACCTTTTAGGTAATATATTCAGAAATTTCAATGATGTGCCTATTGTTCCCTTTTTCCCCAATTACAGTGTAAACTTCATAGGATTAGGAATCTGAGCTGCCATATTTATTACAATAGGTCCCCATTACCTGACACACAATAGTTAATCAATAAATATTTGCTCACGCAAGAGAGAGGGGATATGGGGACACATGTATACATATAGCTGATTCACCCTGTTACACAGCAGAAAGCAACACAACATTGCAAAGCAATATGCAATGTAATTTTGATTTCCTTTTAAAATCCCCATTAAGTAATCTCTTGTTCTCATCTTTTTCCTGCCAGTGAGAGGGTACATAAGGTTTATTTTATACACTAATAATAAACAAGTTTCTAAGACAATTGCCACTAAAGAAAGATTGCTTCTAGTACACATTTAAAATGTTAAGATAATATTTATACAAATTTGCCAATTAAGAAATGAGCTCAACCTAGTGCCCAAAATTTGGTTTCTCAATACCATTCTACAATAAACGAAACCAAGAATCCTTGCAGAAATGGTTGATTCCAGGGCTGGGGGAGATGAAAATACAAGATGAATAGCTTGGGGTGCCTGAAAATCAGAGAAAGACACAAAAAAGGAAGGGAGCATGTAAGGGGAAACAGGAGCCAACTTGAAAGAGTTCCCAATGGCCAAAGTTACAATAATTTAGTGACTGCCCTGGTGGCGCAGTGGATAAGACTCCACGCTCCCAATGCAGGGGGCCGGGGTTCGATCCCTGGTCAGGGAACTAGATCCCACATGCATGCCACAACTAAGAGTTCGCATGCCACAACTAAGGAGCTGGCGAGTTGCAACTAAGGAGCCCGCCTGCCACAACTAAGGAGCCCGCGAGCCGCAACTAAGACCCCACACAACCAAAAAAAAAAAAAAAGAGTAGTATCACCAGTAAGAAAACATATTGATATCATCCTCAATCTAAGCAGGAGAACATCTGACAAAACCAAATCGAGAGGGTCACTCTAAAATTACAAATACAAAATACTTCAAAAGTGTCAAAATCATGAAAAACAAGTAAAACTGAGGAATTGTCACAGACTGAAGGAGAACTAGAAGACGTGACAACTAAATGGAATGAGGGATTGTAGACTGGATCCTGGAACAGAAAAAGAACATTAGCGAGACAGTGATGAACTCTGGATAAATCAGCAGTTTAATTAATAGTATTGGACCCCTGCAAATGTCTTAAGTTTGATGACTGTACTGTGGTTATGCAAGATATTACCTTTAGGTAAACCAGGTAAAGATATAAGGGAACTCTGTAAAGTTCTGACACCCTCTGTGTGTCTGCAATTATTCAAAATAAAAAGGTTTTTAAATTGAAGATGTTTGAGTTCTTACTGGTTTTCTTAATTTATCTCTATCTTGGATATTAAGGATTAACTTGGCAATCAAGGATACTGAATACTATCAATTGTTATCTACAATTTGAATTCACTCTTCCATTAATTTAACGAATATTTACTAAGCATCTATATTATGTTCTAGGCACTAAGGTCTCTGCAGTGAATAACGCAGACAGAATGCACTGCCTTGAACAGCTTATGGGAAGACAGGCAATGAGACAGAGATAGTGACAGGTGCTATGTGGTAAAATAAAGCAAGAAAGGAAGATAAGAGGTCTAAGATAAGGGAAGGAAAAATATAAGCTCAAAAATTCAATCTTGTGGAGCACATGATGACACCTGAGGGACCTCTTTCAGACAGTTTCTGATATTAAAAATACTGAAGATTGCAAAGTAATATGAGTCATATTTTACTACACTTTCTGTATTTTTACTCTTGAGCATGACATCATAGAATGCTCATGCATTAATACTTCCTGGATACCGGGAGCCACAGAAAACTTAACAGTGGCAAAGTTACTATCTTTTATGCTTTTATCAGTTTTGCTTCCTTATAAGTACACATAGGGGTTTTTGACCAAAAATTGTCGGCCTTTCCTCAACATTAAGAGCAACATGTAAGAGCAGCCGCATTCATCAGCCCCTGAAAACACACACATTTTCAGCCCCTGAAAATACACATGCGTATAACAGACGGAAAGTTCCCTGAAATCAAATTACAGCTAAAACTGCTCTCTGACACTTCCTTGCAAAATAACCCACCTAATATTAATAAGTTTTCAGTTCTGAAATGCAAACAGTTTGAAACAGAATGGTGTTGTTTCCTGGCCACACTTTTAACTGAAGAAGGTGAACATTCTCTGATTTCTTAGGCCAATGTAAGTGACAAGACAGTAGAGTGGTTTTAGGTTACAGCTTTACCTTGTGTTTAAAAACTGTATTTTATATAGTACTCTTTCATCCTGAAAACAATCAACCTAATACACATCACTTGTTGAGCATTTACAGCTTCATGTAATGTGTACTATGGAAAATAAACTGCAAACAAAATGTGTTTTTAATTATACTTGCAAAAATATGTCTCAGTGGTGTCATACTGCTGGCCCCAATTTTAACCAATATATGAACAAATGCATTCCACAAGTTGAAGACGATACAATTTTCAAAAAGCAATAATATGAATGTACATGCCACTGAATTGTACACTTTAAAGTGGCTTAAATGATCAATTTTTATGTATCGTGTGGTAAATGTTATGTACATTTTATCACAATACTAAAAAGAGCTTTTTAAAAGCAACAGTATACAAATACGGAATCATTATGTTGTACATCTAAAACCAATATGTTGTTCTATGTGGATTACACCTCAATTTTTTAAATTAAAGATAAAATATATAGATTATCTTTAAAAACGAGTAAAATAATCCCACTTCTTAAAAAAATATATTTGTACATGTATAAGAGTTTGCATAATCGTGCACAAATTTTAAAAGGTCAGGAAGCCTCCGAACGAAAACAACGGATTGCGGGTACTTTCACTTTTCTAACGCTCACCCGCGTCATCTAATTACATGTAATGAATACGCTTTGTTTGCATAATTGGGAGAAGTGATAAAACACAGAAACCATTACTCCAAATTCGCGCCCCGGGCAGCGAAGCGCAGGCAGATACGCCCTCACCGCGGCGGCTTGGGCTCCCAGGCCAGACCCCAGCCCGGGAGCAGCCTCCAGGCCGAGCCTCACCCGCCGCCCGCCGGGAACCCCGCGCCCCCACGACAACCCCCGCCGCCCCGCTCCCCCCCCCCACGCCGCCCCCCGCCCCGCTCACCGACTCCCAAGGCCGCGAGCCCCTAGGTCCCCTGACCATACGGCCCAGGCCGCGCCAGCAACCCCGCGCCCGGCTCTCCGCTGACCCCGTATCGCGCAAGCGCGTCACCGCCCCGGGCCTCTCGGCCTCTCTAGGAAGCTGGGAGGGCTAACGTCTCGGCTTCTCCCGGGACCAAGTGCCCTGCTGGACGACCTCTGAGCCCAGCCTAGGAGGTGGTCCCCACACCCCCCACCTAACCCACTGGGCGCCTGCCTTTTCTTGGTACCCCAGAGCTCCATCCGTCTTATCCTGTTTTCCTACACCCCTCCCCATGTGTGTTCAGGGCATCCCTCCAGGGCTCCCTCCCTCCAGGGAAGAACGGGATCAAAGCCAGGGGTCAAATCAGGGACCAGCAAGATCTAGATGACCAGGCTGGCCAGGAGGAGCTGTAAAGGGGGCCACTCATTACCCTCTGGGGCCCCGTTCAAGGAGAGGAACCAAATCCTAAGGAAGGTTCCGTTCAGGACAGTCCCTTCCCCCATCACCACCACAACCAGGGATACTTGCTCATTCCCAGTCCACAGGCACACAAAATTTTTCCTGACCACAGCTTTCAAGTGTTTTCTCCCGTTAACAAAATTCAACTGAGCAAATTTTAAAGCTCTCTTGGCTTTAATTAGCAATTCATTGTGGTGCTCCAAGGACAAGGGACAAGATAAACTCAAAGGGCCAACATCGAGGGACAGGGAGTTACCGGATCACTCTGTCACGTAGCAACCATTACAATATCCCTGATCCCTCCCAAGAAGCATGCCCTGTCCCTTTCCCAACCCATATAAGGAAAGGTATTTGCCCCGTTCTTCTCCTGCTCTGCACACTGGAAGTATGCATACCCTGCCCAAACAGCAGGTGACTCGTAACTTCCTTTGTTCCCTGGATATAAAAACAGACCAGTAACCCTTGCTCCGGGTCGGCTCTCCCTGATTATCAGGAAGCCGGCCTGCTCTTCTGGCAGCAACCCTTCCCTTTAATAAATTCTATCTTCTTTACATTCTGCCTTGTATCTGGAAATTCTTTTCCAACCCGCGTTCGGACCATGACATTCCTGAATCAGACTGCATCCAATTTAGCAGGTAGAGAGGAGCTCTGAGGAGTATACAAAGCAAGAGCTTTTATAGGCAGAAGGGAATAAAAATGAAGGACCATTGGGACAATTTTTTATAGTTAACCTAGGATATGGGGGTAGGTGCATTCGTAAGTTAAGATTTATGAACGGGTAACTAGTCTCATGGGTGCTGGGAATACGTCAGGGAAGGTTTTCATCATTGTCTGGGGACTATGAGGCATAGAGGCTACCTGGACCTAATGATTATTAAACGATATTTATTAACTAAAAAGCCCTTTATGACAGAGAAGTGATTCACTGCACGGTACAGTACAGAAATGATTCACTGCACAGTACAGTCCTGGGTAGAGTCAGTGAAAAACAGTAGAAATTGTAAGGGCGCAAGATGGCATCAGTTATGCTAACAGCCACACACCGGGTCTGGTACAGGGAACGGTTAGCCCCTGGGTGATTTGGTCTAACGTGAGGCCTTGTGTGGCCTCGGATTTTAATGGATATTGAGATAATTTGGGAAGAGGTTTAGTTACGTCTATCTGAATATTTATAGGTTCTGCACTTTGTATTTTCCCAATGTCAGTATTAGAGGTAGCCCGCAGATATCAGGGTAACTTGATTAAATTAGGGATTTTTGGCTGGAATTCTTCCTCTTCTATACCAAGGACAGATTGTAGGGCACCTAAAAAGATATCCTTTCAGGGAATTCCCTGGCGGTCCAGTGGTTAGGACTCCATGTTTCCATTGCCGGGGGCCTGGGTTCAACCCCTGGTCAGATAACTAAGATCCCGCAAGCTGCTCGGCCAAAAAAAAAAAAAAAGAGATATCCTTTCAAAGTGCTCAGCTAACAAATGGGACCTAATTAAACTTATAGGCTTTTGCACAGAAAAGGAAAACATAAGCAAAAGGAAAAGACAACCTACGGACTGGGAGAAAGTATTTGCAAATGATGTGACCAATAGGGCTTAATTTCCAAAATATACGAACAACTCAAAATTTGGTCAGACCTGTGACTTCCCATTCTATTTTCTGCCTTTTAATCAATCTACTTATCTCAGGAGAAAATACATTTACCAATAAGGCAGTTAGAGCAGGTTGGGCAGCGTCATCTATTGTATGGAAATCAGAATGCCTTAGGAAGAGAGCTTTCAGATGGGCTTTAAAGTCTGCCCTAAATTCATCTTTCTTTTGTTTGCAGGTGTGAATAATAGAGCAACCACTGCAGGCAGGGAAAACCTTGAGAAGAGCTTTTAAAAGATCCACTGCTATTTTGTGAGATTTTTCTGGTCCATAAGGGGACCATGTTGGAGATCCAGGATCTTGAGTATCATTCTCGGAGTTACACCATTCTGCCTCCTGCATCCATTCTGGGGCTTTCCTACATGTGCACAAGCTGATGAAGATCTGACAGCCCAGATGAGGACTCTAACTTCTTCAAAATACTTTTGGGGATGCTCCCTGTGTTTAGGAAAAATTCTTTAACTGTGGCCCTTAGTCTGTGACAAAGGACTGAAAGATACCCAGAGGAGATCATTAAAAGTTAAGGGCTTCCCTGGTGGTGCAGGGGTTAAGAATCCGCCTGCCAATGCAGGGGACATGGGTTCGAGCCCTGGTCCGGGAAGATCCCACATGCCGCGGAGCAACTAAGCCTGTGCACCGTAACTACTGAGCCTGAGCTCTAGACCCCCGAGAGCCACAACTACTGAGCCTGAGTGCCACAACTACTGAAGCCCATGCACGTAAAGCCTGTCTTCCGCGACAAGAGAAGCCACCGCAACAAGAAGCCCGCGCATCGCAACGAAGAGTAGCCCCCGCTCAGCGCAACAAGAGGAAGCCCGTGAGCAGCAACGAAGACCCAACGCAGCCAAAAAATAAATTAATTAATTAAAAAAAAAAAAAAGTTAAAAGTTTACTTTGGCGACTCTCCACCCCAAGGCATGTGCGCCCTTGTCGGCCAGTGCAGACCTTCGGGAAGGAGGTGCAGGCCTGGTGTAATCTGTCTGGACAGAGTGAAAGAGAACAATGCAGAAGGACTCCAGCCCACTAGTGCCTTTATATTGTATTGGTTTTGGCTACGCAGCACTGGTTGCTTCGCGTGGGATAAGTGGCATCACTGGCTATGCAAAAGCAGGCAGTGTCCCGTCTCTGGCTGCCGGGCTCCTCTTCGGTGGTTTAGCGGGCCTGGGTGCCTATCAGGGGTCTCAGGATCCAAGGAACATTTAGGTTTTCTTTGTTACATCTGGAACCTTGGCTGGCATTATGGGAATGAGATTCTACCACTCTGGAAAATTTATGCCTGCAGGCTTAATTGCGGGTGCCAGTTTGCTGATGGTCGCCAAACTTGGAATTAGTGTGTTGGGTAAACCCCATCAGTGGTAGTCATGGCCCAGATTGGACTCATGAAGAATTTTTAAACTTCCACGATTTTTAGTGTATTAAGATAAATGAGTACAGCATTTTGACATATTCTGACATTTTATTTAAAACAACACTGAACAAAAACAAACAACAACAACAAAAAACAACACTGAATTTTGCGGAGAAAAAAGTCAGTCATTATCATTACAACCCTAAAGAGGTGGGTAAAGTATAACACAAGAGCTTCTTCCTGTAGTACCCTCATACAGTTTGATTCTTGTGTGTTGGTGTTATCTGTTCTTTCTGTATCTACAGGTAATATCTCCAGGGATAAAATGTTAAGTATCACCACTGGGGCCCCTGAAACCCTGTGTCCTACTCAGAGGAACAGTGTGAAAAAGATCTCTTAATGAGATTTAGGATATCTGTTCTTTTGCTTATCTTAGAGCACAGACCTACTTTGAAATTATGTTAAATGAAATCAATGAAAATAAAGTTTACTATAAACAAAAAATAAAAATAAAATAAAAGGTAACTAATAGACTCTTCAGAGTGGAAAGGCGATTCAGATAGAGGATTAGTAGACTGGGAGTACTCAGGTAAAGGAAGATAGATGGGAGTGGTAGGAGTCATGTCAGTCTTACAGCCTTTTGTTTTGGGTAACTCTTGTGTCTTTAACTTTTCATTAGTGCTTTTATTAAAAAATATTTTTGGCCCTGCGGTATGTGGGATCTTAGTTCCCTGACCAGGGATCGAACCCATGTCCTCTGCATTGGCAGCTCAGAGTCTTAACCACTGGACCGCCAAGGAAGTCCCTTCATTAGCCTTTTGCAATGAATCTTTCAATGAAGCTATTTTGGAACCTTGAAGCCTTTTGGAGGCTTCTGCATATCAGTTAAAATAATAGGTATTCCATTCTGTTGGTTTGATTTGGGAACACTTGATTACAATTGTACTTTTTGAATGAATGGCCTTGTCTAACTGGAATGTTCCCCATAATGGTCATTGTAAATCTAGGTTGTCTTTAGTAAGATTTTGACATTTTTGTATGTATCTATAGCTTCCAGGACCATAGTTCTTAGACGTAAAATAAGCAGGTGCGCCAGAAGATAGAACACTCAGTCCTTTGGAACTTGAGGACCCTATTTCTTCAGTGAAGCCTTTGGTCTCTTGGAACCAAATTCATCCCTAACAGGAATGTGCCACTGGGTTGGAGATTCTGTGATGTTTTATGTTTTACAGGGCATCTCATTGCACAAAAATTTTCTTGAGGTTGGCAGGTGACCTAGTACTGATCTAACCCATTCCCTAACCAATTTATCCTAGAATGGGGGTCTTAGATTAGATGGTGAGCTCAAACAGCTTTTAGGTGCTCAACCTGAACCCATCTTTTGCAACTTTGCCTTCCAAGATTCCCATTAACAATAGATCGATCATTCTTTTACCTTATGTGTATATCAGCAGAAACCAATAATAACTGAGAAGGAAATAGACCTGTGGATATCAGCAGTAACCAAAGAAATGGTATTGTGGACTGACCAGGAGCTAGGGACTGGTGCTCCGTTAGAGCCTCCTGTCAGTCCAGACTGCCCTGTTAACCCCGGACTGGAAAACCAATGAGAGCAGCAAGCTCAGATGCAAAGGGAGCAGAGCTCAGATCCGAGAGAAACTTACCCACGGCCTTCAGAAGCAGCGAGAAAGAAAACAAAAGGGTTCAGCAGGTGCCAATGCCTGTGTTTCCCATTGTCCTTGAGGATGTTAGTAGACTCCCTTGGATCCCATTGTCATCACCAAAACTGTTAAAGAACAAAATTCAATGAAGTAAATTAATTTTATTGGCCTTGGGACTTCCCTGGTGGCGCAGTGGTTAAGAATCTGCCTGCCAGTGCAGGGGACACGGGTTCAATCCCTGGTCTGGGAAGATCCCACGTGCTGTGGAGCAACTGAGCCCGTGCACCACAACTACTGAGCCTGCCCTCTGAGCCTGCAAGCCACAACTACTGAGCCTGTGCGCCCCAACTACCAAAGCCCGCGCACCTAGAGCCCGTGCTCTGCAACAAGAGAAGCCACCGCAATGAGAAGCCCATGCACCGCAATGAAGAGTAGCCCCCACTCACCGCAACTAGAGAAAGCTCGAGCGCAGCAACGAAGACCCAACACGGCCAAAAAAATATTTTAAAAATTAGAAAAACAAATAAAGATCTTATTGGCCTTAATTCAGCAACTCATGAATCAGACAGCACACAATTTAGGAGATAGACATGAGCTCCAAAGAGCTATGCAATGCAAGAAATTTCATAGACAGAAGGGAGCAGGAAAAAGGAAGTTATACTAGACAAAAAGGATATTGGTCGTTGCAAGGTTACTCTCCTTTACAAGGGAATGGCAGGGCTCTATCAGGCAGATTACCTATCTAGTGATGATCAGGAAATTCCTGAGGGATTGGGACTGGTTTAAAATTCCATTTCTGGCAGAGCCAAAACTTTAAATTAAGTTTGATTTTGGTCACGTGGGGCTTAGCATGAGCTACTCCATTTTGGGCCTGTTGTCTCATCTTTAAAACTCCTATAGGTGAGTTCTAACAGGGCTCACCTAGTGGGTGAACAATGGTGCTATCTGCCAGTATGTAGAATTCTGGAGGGGTAAGTTTGCGGGTAGAGAGGCTGCTTGAAGAAGGGCTGAAGTCACATCAGGAGACTGCCCAGTCCCTGTAGGAGCAAATGTCTTCTATCGACAGCATCAGAGAACCTGGAGGGTGTGGAGCCAATGCCATAAAGACCACCTGCTGCCATTGGAGGACACGTGCAAGCTGCTGTGTCAAGGGGCCAGATAGCTGTCCTGGTTGCCCTCTGGTACATGCACCCTAGTGCCAGGCCTCAGCATGTTGCCAACTGATGTTTCAGTAGGAGGGGTGCTCATCCGTGCGCTGAGGCTCTGTTCCAGCCGTCCGAACCACCCCAGGTTCTTTGTCAATGCCCTAGCCGCCAAGGATGGAAAGAGAGAATGGATCCTGGCACCAGAGAGCTGTTGATGAGATGGAAGAGAAACCAATGGCACATGAACACTGAATAACTGAGGAGAGTTCAAGGGGTGACATATAAAATTGTAACTGTTAAGGAAACGGGCCAAGAGATGGTACAAAACGCCAAGGCTAGCAATATTTGAAATGATAAAAACAAAGCAACAGGCCCAAAATGGAGTAGCTCATGCTAAGGGCCAAGCCACCAAAATAAAACTTAACTAAAAGTTTTGGGGGAACTTCCTGGTGCTCCAGTGGGTAAGACTCTGTGCTCCCAATGCAGGGGGCCCAGGTTCGATCCCTGATCAGGAAACTAGATCCCACATGCATGCCGCAACGAAGAGCCCACAGGCTGCAATGAAGAGCCCGCATACCGCAACTAACACCTGCTGCAGACAAAATAAATAAATTTTTTAAAAAAGTTTTGGCTCCTCCAGAAGTGGAATTTTAAACCAGCCCCAATCCATCAGGAATTTCCTGATCAGCACTAGTTAGGTAATCTGCCTGATAGACCCCTGCCATTCCCTGGTAAAGGAAAGTAACCTTATAACCAACCCGCTTTTTTGCCTTGTATAACTTCGTTGTTCCTGCTCCCTTCTGCCTATAAAAGTCTTTCATCTTGCAAAGCTCCTCAGAGCTCCTTTCTATCTGCTAGGTTGGATGCTGCCTGATTCATGAATTGCTGAATAAGGCCAACAAGATCTTTAAAATTTGCTCAGTTGAATTTCGTTTTTTAACAGGAAGCTATTACCGCCTGTAGGAGCAGGCTACCTGACAGAAGCTGTGGCCTTCAGTTTAGGGACATACTCAACCCATGGTCCAATACACAGTGAGCTGGGGGAATAAGTACCTGAACCTGACTCTCCCTCTGACCTTCTGCCAGGGCCTGCCACTGGTCCAACCCAACAGGAAGCTGGAGGGCAGTCCAAGAAGGTCAGCTTTCCAAGTCTTAAGGCAGGGTTGAGAAGAACCAAGAGTTAAGAGCGGGGGGCGGGGGGGTGGGGAGATGCAACTGGAAAATATCCAACATACCCAAAAAGGAAAATGGGGACTGCTCGTCTATGCCTAATGTGTCCATGAATTTCCTTTTGAACTATGTGAAAGGAAAATAAAAATGGAGTCAGTATTGCTAAGAGAGCTCACTCAAATGGAGCCAGGAGGTAATTGAGGAAGTGGGACTTATACACATCTCAGCCAGGATGGAATCTGAACTTTTGACCACTTATTGACTTATAAAGGCAGGCATCCAGAACATCTACACATGTTCCAGAAACTTAAGATACTTATCAGACCCTTACCCTAAATAACTCATGACAGCCTAACCCTTAAGGGCAAATATTTCTTTTTTGCATTAGAGCCAATCATAATTCTTGCAAGACAACTTTAACAATCTTGTGGCTTTTGCCTTTATAAGCCCCTGATTCTTTCTCTTCTTCAGAACACTCCTTCGGTTTTACCCAAATCTGTGTCTCCCAATTTGCGATTCCCAAGACCCCAAATAAAGCTCTTTGTTCTATGGACACAGAAAAATTAGGATCGCTAAGCCAAAGAGCGTTGCTCACCACCCAATTCTGCGAGGGTTAAGTCATAACCCACTGCAGTTGCTGACCTGACAGTTGCACTCCAAGAGGAATTTAAAGAAAAAAACAGGATGAGGCACCTTGTACTTTGGATACACATGAACAGGCAGGCCCATAGATAGTTAGATGTATATCTCAGGAAACATTTTAATGGCCCTGGATTTCTGAAACTTCCCATACATAGAAAAGCACTAAAACTATTAACTTGAGACATCTGTTCTTTATGATTTGCAGTATCTTCTTCTTTTGATGCACGCATTTGAAATTCTGTACCAAGATGTATGCTTGACTACACTTATTTCCTAGCCAAAAATCGTATTTAAACTGGCTTCTCCCCTACCCCTTCAGAGCAGTTCATCAGAGCTGAGTGGCTCTCTCCTAGGCTTTAGTCCTCAGCAAGACCCCAGATAAAACTCAAACTCACAACACTAACTTTGTGTCTTTCTATCAGTCAACAGTTCTTTGCAGCCTTGGTACTAATTATTGTTCGACAAATAATGTTCCTGATAACTTGTCTCCATAGGGGTGGGGCTGAAGGGGGTTGGGGGGGGATGGGAAATGAACATTCATAACCACCCAAAGGAAAGAGTTGTTTGTTTTGTCTGTTTGAGAACAGAATGTTCCCATCACAGAGGAGCTCGAGCAGGTTCTGTGTTTGGGGTGTGCTTATGCAACGGGACAGCAGCTAACATAGACAGCACCCAGACTGGTGTGGTCAAACAGATCCAGCAGATCGGCCCCTCCAGCGTTTGCACCGCTGCAGAAGCAGTCTCTTTGCTCTGTTTGCTCTGCTCAGAGAGCAGCTCTGTTTTGAAGTCCTGCCCCGCTCCCTGAGGCTCAGCCCACCTCAGCCACTACCTGATTTCTCTGAGAGCCACAGCACAGAGCCTGTAGCAAGGAGGTCTCTTCCCTCCTCCGGTTGGGGGCCTATTCTTGGAGCTCTGTTTCCTCAGTGTTTTACCTCCTTTCACATTGGGCCAGTTTGCTTGGCAGGAGCCCTGGGCAGAGCTTCTCCAACTTTAATGTGCATGGGAATGCAAATCACTTGAGGTTAAACAGGTTTAACTGGTTAAACTGCAGATTCTAATTTGGGAGGTGTGCGAGGGGGCAAAGACTATGTCTGACAAACTCACAGGTGTGCCCATGTTGTGTTCCTGTACCAGGCTTTGAGTAGCAAAGAACTGTGAATGTAAATCACCAACTCTTAATTCTGCTGCACAGTATAATCCCCTGGGGAGCTTTTAAAACATTTACATTGCACATCAGTTAAATGCAAAGCTTTGTGGTTGGGGCCCAAGTGTTCCTACTTCTTTAACTCCCCAGGTGATCCCAACATGTAGCCAAAGTTGACAACCTGGGAGTGCAGGATCCTTCCTTTTACCCAGATTCCCTGCGTGCAAAAGCCACAGGCTGAAGGGTTTTTTTCATTTGCGTGTTTTCAAATTTGAAATGTATCAGCTTTCTGACTTTGAAAAAGAAGGGGGAAAGGTCCCCCGTAATTTTTACCTTCTATTTTGTTTATTTATTTATTTATTTTTTGGCTGCACCACCTGACTTGTGGGGTTCTTAATTCCCTGACCAGGGATCGAACCCAGGCTGGCAACAGTGGAAGCTTGGAGTCCTAACCACTGGACGGCCAGGGAATTTCCTTTACCTCCTATTTTGAAATGTGAAGAGATAAGTTTGGGTATGGTGAGTGAGGATGGGGGTCCGGGCTGTGGCCGAAGAAAGATCAGAATGTAAAACTGAGAATCAGCTGTAGCCAAGTGACAGAAAGAAAATTGTCCTGGTGGGATTTTCACTCCTTCTGGTCACAAACCCTGAGCCCCTCTTTGTGGGGAAAAACAGGAAATCAAAAAATGTGTTCTCTTTTACAAAGTGATGTTTGTAAGTGAATTTTTAAACTACTTTCTAACTTATATCAAAGAAATACTGATACTTTAAGTAATACTAAAAAGGATTTAAAATGGAATTCAGCCCCCCTTCCCTTACCAGGAATTCACACACATCCTTCCCCCACCCCTTACCCCTCTAAGCCCTCCCCTATCTTCCTCCAAAAAGATTACGGTATGCCTCTGGATGCAGGGGTAGAGACAGGATCAGGAAGGCTCTCAAGGGGAGTTGAAACTCTATTGGTAATGGGTAAGGGATCTGTCTATCTTTGTGTCAGGCCATAGACATGGGGAAGAAAGACTATGGAATCTGTTTTTGTTTATTGCTGTATTCCAAGTGTTGGATGGCAGGGGTATGTAATGATAACTGCCGCAGGGTGCAGTGATGGGGCCAGCAACTCGAGCTGTAAAAGAATTTACCGAGTCAGAAGCAAGGGTAGAAAGCGAGATTTACTGAGTACACTGCAAGGGAGCAGCGGGTGAGACCAAGAGGGGGTCTGCCCCCGGGGGAGCGAAACTGGACTTCTTTTATGGTCCCTTCTGGTCACCCTCGGATTAATGTTCCACCCATGTGGTGGTTAGGCCTGGGTGTGTCGTTGCTCAATCTTCCAGGACCGCCAACTGCTTGTGACTGCTGGTAATTTTCCACTGGGGGAGGGTGCAATTGTCTTATCTTGAAATGACCTTCCCAGCCTAAGACGGGAAGCTATTGTTAAGCTCCACAATAACCTCTGAACTGAGAAGGAACTTTGAGACCAAAGAAATGAAGCAGGCAACTCCATAAAGTGCAATTATGAAGTATGTTGTAGGTAATTTGCATACAGGAAGGATCAGGCAGATGACCATCCAGAGGCATTAGCAGCTGTACTCGGCGCCGCTGAAAGAGGTACAGGGGGATTCAAAGTATTACCGAATTGGTTGACTGGACCCGCGACCTTTTGTCTCAGCCAGGGAGCTTCTTTTCCCGATTAGATTCACGCAGCCAATTATTAAACCGATGCTGAGACTGGAACAGCACAAGCTTTATTCAATGGCCAAAGAATGGAGAACCAGAAACCTAGTTCACAAATCAACTTCTCAACCCAGTTCGGGCAGAGACGCCAAATATATAGTAGGGTCGAGGTTAAAGGTAGGGAATTGGAAAGAGTGGGAGGAATATTTATGACTTATCTAAGAACAGGGGTGTGGTTTGGACGCAGAACTGATGCAACACGCATTTTCAGTCCTTGAATGGGTTTTTCCGGTTGTTGTCATGGCAATTGTCAACCGTCACGGTGCTGGTGGGTGTGTCTTTTAGCATCCTAATGTATTACAATGAGTGTATAATGAGGCTCAAGATCTACTGGAAGTCATATCTTCCACCATCTTGGGCCTAGGTGGTTCTAAGAAGTCCGTGTTTTTTTTTCTCTTTGCAGCTTCCTTCTGAAACTGAGAAAATTGGTTTCTATTCAAGGAAGGGGCAGGAGTATGATTCTGGGACAAGAGCCTTGGTAAAACATTGAGCCAAAGCCAAAGATAGAATCTGACCACTAATGAAGAAGCACATTCATATCAACCGGAACCGGAGGTTTCTCCTCCCCCTGGGGGACTCATGACCATTATTCCTCAGGGACCATTAACCATCTGTATCAGCAAAAGGCATTATTCCAGTTCTAGGATCAGAGGAGGGCAAAGGTAAGAACTGATAGGGAGGGACTTCCCTGGTGGCGCAGTGGATAAAACTCCATGCTCCCAATGTAGGGGGCCCGGGTTCCATCCCTGGTCAGGGAACTAGATCCCACATGCATGCCACAACTAAGGAGCCCGTGTGCAGCAAAAAAGGAGTTGTCAAGCGGCAACTGAGGAGCCCGCCTGCCACAACTAAGGGGCCCACGTGCTGCAACTAAGACTGGTGCAACCAAATAAATTAAAAAAAAAAAAAGAAAAAAGAATTGATAGGGAACATATCTGGCTTGGGTGCATTTCTTGTGAGTAGGCTAAAACTCCGTCATGCAGAAAGGGGATTGCAGGCCTAAAATGGAGCTGACAAACTAGAGTCCGTGCTTCAGCCACACACCAAATACTTAGAATAGCACTTGGTACATAGCAGATGCTCCGTAAACACTTGTTGAATAAATAAATGAACATTCTCTAAATCTAAGCCAGGTCTTTTCTCTTGTGACACTTCTTACGTTCAGCTTATGCCATATTTATGTTTTTATAGATCTTATGCCCCTTGCTGGCTTGAGAGCTCCTGGATGGAAGGGACCAATTCTGAGTATTATCTTTACATGTCCAAATTGAGTGTTCACACTGTTCTCCAAGCAATACAAGATTTCTCACTAAAATACTCAGCCTTGGGACTTCCCTGGCGGTCCAGTGGTTAGGACTCCACGCTTTCACTGCCGAGGGCCCGGGTTCAATCCCTGGTCAGAGAACTAAGATCCCACAAGCCACAAGGTGCGGCCAGAAAACAAAAACAAAACAGAACAAACAAAAAAACTCAGCCTATTTCCACTAGGAGTCATGACAATTTCTATGTCCCTTTAACATCACCAACAGTTGGTACTGTTAAAAGGTAAATTGAGACATTAAAATTTTTAAGAGTTTATTTGAGCAAACATCAATTCAAATCAGCACCAACCTGGAAGTAGTTAGGAGCACTCCACCAACAGGAGCTAGATGCAAGGTTTTTATAGAGAGGATGAGGAAGAAAAGCAAGGAAATTGCTTGATTGGCTATAGCTGAAGTTGGTTGCATTTATTTGGGAAAACCCAGTGACTTGTTTGTGATTCGTTGTTTTTCTTAACCTTTAGGCTCTTAGACTCCCCAAATTTCAAATCTATTTTTCTTGGCTAATGCCATAAAAATGGGAAACTTAGTTATGGGCTGGCCTGCAGAGATTCCTTATAATTCTACATTATAATTCCTTATAATTCTACATTATAATTCCTTATAATTCTACATTCTAGAATAGAATGTTCCTCTATTCTACTCTCATAATAAAATCTTTTCTATGCTGTTTAGGGCAACTTTGCCCTACTCTCTAAACATCTCCATTATCATCACCCCAAACTTTCGTTAACATGATGCCAAAACTTCAGAGGACTGATTGTACTTAAATATTTTTTTAAATTTTCTGTATGCTATGATGTTTGACATCTCCCCAAAAAAACCATTCTGGCTGGGGAGACTGCCCTTCCTAGGGCTAGCCAATTCTTAGAGATAGCAAATGGCCCAGCCAGAGGCATGTCTTTGATATGCAAACTAACCAGTCCAGAGCCTCACCACCTCTACTGGCCCATACACCCCAGGAGACAATATTCCTCTGCCTTTATCATCCCAGGGCCAGGTGCTAGGCAACTAGGAACCACTTCAGCCCCAAACCCATCAAATCCTGCCTTGCCTTTCCCTTGAAAATCCCTGTAAAGACCATGGCCTAAAGCTTCCCCTCACTCCTGACCCCTGACTCTTCACCACCCTGGTGGCTTACCCATGTGGTCCGGCGTGGAGTGCCATGCCTCCTGTCTCTAGGATGAGTGAGTATAATAAATTTTGGGTCTTTTTTTCTCCTGTGCCTCTCCTCTGTCTCCTCTTCTGGCTGCATCTGACTGACCAACTCATTAAAAAAAAGTGCAAACACAAACCATACCATCAGCCGGAACATCTTTGAGCCGTGGGCTGCACTTCACTAAGGGGGTAGCGAGAGCCTACAGCCTGTTCAGCCTTTTCTGGAAAGGCAGCTACTTCATGGAGTTGGCTGACCCCCTGGAATCCCACTCAGGCTTGATCTTGGATGTAATATTTCCATTTTAATGATAGCACTCTGCTGAGCCTGTCCTATTTTATTAGTAGGATAAGTGAGTACTCACTTGAGGATGGACAGCTCAGGTCTTAAGGTCACATACAGGACTTTGGTGGTCAGGAGCTCTGTTTCCATTAGGGCCAAAAGCCAGCTAGGAGTTGCCATTTGAAGGGGGTGTATCTGGCAGCTATCTTCAGTATTCACCGGTCCAAAACCCAAGGGGCCTATGTACCCAAGTAGCAGTCTCTTGTTGCCACAGGCTCCAATCCTCACAAGTAATCGCCAAGATGTGGAGCTCCAGAGGGCTGGCAAGCACCATTGGTCCCAATGACGGGGTCCATGCCAATGCATCTTGCACAGCCTCTAGAGTCTGCTGCTGTTGGGGATCCCATCCAAGGACGGCTGTCTTGTGGGTAACCGTGACATAAGGGACCAAAAGAATACCCAGATTTGATACATGTTGCCTCTGATAGCCAAGAAGGCCTACCAGTTATGGAGGCTCTTTCTTGTCGGCGGGGGCTGCCAAGGACAGCAGTTTTCGGCTGACTTTATCAGGAATACTCCTCTGATTACTGGCCCAGGTGGCTCCCAGAAACTGCACTTTTGAGCAGATCCTTGCATCTCATCAGTGTTGTCGGCCCTTCCTGCATGTCGTTAAGATCTACAACCTTACGTAGGGACTGGTCAACTTGTTTCTTGGTCAGGCCAGCAATGAGGATGTCAACACAGTGGATGTAAAGTAGTTCTGGGGATACCTGGGCTTGCTGCAGATCTAGGCCTACCACTGGCGGTGTATTGCAGGGGAATTGAGGTATTGCTATAGACTAAATTGTGTCCCCCCTACATTAACATGTTGAAGACCTAACCTCCAATTTGACTGCGTCTGAAGTCCTAAAACGAGAAATGAAGACAGATTGCAAAAGTGTGCTTATTCTTCAAGACAAAGGAAGAATAACCCTAAAGGTGATTCAGAGATGATCAGGGTTTACCACCTCGGTTTCAAACAGACCAGACAGCTTCCACAGAAGCCATGCGGGCAGAGCCACCCAGAGCCTTGGGATAGACTCCCCCGGAGCTCTGACTCTGTCTGAGCTCTGGATGCTCCCCAGAGCATCCAGAAGGTGGGACCATCACCCCAGTGGTCCTGGAGGGCAGAGGACCGACCAAAAAGTTATTCTTGAGCCTTAAGATCTCATGTAAATTGCTTTGCTAAGTTTTGGACTTGCTCAGGCCCTAGCACACTTTCTTCCTTCTGATTTCTCCTTTTTGGAATAGGAATGTGTGAGATTACATTGGTCTCTGCCCCCAGTTCCTGGCATAGAGCCCCTGAAACCCTTGTAATTGTCTAAGTCGTAAGAGCTCTAGGAGCATCTTTTGTTCTAATATTTGGTCTTTGACCCTGGTTCTTGACACAGGGGTCCTGAAACATTTGTAATTTCCTAAGTGATAGGAGCATCTTTTATTCTAATAAAGCAACTCTGCGTGAGCTCCTGGATGAGAGCTGGTCACCAGAAAGACCACGCCATGATTCAGAGCTCGGAATTTTCAGCCCCCTTCCCCCAGTCCCATTCTCCTTATAAGAGAGAAGGGCTGGGAATGGACTTAATGATTGACCATGCCTACACGACGAAGCCTCCATAATAATCCCAATAGAACCAGGTTCAGAGATCTCCCCAGTGGGTGACACATCCTGACTCCACAGGGACAGAAGCTCTTGTGCTCAGGACCTTCCCAGACCTTACCCTATGTATCTCCTCATCTGGCTATTCATATGTATCTTTTATCATATCCCTTTATAATAAACCGGTAAATTTAAGTAAACTGTTTTCCTGAGTTCTGTGAGCCACTCTAGCAAATTAAACGCAAAGACGGGGGTGTTGGAACCTCTGATCTATAGCTGGTTGGTCAGTAACACAGGTGATAACTTGGGCTTGGAACTAGTATCTAAAGTTGGTGGGGGTGGGGTGGGGGGATGAGGTGTGTGTGAGTCTTATGAGACTAAGCCCTTAAGGTGTGCTATCTATTTCCATGTAGTGTCAGAATTGAGTTAAATAGTAGGACACCCAGCTGGTGTTGCAGAGAATTAGTGTGGGGGAAGACACCCACACATCTGGTGACCTCAAGTGTAAGAACTGAAACGTTCTTAGTGAAGGTGACACAGGAGGGAAGAACTGCAGGTTTTTTCAACATACAATTTGATCCTATAACTGTCCCAGCACTGTATTTTGGAAGCACATAACCTGTCTGGTTTCACAGGTTCACAGCTGGAGAGGAACTCTGCCTCAGGGTGAATTGTAGCTCAAATCTCACCCATATCTGATTTAGATGAGACTTTGTGGACTTCAGAGTTAATGCTGAATTAAGACTTTGGGGCTGTTGGGATGGAATTAACTTATTTTGCAAATGAGGACATGAATTTGGGGAAGCCAGACTCAGAATTTATGGACCAAATGTTTGTTTCCTTGAAATTCATATATTAAAGCCCTAATCCCCAGGGTGATGGTATGTAGAGTTGGGCCTTTGGGAAGTAACCGGGGTTAGATTAGTTTACGTGGGTAGGGCATTCATGATGGAAGTAATGTCCTTATTAAAAGAGGAAGAGACAGAGAGCTGCTCTCTTTCTTTACAATGTGAGGCTATAGCAAGAAGGTGACGGCAGCCAAGACTCAAAGGATCCTTACCAGAACCTGACCATGTTGGCAACTTGATCTTGGACTTCCCAGCCTCCAGAACTGTAAGGAATAAATGTCTGTTGTTTAAGCCACCCAGTCTATGGTATTTTGTTATAGCAACCCAAACTAAGACAGCTGCTAAAGATATGTCCCTCCCAATCCCCTTCCTCCCAAAAAGGGATCAGGCCCAGTTATTTTTATGCTTCAAAGAATAATCCCCTCATTATGCAAACTCTTCCAGGTAATAAAAGAGAAAAAAACAAAACTTCCAAATTCAGTTTGCAAAGCAAATTGAATCTAGTTCTGTACTTAAAAAATAAAATAAAATCACCACAAAAAAATGGATTTTATTCCAGGAACACAAGGAAATTTCATTTGGAAACTTGCCAGCAGAATCGATTCTGAAAAGAATGATAAAACCATAACATTACACCAACAGATTTTTAAAAGTCTGACAGAACTTAGCATCCATTCCTAATAAAAACTTAAGTATAATTATTTGCTATAGGGTATACTACATGCCAAGTATTGTTTCAAGTGCGTTACACCTACGAACTGATTTTATCCTCAAGGCCCTATGAGGTAGCTCCATTTTACACATGGAAGACAAAAGGAAGCAAAGCAACTTGCCCAGGATCACACACCTAAAGAAAGTGGTGGAGGCAGGATTTGAACCTAGGCTTCCAGGCACAAAATCTGTGCTCTTTACCACGATAACATATTGCTTCTTCTAAAAATAGGAATAGAAGAAAACTTCCCAAACAGAGTAGAGTATTTATCAGAAACAATGAGGGTGAACGCCATATAAAACTGTGAAATCCTAAAGAACCTTTCTCCTGAAAGTTAGGAACAAGACACTGAAAGCCTGTTATTCACTATTCAACATTTTTAAAATATTTGTGCTCATGCACGACGTAAGTGGCATACAGATTAGAATTAAGAGAACACTAATCGTTATTTATTGTATACCTAGAAAAGCTAGGAAATGAAACTGAAAAACTCTTCAAACCAGAACTAATCTAGCAAGGTAATTGGATCCAAGTAAAATTTTTTTTAAAATCACTAATTATTAAAATACTAGCAATAACCAGTAGAAATCGAGGTGTGGCTTTCAAACGTAGCCCCTTTTCCTCCAACCAAGAGCCTGAGTGCTTTTCTAGCAAGTGAGGACATTCACTGCTACTTAGCACCTACCCCAGACGGGTGGTGGTCAGCTAACAGGGTTATGAACAGTGCTGGATCCCTCCCTCCAGAGACTTAGTGTGGTACAGTATGAGCAGAACCAGAAGATAAAAAATTACAATACTCGACAGAGGGTTCTCTACTAAAGACATAACCAGTCATGTTGAAATCAGAGTAGAGGGTTGGACCTGTGTGTTCATATGGGGTTAGGCTCTCCCCTGGAATCTGGGAGCTTCCAAAGTAAAACACTTTAAAAAAGAAAGTCCTATCGGTTTAAAAAGAATGAAAATAAACACCAAAAATATAGCTATAACAGAAATTTAAAATATTCACAAATGGCAAATTTCCAGTTCTGTCCTTAGTTCAGTAATTTTTTAGGCTCCTAATAAACACTCTAACCTTTTCTGAGATGCCTCACCCAGAATCATATCTAATTCTTATTTTCTTGAGCCCCAACTCTCTTCCCCTTCTTCTCCACTGTCTCAGAGACATAAATCACAGCTCAAAAAATCTCTCTCCTCTAGGTTATGTGCCTGACATTGCCCCTCTAACCTCCTCCTCCTCTGCCACACTGCTGATCCTGTCATATTGCTAAGAGGAAGAGGATAGCTACCAGGGGCAAAGATGCCCTAGCATTGAGGCCCTACTACAAGGATGGAAAGAAAAACTTGTGTCTGATACATGACTGTAGAAGAGGAAATCCCCTGAAAAGATTTTGTTTCTTATGTCTTTGAGGTATGAAAGTTGGCCCAGAAGATAATCACAATAATTAAGCGTACACCTCTCACCTAAAAATCAGATGACAGTTGCAGGCATCTAGAACTAGTTGGTAAGAAAATCAGAATGGTGTGACTCTATTATCTTGTCACAAACTTCATTACTGTTCATTCCAATCATCCAAGAATGCTAGGAACTGAAATTACCACGGAAGTTGAGTCTTCTTTGCAGTAAACTTTGATGCTGTTCTTAACTTGTTCACTTAGACAGCAGGGTGGAGAAAGCTAGTACAGAACTGGAGTCCGTGTTCATGGCAAAGTACATATCACTGGAACATGACAGCTGCCTCCAATACCTAGATACATACATACACACACACACCTGCACAAACTCAAACACAAATCCATTAACTGTCTGAGGCTGAGGTAACAGTAGTAAGACTCTAAAGGACACAAGGAGAAGATATGAATGAGGCCTTTGTATGTGATATCTTTAGAAATTTTAGGTCTGGTGGTGAAAGGGGAGTTCATGCCCACTTCAAGCATGGCTCAGTTGGAGAGGTGAGTTTTAAAAAGCTATTTAACAACTAGAATATGTAAAGTATTATCTATATGCTAAAAGAAACAGATACTATACCCAACCTCAAAGCCTACATGAAGTTAGTATAAAAGGACACAAAGGGGCATTAGGTTGAGAACTGACAAGGCAATTATATAACAATTACAAATTATAGCACAGGTTAATTCAAAACACTGAGGTCAATCAACAGGTTAGGAGGAAAAAAGGAGCATTTGAAGAAGACAGTCCTTCAGAGATGACCTAGATCTGAAAGGTTCAAGGGACACAGATTGGCAAACAGGAAGAAAAGCTTTTCTAGGTAGAGAACACAAGTGATGAGTCTAGATTAAAGTAGTTTTAAAAGGGCCACATTCAAGAGGTAGAAAGAATGACTCAGAGTCTTGGAGAATGACTTGATATAAATGGTAAAATGGAGGAGGTGGAATAGAATAAGGAAATATCTCTTTCCTTAAGAATATAATTATGGAACAAATAATTAAGAAACAAGATAGATTTTAATTTTTTTAAAAAGTGAAAGAAGGGGATTCCCTGGTGGTCCACTGGTTAGGACTCCTTGCTTTCACTGCTGAGGGCGTGGGTTTGATCCCTGGTCGGGAAATATCCCCTGCAAGCTGCATGGCACGGCCAAAAAAAAAAAGGTGAAAGAAAAAGGAAACCTACAAGCACATGAAATGTGTAGTCCTTAGTGGGGAAGGACCGTACTGTTACTCCCACTCTCCCACCTTCCTGACCACCAGAGAGCATTTAGGGAATGATCCACTTTGAATAGTGGTTCCAAGAAGGGACCAGGGTGAGCATACTTCTTATATAGAAATCTTAACTCAGAGTTCCTTGCTGTCTTAGAGAATCATGCCTTAAGAAACAGACCGAGCCAGACCTGAGTGCTTTTCTCCAGTGTGAGTTCGCTGGTGGTGATTGAAAGTAGAACGCTGACTGAAGGCTTTCCCACACTCAATACATTCAAAGGGTTTCTCTCCAGTGTGAACTCTTTGATGCACAGTGAGTTGTGAGCTGTCACGAAAGGCTTTCTCACAATCTTTGCATTTATATGGTTTCTCCCCAGTATGGGTTCTCTGATGTACCATAAGGCTAGAATTATGACTGAAGACCTTCCCACATTCGTTACATTCATAAGGTTTCTCACCAGTGTGAATTCTCTGATGAATAATGAGGTATGAGTTTTGATTGAAGGATTTTCCACATTCATTGCATTTATAGGGCTTTTCACCCGTGTGAAGTCTCTGATGTCGAATGAGACATTTACTCAGACTGAATGCCTTACCACACTCATTACATTCAAAGGGTTTTTCTCCAGTATGAATTCGCTCATGGTCAGCAAGTTGAGAGATCTGATTGAAGGCTTTCCCACACTCACTGCATTTGAATGGTTTTTCGCCAGTGTGGAGGTTCTGATGTCGAATAAGACATTTACTTCGACTGAAGGCCTTGCCACATTCATTACACTCATAAGGCTTCTCCCCAGTGTGGATTCTCTGATGGTCAATAAGATTTCTGTTAGAACAGAAAGCTTTCCCACACTCATTACACTTGTAAGGTTTCTCACCAGTGTGAAGTACCTGATGGCGGACAAGGCTTTTACTCCGACTAAAGACCGCTCCACATTCATTGCATCCATATGGTTTCTCCCCAGTATGGGTTCTCTGATGGTCAAAGAGTTTGGAACTCTCATTGAAAGCTTTTCCACATTCAATACATTTATACGGTTTCTCCCCAGTATGGAGTCTCTGGTGTTGAATGAGATGGGAGCTGTGGCGATAGGTCTTTCCACAATCACTGCATTCATAGGGCTTTTCCCCTGTGTGGATTCTGAGATGGACTATGAGCTGAGAGGTCTGCCTGAAGGTCTTGCCACACTCATTGCACTCATAGGGTTTCTCCCCAGTGTGGATTCTCTGATGCCCAATGAGGTGAGAACTCCAATTAAAAGCTTTGCCACATTCATCACATCGATAGAATTTCTGTCCCTTCAGAACTCCTTGATGTTCTGTAGGACTGGAGGACAGGTCTGGATGTCCCCCAAGTTCCTTATATTCATCACACCCATCTTTTGTGGATTTATTTTTATCTTTCTGTGTTATTTCCAAGAAATCGCTTTCCAGTCTGGTCCCTTCTTCACCTGAGGGCTGAACTTCTAGCTTCTCTAAAGTCTCTTCACAGGCATCTCCAGCTTCTGGTCCTCCAGGAATCATTCCACAGAGTACTACTGAGGTCCTATCAGATGACTTCAAAACTTTAGAAACTTCCTGCTTTGGAGGCAACTCTGAACTCTCCATCCTGTTCTCACCTGCTGCCAAAAGAAAGAAGAAAACAACTTTCACTCATTTCTTGTCCTACTGAAGAAAGAGAATCATCAGGAGTCTATGTACTTGAAAAAACTTCACATTACAGGTAAGGAATGAGGAGACACATTAAGAACAGGAGAGAAAATGGGAAATGGCTCAAATTTTTCTTCATGGACAGGAAAACAAAGAAGGGAAGCTGGTCAGTGGAGGAGGGTGGAAGAACAGCCCTCAGGACAGAGGGATGCTGAGCCAGCACAGCCAGGTGAAAAGGCCAGTTGAAAGGCAAGAGACCAGACTGTAAAGCATGGTGTGATCTTCCAGAAGTCACTTAGATGCGACGTCTCCTTAGTAAATAGAGGAACCCTAAGGTCCTTTCCAACCATGACATTGTATGGTTCCACAGTTCTCAGCAAAGATGTAGGGGAGAGAGAGTGGTGGCAAATACCTCAAATCAAATAAGAGAAACAATGTGGGCAAACCTGAGAGTAGAAAGGAAATTTATATTATGAGGATGTGATTAGGGAAAAGTGTACATAAAGAAGTGATTCTGGTGTAACAGGACAGTGACAAGATTTGGAGAAGCCATGGGTAGAGAAATACCGGGGAAAAGTATTGAAGGGGAAAGCAAAGCTGTAAAATTGGGCACCCCCTAGTCCCTGGAGCATTGGACTGGTAGGTGCCAGTAGGCACTCCTATAAAAATTAATTTTTATAACTTGAAACGTAAATCAAAATACATGTTTTGTATCTTGATAATCTGGAGTCATAATGAGACTGAACAGCTGAGTATCTACTTTTGAATTCTAGAATTTTTGAATACAAAAGTTGGGAGAAGGCAGAGCAATCATGGTCATAGCTAAACACAAAAATATTGGTTCCTTTCAATCACATCTTAACCAAGGCCGCAAGCCATCATACCACCTTAGCATATGGAAAGTTAAAGATATTTGGTTCCTTGATTCTAAGCTCACCCTCTCCAGAGTAGGCTACCGTTATTAGACTGGTCAACCCCAGAACCTGCCCTGACAACAGCCCCTTCCAGGAAGCAGCCCTGCCCCAGTCTTTCTGAAGGGGAAGCTGAGGCAACCATGCTTTGTGCCAAACAACCCAGCTCATCCCATGATGGACAACAGGTGACTGGAACAGGGCCAAGCACCAGACGCAAGTGTAGCTTATCTGTAGATTAGTCATCAGCCTCTGCGTGGCCTGGGCCAAAGTTCTGCTCAAACAAAGATGATATTTAATGGCTGAACCACCCGTGGAGTTCCTCTCTACATAAATTCTGAACTGAAGGTAGGACAAGATGAAGGAAATTACAAGTAGAAGCCGAAGCTGAAATGATGCATGGAGAGAAGGCAACCATCAGGAGCCACAGCAAGCAGAACATAGGAGGAAACACAAAGTCTAATTAAGAAGGAGCTCAGAGGGGGAAAAAAGATTCAGAGTAAAGAGAATGGGTATCAGTGGGAGGAGAAAACGGATACGCAGGGCACAGCTGTCTTACGACACTGGTGTAAAAATCCTTTCACTTCCACTGCTGAGGTTCCCAGGTTCCCAGGTCCCCACAAGGCTTCATTTCCCGAAGTCTGGTCTAGCTGGTCAGTCTGCTCAGGGCTTCCATTCCTTTAGTCTTACTGTAAGTAACTTAGCTCATCCCTTACAATAACTAACTGAATGGCACTCTACTCCTTCCAACTACAAACTCTAATAAACTGGCCCAGCTCAATTAATAATAGGAGAATGTTAATAACTATTAAAGTGGGTGATGATGGAGAGGGGTTCATTATACTATTCTCTCCCTTTGTGTTTTTATATTTTCATAATAAAAAGTTAAAAAAGAAAACGAATATACCAAAGAACGTGTAAAGAAGACAGACTCTAAGTACCGGGGAACAGAGTCATTACCCAGTGAGGCCAGGCTGCGGCAATTTTCCAGCATGATGTTCCGGTACAGGGCTGCTCTCTGGCTGAGTGCCGGACCTTTCCACTTCTGCTGAGTATAGTCCACAGACAGGAACTCGAACACTGCAGCCTCCTGGAATGACAAGTTTCTACTGCTCAGGGACATTCCCAGTCTGAGGGGCAGAGTCATTAGCGGCACTGAGAGCACAGGGTCAGGGCCCTGGTGGCAAAAGGGGTGGGGGTGGGTGGGAAGCTGGAAGGACACATTAATAAAAGGAGATGTCCAGGGCAAGATACAGTCAATGAATTCAGTGGATGGGAGCAGCTCCAGGGGAAGCAGTTAGGCGGGGAAGCCACAGCAGCAGACTCAGAATGGGCCAGAGGCCCGGAGATGAGCTCTAGCTATTCCTGGGCCACAGACTTGGAACTCAGGAAGCTCACCTGGGGCCTGACCATCCGGAGCACAGTTGCCGCTGCTTGGTCTCCTACGTTCCCCACTTGGGGAAGGGCAGGCACTGGGGAAGCATGCTGAGCTGAGGGAGGAAAGAAAGCTCTGAGTGGGACCAGCCCTGCTCTTGGCTCCAATGAGGTCTCTATCCCAGCAAGTGGATTCAAGAGAACCCAGGTGGCTCCACACACACGGACCCTCATCCCTGTTCCATAAACACGTTATCCTTTGTGAGCTGTGAACTTTTCCTGGAGGCACAGAGGGTCCCTGTTCAAACCAAACTGGCGGCTCCTTCCAGCCCTCTCTCTGCCACTCTCAGAAGGAAGCTACATTTCTGACCACCTTCTCTCTCCCATGGCTTCCCCAGCAGCAGCCTGCCTGGCCTCCCCCTCACCTCTCTGCCCCTCATTCCCTGGCTTCTCTTCCTTCACCTGCCCTCTCATCACGGACACTGTAGGCATTCAGGTCTCAGAGCTTCTCCTTTCCTTCTCTCAGAGATCTCATTCTCTAATGCTGCTCTGCCAGTTCCTTGTTCTCTCCTCCACATCTAACACAAGCTCTAATTGCCTACTGAACATTTCACCTGGTGCTCCATAGTAGCATAAACTCAGTGTCAAAAGCACATCTTCTTACTATCTTCATTTCCTATCTTCCCACGTTTTGTTAATGATTCCAGACATCAGTCAAAACCTTTAATTTACACTCTCTTTTCTTTAAACCCACATCTAACAGATATTCCCCAAACTGATATTCAGATTCAACACAACCCCTTTCAGAAACCCAGCTGGTTCCTTTTGCAGAAATTGACAAGCTGATAATAAAATTCACTGGAAATTCAAGAGTTCCAGTACAAGGCAAAAGAAACTTGAAAAATAAAAATAAGCTGAGGGAACTCCCTGGCTGTCCAGTGGTTAGGACTTGGCACTTTCACTGCCATGGCCTGGGTTCAATCCCTGGTCAGGGAAATAAGATCCCACAAGCCACACGGCACAGCCAAAAAAAAAAAAAAAAAAAGTTGAAGGATTCACACTTCACAATTTCAAAACATTTGACAAAGCAACACTCATCAAGACAGTGTGATACTGGCATAAGGATAGACATATATCAGTGAAATAGATTAAGAGTACAGAAATAAACCCATACATCTATAGTCAACTTATTTTTGATGGAAGTCCCAAGACCACTCAAAGGGGAAAGAGACTTTTCAACAAATGGTGCTGGGACAACTGGATGTACTCATACAAAAGAATGAAGTTAGACCCGTACCTCAGACTATGTATGAAAATTATATGGACAGCAGGCCTTGGCACCTGTTGCAAACTGGCCCCACTGCTCTGTGTACCAGATCACAGATGATAGCTAGCTTTCCCTGAGAGCATGGAACCCTCTGTCTCCCACGATGTTATTAAGCAAATTTTTAGAAAATCACTACCTTCATCCACGATTAAAATAGAGGCCATCATCTCCTATATTTGCTACAAACCAATACCTAGGCAATGTCTCCTGGACTCAGCGAGCACTGCTGGGACTGACAAAAAAGATACAACCGTAAACTGAGATGGGAAGAAGGCTCACACCAGAAAGCCTGTCACCACCCAGATAAAAGAAACTGCAGTGCTGCTACAAGGGGATGGAGAATCAATTGAAGAACTACTTTGGAAGCTGCTGAAGTTTTGGCAGAGAAATGAAGCTTTGCTGAGAAACAAGGGGGTGGGGTAAGGAAAATAAGTACACAGAGAAAAACAAAAGCAAAGGAAAACTGAGAAGTGATAAGGTACATAACTGAAGGCCTGTAAAAAGAGACTTGAAGACACAACAAGAGGAGGCTGAAGAGGAAAGGTGCCTCCGGAGCGGCAGGGGCAGGCTCCAGCCTTGCTGAGCCGCAGCAGCACCGATGGGAGCTGCTCAGGAGGAAGCTGAGAGTCACAGGAAGAGGCGAGAGACTTTCCCAGCCAAACTTGCAGAACAGACTGGGGAAGAGAAAGGCACTCAGGTGCAGAGAAATCCGGGAGTGAGACACAACAGAATGAACTGGAGACCAGAGAGAAATATTTTGAAGAAACACACCCAGCGGGAAATGTAAATGGCACTGACCTATCTCAGGAAATTGAGACCCACAGGGAAATTAGCACCAAACAGCCTCCAAGCTGACCTGTTCTGAAGCAGCTGCTGCAGAAATGTCCAAAGAGGTCAGTGAAGTAATTGTAAAGAGGTGATGAGAAGACGGACCAACAGAAAAATGAGGGCAACTGCCTGTGAATATGGTAAAAGATTCCAGCCCTCTGAGCCCAGCCTCTGCAACCATGAACATGGATAAAATTTAGTGACTTCCTGGGACTTCCCCGGTGGTCCAGTGTTAAAGAGTCTGCCTTCCAATGCAGGGGACGATGGTTCAATCCCTGGTCAAGGAACTAAGATCCCACATACACCATAACTAGAGAGCCCATGCGCCATGGAGCCCAAGTGCCACAACTAGAGAGAAGCCCGCGCACCACAACTCCCACATGCTGCAACAAAGATCCCACATGTTGCAACTAAGACCTGACACAGCCAAAAAAAATTAAAAAAAAAAAGAAAGAAAACCATTCCTTTAAAAGAAAAAAAAAGTTAATGACCTCCTGGGCCTTTCGAAGTCTGAATGAAAGCCCCACAGCATAGTAAAGAGATGGAGCCAGTGAGCTGAAACTGCCCAATTAAATTCAGGTATCCTAATGCCTCAGGGTTCCTTCCAAGTCCCAACTAGCTTCTGAGGACAGAAGAAAAGCTTCATTCATCAACTTGTTAAGATTATACCACAAATGGGAGCCCCCGGCCTGGGGGGCAACCTGAGATGGAGCAGGCCTCTTCTCCCCCAGAGCTCCATCCCTCTGCCCAGTTTCATTCCCAAATGAAAATGGCTTTCAGAAGAACAGGGGAAATCCCAAGCAATCATGTGGGCATTTTTCAGGGACATTTTCTTGTTTCTGTCATTTTGCTTTATCATCTTATATGCAATGTAATTTTGATCTCCTTTTAAAATCCTCATTAAGTAGTCTCCTGTCCTCATGTTTTTCCTGCCCAGTGAGAGGGTACATAAGGTTTACTTTATACACTGATAATAAGCAAATAAGTTCCTAAGGCAATTGCCACTAAAGAAAGATTGCTTCTACGAAATAATGCCATTTGCAGCAACATGGATGCAACTAGAGATTATCATACTAAGTCAAGTAAGTCAGAAAGAGAAATGAATATCATATGGTATCACTTATATGTGGAATCTAATATTTGGCACAAATGAACCCATCTACAAAACAGAAACAGACTCACAGACATAGAGAACAGGCTTGTGGTTGCCAAGGGGGAGGGGGTTGGGGGAAGGAAGGACTGGGAGTTTGGGATTAGCAGATGTAAACGATTATATATAGGATGGATAAACAACAAGGTCCCACTGTATAGCAGAGGGAAATATATTCAATATCCTGTGATGAACCATAATGGAAAAGAATATTTTAAAAGAGAAGTCTGTATGTGTTTAACTGAGTCACTCTGCTGTACAGCAGAGATTGGTGCAACATTGTATATCAACTATACTTCAATTTAAAAAATTTTTTTAAAAGAAAGATTGCTTCTAGTACACATTTAAAATGTTAAAATAATATTTATACCAATTTGCCAATTAAAAAATGAGCTCAACCTAGTGCCCAAAATTTGGTTTCTAAGTACCACTCTGCAATAAATGAAACCAGGAATCCTTGCAGAAATGGCTGATTCCAGGGCTGGGGGAGGTAAAAACACAAGATGAGTAACTTGTGGTGCCTGAAAATCAGAGAAAGACACACAACAGGATGGAAGCATGTAAGGGGAAACAGAAGCCAACTTGAAAGAGCTCCCAATAGCCAAAATCAGAATAACTTAAGCCACAAAATAAATAACAATACATGCAATAAACCCCCAAAATAAACACTGAACATCACACACTGATGTAACTGATATAATTAAGTAAATAAACAAAAGGGAGAAAAGGCACAACTCTTCCTCACAAAGAATTCCAGTTAACAAATGTAGAAGAAAAAATAGAAATGAAAGGCACCTAGAAGAACAACACAATAATAACTGCTACAGACAAGATCCACCAAGAAATGCTAATTAGTGGCTAAAAGTTGAGGAGAAAGACTATTTCTATGCAAAGTCTCAAAACGTCTTCCTCAAAATAATTACTAATTACAAAGGAAAGACAGCAACTTTACAGTGATGAAACTTGGCAGAAATACTGGATCAAAAGTAGTATCACTAGTAAGAAGACATATTGACATCATCCTCAATCTAAGCAGGAGAACATCTGACAAAACCAAATCGAGAGGGTCATTCTAAAATTACAAATATAAAATACTTCAAAAGTGTCAAGATCATGAAAAACAAGTAAAACTGAGGAAATGTCAGACTGAAGGAGAACAAGAAGACATGACAATTAAATGGAATGAGGGATTCTAGATTGGATCCTGGAACAGAAAAAGAACATTAGTGAGGCAGTGACGAACCCTAAATAAATCAGCAGTTTAATTAACAGTATTGGACCCCTGTACATTTCTTAAGTTTGATGACTATACTATAGCTATGCAAGATACTACCTTTAGGCAAAACAGGTAAAGATATAAGGGAACTCTGTAAAGTTCGCACACCCTCTGTGAGTCTACAATTGTCAAAATAAAAAGGTTTTTTTTTTTTTTGGCCGCACCATGCAGCATGCGGGATCTTAGTTCCCTGTCCAGGGATTGAACCCGTGCCCCCGCATTGGGAGCACTGAGTCTTAATCACTGGACCACCAGGGAAGTCCCAAAATAAAAAGGTTTTTAAACTGAAGAAGTCTGAGTTACTGTGTTTATTTCTATCTAGAAATATTGAGGGACCTCTTCCAGACAGTTTCTGATATTAAAAATACTGAAGATTGCAAAGTAAAATGACTTATATTTTACTACATTTTCTGTATTTTTGCTCTGGAGAATGACAGCATAGAATGCTCATGCACTAATGCTTCCTGGATACCAGAGCCACAGAAAACTTAACCTTGGCATAGTTACTATTTTTCATGTTTTTGTCAGTTTCCCTTCCTTATTAGTACATATAGAGGTTTATCTTCAAAACAATCCCATCTTTTTGGCTTACTTTTTAAACCAAAATTTGTCTGCCTTTCTTCAGCATTGAGAACAACATGCAAGAGCAGCCTCATTTGTCAGTCCCTGAAAATGCACAGATATACACATGTGTATAACAAATGGAAATTCCCTGAAATCCCTAAGCAAATTACTTCCTTGCAAAATAAGCGACCTGACATTAAGGAGTTTTCAGTTTGGAAGTGAGACAGGCTGGGACCTAGCACCCTTCGCTGCAGTGCCTGCACCTAGACAAACATCTCCTCCACCAACAAAACACAAAGAAACTATAAGGGACTAAAAATAACTGCTTCCAGGCCCAGCTGGGGCAAATTATGAACAACAAGATACAAAAAGACCAAAAACCCAACTGCCACTTCTGAGGAGCTGGGAGCAAAAGCAGAGTATAGCCCATGTACCCTGCACACAGCACCACCAAGGGTGGGTAGACGACCGAAGCCACCCCTCAGTTGGGACCCCCAGACCTACCCCTACCCTCACCCCAAGTAAGAAACCCCACCACCCCTTCAGGGAGCAAGCAAGGGAACCTGTTACTTGTTTTCGCTCCCTCCTGCTGCCTTGCCTGAATTTCTTGTCAGGCCTCTTAATTTCTATTGATTAAGGAGGCCAAGAACCCTGGTTGGTAACAGAACCACAAACAGTTTGAAAGAGGATGGTGTTCTTTTCCTTGCCACCACTCTTAACTTAGGAAGGAGAACATTTTCTTATTTCTTAAGCCTATATGTCAGACGACAGTAGAGTAGTTTTAGGTTAGTGCTGTAACTTGTGTTTAAAAACTGCATTTTATAGACACTACTCTTTTATTTTGAAAACAGAAATAATCACCCTAGTAAAGAATTTGCTATTTTTCTGCACAAACGTCACTTGCTCGGCATTTACAGCTTCATGTAATGTGCATTATACGAAATTAACTGCAAACAAAATGTTTTATTTTAATTATACTTGCAAATATATATCTCAGTGGTGTCATAATGCTGGCATCAATTTTAACCAATATATGAACAAATGCATTCCGGAAGCTGAAGATATAATTTTCAAGAAGCAACAGTACGAATATACTTAATGCTACTGAATTATACACTTTAAATGGTTAAAATGGTAAATTTTTATGTATCATATGGTAAATGTTATGCATATATTATCACAATACTGTTTTATTACAATACTAAAAATTTTTTAAGCAATAGTAGGATCCTGTTTCGTAGTTAAAAATTTACATATACGTGTAAGAGTTTGCATAATCATGCACAAATTTTAAAAGGTAAGGAAGCCTCCAGACAAAAACAGTTAACGGACTGCAGTTACTTTTACTTTTCTCACGCTCACCCGCGTCATCTAATTACCTGTAATGAATACGCTTTGTTTGCATAATTGGGAGAAGTAATAAAACACAGAAACCAGTACTCCAAATTCGCGCCCCGGGCAGCGAAGCGCAGGCAGATACGCCCTCACCGGGGCGGGTAGGGCTTCCAGGCCAGACCCCCGCCCGGGCGCAGCCTCCAGGTCAAGCCTCACCCGCCGCCCCCGGGGAACCCCGCGCCCGCACGGCAGCCCCCGACGCCCCCTGTTGCCCCGCTCACCGACGCCCGCGGTCGCGAGACTCTCAGTCCGCGGACTGCACGACCAGCCCCGCGCCAGCCCCCTTTCCGGGCTCTCCGCTGGCCCGTATCGCGCACGCGCATCGCCGCTCCGGGCCTCTAGGCCCCTCTAGGAAGCAGGGAGGGCCAACGTCTCGGCTTCTCCCGGGCCCTAGTGCCTTTCTGGGCGGCCTCTGAGCCCAGCCCATAGGCTTGTCCCCGACACTCCCCACCTAACCCACTGGACGCCTGCCTTCTGTTCGTGCCCCAGATCTCTATCAGACTTGTCCTGTTTTCCTACACCCCTCCCCATGTGTGTGCAGGGCTTCCCTCCAGGGCTCCCTCCCCCCAGAGAAGAATGACATCAAAGCTGTTTCTTATCCCCAGCTACTTGGGTGGACCCCAACTGGGTCTTTCCTTGCGAGGTGCTACTGGCTCAACAGAATGAGACCAGGTTCAGCAGAGCAGAAACTTTATTTGTTGATCAAGGAATGAGGAGGGGAGAGCTCCTGTTCTGAAGCCCCCTTCCCGTTGAGGGAGGGAAGCCTGCAACTTTTAAGGGGTAAGAGGTGGGTGTGCCATCAGAATTTGGGGGAAGAGGTGGAGATTTCCAGAAACAGCAGGAGCAAGAGCATTCCTCTGGGCTCCCTTGCACTCAGCACTAGTTGTGCCTAGCAAAGTGCGAGTCTCCACTTTGGGCAGAGATCCTAGCATGATAATGAAGCAAAGGCAACTTTCACACACTTCCATCTCATCTGCACAGGTGTTGCCCTCGTGGTCGGGCTAGAACATGTTCAGGAGAGTTGACTTTTGCCATCTTGGGCCTTTCTGTCTCGGGCCGGTTCTTCGGTTTTGCTTATGTGGCCTTCTGCCTTCCTTTCTATTAAGCAAGCACGGCTGTGGCATAGATTAGCAGATTGTGGCGTGGGAACAAAAAGAGAAAGTAGGTTAGCCTCTGTACAGGTGTGGGTCTCTTTCCGGTGACAAAGCCAGGAGTCAAGATAGCGACCAGGCTGGCCAAAAGGAGCTGTTAAGGGGACCACTCATTACTCCCTGGGACCCCTTTCAACAAGGGGAACCAGATCCTCAGGGAGGCTCTGCTCCAGGACAGTCTCTTCCCCCATCACCACCACAACCAGGGGTACTTGCTTATTCCCAGCCCACAGGCACACAAAACTCTACCTTCCCACAGCTTCCAGCTCTTTTATCTTATGGGTGATTTCTAACAAGGCTCACCTAGTGGGTGAACAATGGTACTATTTGCCAATATGTGGAATCCTGGAGGAGTAGGTTTGGGGATAGAGAGGCTGCTTGAAGAAGGGCTGAAGTCACATCAGGAGACTGCCCAGTCCCTGTAGGAGCAAATGTCTTCTATCGACAGCATCAGAGAACCTGGAGGGTGTGGAGCCAATGCCATAAAGACTACCTGCTGCCATTGGAGGACACGTGCAAGCTGCTGTGTCAAGGGGCCAGATAGCTGTCCTGGTTGCCCTCTGGTACATGCACCCTAGTGCCAGGCCTCAGCATGTTGCCAACTGATGTTTCAGTAGGAGGGGTGCTCATCCGTGCGCTGAGGCTCTGTTCCAGCCGTCCGAACCACCCCAGGTTCTTTGTCAATGCCCCAGCCGCCAAGGATGGAAAGAGAGAATGGATCCTGGCACCAGAGAGCTGTTGATGAGATGAGACACAAACCAACGGCACAGCATAAATGAGGAGGGTTCAAGCGGCAGCATATAAAAAGTGTAATTGGGGACTTCCCTGGCGGTCCAGTGGTTAAGGCTCCGCGCTTTCACTGCAGGGGGCGCGGGTTTGATCCCTGGTCGTGGAACTAAGATCCCATATGCCTCGTGGCGTGCCCCGCCCCCAAACTAGTGTAATTGTTAAGAAAACACAACATGGGGTTCCCGGGGGTCGGCGGGTGAGGCTTGGCCTGGAGGCTGCGCCCGGGCGGGGGTCTGGCCTGGGAGCCCGACCCGCCCCGGTGAGGGCGTATCTGCCTGCGCTTCGCTGCCCGGGGCGCGAATTTGGAGTACTGGTTTCTGTGTTTTATCACTTCTCCCAATTATGCAAACAAAGCGTATTCATTACAGGTAATTAGATGACTCGGGTGGGGTGAGCGTAAGAAAAGTAAAACCCCAGGGCTAGCGATATTTGGAAACTATTACCACCCCTAGGAGCAGGCTACCTGACAGAAGCTGTGACCTTCAGTTCAGGGACACGCCCAACCCCATGGTCCAACACACAGTGAGCTGGGGTAATAAGTTTCCTGACTCTGCCTTTGATCTCCTGCCAGGGCCTGCCACTGGCCCAACTGTGAACAAAGAGTATCTCTCATCACCCAATTATATAAGGGTTAAGTTGCAACCCACTGCACTCTGCACCCCGAGAGGAATTCAGGATGAAAAAAGGATAAGGTACTCTGTGCTTTGGATAAACAGGCCCCTAGATAGTTAAATGTATATCTCAGGAAGAATTTCAATGACCCTAGATTCTTGCATCTTCCCCTACACCGAAAAGCAATGAAATTATTAACTTAAGGTGTCTGTTCTTTGTGACCAGCAGTAGGTCTTTTACCATGATGTATGCTTGCCTACATGTATTTCCTAGCCAAAAGAAAAGGAAAAAACCATATATGAACTGGTTCCCCCCCCACCTCTTCAGAGAAGTTCCTCAGAGCTACTGAGAGGCTGTCTCCTGGTCTCTAGTCCTCAGCAAGACCCTGAACAAAATGTAAACTCACAACTCTTATGTTGTGTGTTTTTCTTTGAGTCAACATGACTCAACTGGAAGCTGGCGGAAGAAGGTCAGCTTCTCAGGTCTCAGGACAGCGTTGAGAAGGATTGAGAGTGAATATGGGGGAGAACTGGAAAATATCCAACATACCCAAAAAGGAAAGTGGGAACTGCTCATCTATACAGTTTTCCTTCTGAAATAATGTTCTTAGCAACTTGTCTCCAAGGAGTGGGTGAATGGGTAAAGGATTGGACATCTGCCACCACACACAGGAAAGAATTTTGAGTCTTGTCTCATCAACTGAAAGAAAAACACACAACATAAGAGCTGGTAGATTGGGTTTTACTGAGGACTATAGCCCAGAAGACATCCTCTCAGTAGCTCTGAGAGAGCTGCTCTGCAGAGATCGAGGAGAAGCCAGTACACGTATGATTGTGTCTAGGGAATACGTGCTGTCAAGCATACATCTCAGTGAAAGGTCACAAGGAACAGGTATCTCAGTTAATGATTTTAGTGCTTTTTCTATGTTTGGGAAAATGCAAGAATCCAGACTCATTAAAATTCTTCCTGAGATATACATCTAACTGTCTAAGGGGCCTGTTTTTCCAAAGCACAGAGCGCCTCATCCTGGTTTTCATCCTGAATTCCTCCTGGGGTGCACTGTCGGTCAGCAGCTGCAGTGGCAAATGAATTAATCCTTGTAGAACTGGATGATGAGCAACATTTTTTGTTTTACAGTCTGTTTGAGAACACAGTGTTCCCATCACAGAGGAGCTCGAGCAGGTTCTGTGTTTGGGGTGTGCTTATGCAACGGGACAGCAGCTAACATAGACAGCACCCAGACTGGTGTGGTCAAACAGATCCAGCAGATCGGCCCCTCCAGCGTTTGCACCGCTGCAGAAGCAGTCTCTTTGCTCTGTTTGCTCTGCTCAGAGAGCAGCTCTGTTTTGAAGTCCTGCCCCGCTCCCTGAGGCTCAGCCCACCTCAGCCACTACCTGATTTCTCTGAGAGCCACAGCACAGAGCCTGTAGCAAGGAGGTCTCTTCCCTCCTCCGGTTGGGGGCCTATTCTTGGAGCTCTGTTTCCTCAGTGTTTTACCTCCTTTCACATTGGGCCAGTTTGCTTGGCAGGAGCCCTGGGCAGAGCTTCTCCAACTTTAATGTGCATGGGAATGCAAATCACTTGAGGTTAAACAGGTTTAACTGGTTAAACTGCAGATTCTAATTTGGGAGGTGTGCGAGGGGGCAAAGACTATGTCTGACAAACTCACAGGTGTGCCCATGTTGTGTTCCTGTACCAGGCTTTGAGTAGCAAAGAACTGTGAATGTAAATCACCAGCTCTTAATTCTGCTGCACAGTATAATCCCCTGGGGAGCTCTTAAAGCATTTACATTGCACATCAATTAAGCGCAAAGCTTTGTGGGTGGGGCCCAGGTGTTCCTACTTCTTTAACTCCCCAGGTGATCCCAACATGTAGCCAAAGTTGACAACCTGGGAGCGCAGGATCCTTCCTTTTACCCTGATTCCCTGCAGCGTGCAAAAGCCACAGGCTGAAGAGCTTTGTTCATTTGCGTGTTTTCAAATTTAAAATGCATCAGCTTTTTGCCTCTAAAAAGAAGGGGAAAATCTCCCCCTTAATTTTTTCCCTCCTATTTGAAGTTTGGGTATGGGGAGTGGGAATGTGGTCAGGACTGTGGCCAGAGAAAATAGATCAGAATGTAAGCCTGAGAATCAGCTGTGGCCAAGTGACAGAAAGTAAAATGTCCTGCTGCGATTTTCACCCTTTTTTTAGCCACTCAATCTGGGCCCTGTCTTTGAAGACATAAGGCACTCAAGTACCTACTATGAAAAGAGCCAGTGGTCCAGTGTGGAAAATTGATAAGCCATTTCACTAATAACTTCACATCAAATATTTACAAATGCTAAGTTAAAAAATGTAGGGAATTCCCTGCTGGTCCACTGGTTAGGACTCCGCGATTTCACTGCTGAGGGCGCGGGTTCAATCCTTGTTCGAGGAACTAAGATACTGCAAGCCGAGCAGTGTGGCCAAAAAAAAGAAATAAAGTAACAGGGTTATTTGAGAGTGACTGATTACCATGCCTGTATATTTTCTTAATCACCTCACAGTTCCTGTAGCTCCTAGCACACTCCCTGTCATAGATTGGTTTGGGTTGCCCTAGGAAGTAAGGTAAGTGGGATAGCCACCCAGGACGAATCCTTCCATCTTTTCACTACAGCTTTCCATCATATCCTGTCCCATCTCCATCTAGAGGAAGAGCAGGGGATGGCATGGCTCTGACCTGGTATCCCAGAAGCTACAGAAAGGGGTTTGTGGGTAGGGTAGTGAGGAGGGCTAGTTAGGCTCAAGGACAAGTTTCCAATGAAAAGTCCCTGTCCAAGAATGGGCACCACCCAGAGAAGCAGAGATGATTCAAAATATTAAGGCCAAGAGTATATCAAGAACAACAGGCAAGGATGAAGGTCAAAACTCACATCAGAAAGTCAGAGCAGGCTGGTTCCTAGGCTATAACTGGAAGAGACTTTGTGGCATTATCAGCTGGAGAAGCAGGTACAAAGCAGTACAAATTTTAGTTTGTACATATGGTTATAGCTATTCTGGTTCCAACCATTTTTTTTCTTATCATTTTTGAAAGTTCCCATGTTCCAGTTGGTAAATAGTGGCTGAACTATTTAAACACACGCTGAACCCCACAGGAACTCCCCCGCCAACCAACCCCTCACGGATCACTCATGTGATACAACAATTGAAGAGTTAATGCCTAGCCCATCAAGGACCTGCTTTGATCCATTTAGGCTAGTAAATTGTTAAGAATTTAAATATTACCCCTAAGTGAGAAAGAGACCTAAGTAGCACTTTCAGTTCTGTCTGTGGACTGGAGTCTTTGAAGGGGCCTAATATCCCTCCCTACCTGGAACTCCTCCTCACAGGTAGAATGAGACCAGGTAGGAAGTGTCAGCCAAAAAAATAATGCAGGAGGATGAAAAAAAAAAGTTTATTTGGGATCTTATTGCAATTGCAATAACTGTAATTTGGGAGACACAGATTCAGGTAACTCTCGAAAGAGTATTCCCTGATGGGGAAGAGAAACAGGGGCTTATAAAGACAGAAAGCCACGAGGCTTTCCCTGGTGGCACAGTGGTTAAGAGTCTGCCTGCCAATGCAGGGGACACGGGTTCGAGCCCTGGTCCAGAAAGATCCCACATGCCATGGAGCAACTAAGCCTGTGCACCACAACTACTGAGCTTGCACTCTAGAGCCTGTGAGCCACAACTACTGAGCCCGCGTGCCACAACTACTGAATCCCAGGTGCCTAGAGCCCAAGCTCTGCAACAAGAGAAGCCACCATAATGAGAAGCCCGTGCACCGCAAGAAAGGGTAGCCCCCGCTTGCCACAACTAGAGAAAGACTGCACGCAGCAACGAAGACCCAACGCAGCCATAAATAAATAAATAAATAAATGTGTGTTTTTTTAAGTTATTATAAAAAAAGAGCACGAGGCTGTTGAAAGTTGCCTGGCAAGAATTGTGGTTGGCACTGATATGATCGGAAAAGATTTGTCCTCAGGAATCACAAGTTTTTTTAGAGTGTCAATAAGTAGATATGTTGTTTCTGGCAGATGTTCTGGATGACTTCATTAGGTCAAAAGGTCAGGTTCCACAGGCTAAGACGTGCATAAGTCACGCTTCCTCAATAGCTTGTTAGAGAGCTCTCTTGGCAATACAGACTCCATTTTTATTTTCCTTTCACAGAAGAGCATCTCCTAATTAACTCCTTAGTTGCTGGATCGTATGGATGATCAGGGTTAGTATGATTGTAGAGCAATGAAAGATCAGGTAGATTAAGAACGTTGGGAGAGAGGACTTCCCTGGTGGTCCAGTGTCTAATACTCTGCGCTCCCAGTGCAGGGGGCCCGTGTTCGATCCCTGGTCAGGGAACTAGATCCCACATGCCACAATTAACAGTTCGCATGCCACAACTAAGACCCGGTGCAGCCAAATAAATAAATATTTTAAAAAAAGAAAAGAAAAGGAAGGTAGGGAGAGCTAGTATCATAGGGCCATGGGGTTGAGGACCTCATCCATTCTCCACAAGGCTGGATAATTATTCACTGCATGGGTGGAAGATGTGGAAGTGCCTGCTAGAAGGAGAGACGGATGTGTTCCATGCTCATGGCCTCCCACATGGCCTGGCTCTGGTTACCTTACTTTCCAGACCAGCAGAGGTTATAGATTCCCTTGTGTGACCTGACTGCCGGGGTGTCAGTGGGGTTAGGGGTGTAGAGAGCAGGGAGATGTAGAGGCCATAATTGTTCTGTTGGGGATGATGGAGTACAAATTGGATGCCGTCTTGTAGGTGGCAAGATGAGAGAACCAGGAGAGTTATGAGGAAGATGTTCTTGAGCACACAGTTGACACTTCATGTGTGGTCCTCAGTCAGTAGAAACTGGGCAGGGAATGGGTAAATACAGAGTCAGAATGCCTCAACTGTTCCTTCCAAAATCAGGAGACAGACTGGAGACAGTATTCAGAAATCAAGTGGTTAGGGAGTCATAGGAGCAGGGTACCTCCTTGATGAACAGGTAGGCCAGGACCGATGTGGACAGGGAACTCGTGTGAAGTGTGTCAGTACTATCTACTGCCACCCTGTGAGGGATGTAGGTCAGTGATGAGGTCTGGGGTAACCCATCTGAGGGTTTTGGGGGTCTGGAATAACTCTTACATTTGCTCGGGCCTCCCAGGCTTAGCCATGGCTAAGATGCAGGTTTCATGAATGGCAAAACATGGGTTTCAAGTCCTGACATGAGGCGTAGTGGGTGCTAAATCTGGCACCAAGAACTTCAAAAGAAGAGAGGCTGTAAATTCAGATGGAATAATGGTCTAGTTGGAGCTGTGGAGGTAGTGTCACCTTTATAACCCATGGAGGAATGACAAAGTGTAGTGTTTCTCAAATATGTCCACAATTTTTTGCTACTCCTACTTTCAAGAGGTGGAACATAATTCCCCTCTCCTTGAGTGTGGGCTGGATTTAGTGACTTGCTTCTAACAAATAGAATAAGGCAGAAGTGATGATGTGTCACTTCTAAGACTAGGTCATAAAAAGGCCTTGAGGCTACCTCTCTGCTCTCTGTCTTGCTGAGATGACTCACAATGAGGTAAGCTAGCTTCCATAACTGAGAAAATTTGAGCAGCATTATGGAAGGCCCGTGACTTCAACCCTAACCAATATCATGACTTCAGTCTCAGGAGAGACCCTAAACCAGAACAACCCAGCTAAGCTGCTCCTGAATGCAGAAACTGTGAGATAATAAAATTGTTGTTTAATAATAAGTTTTGGGGTAATTTGTTATGTAGCAATAGATAACGAACACACAATGTTTTTAAGAACTCTCAAATTTCTCACACTGTCCTTGGTCTGCAGTTCCTGACTCCCTCTCTGAAATGGTACTTGAGATAGTACCAATAGAGGACTATTTTGAGATAGTCCTCTGCACTAGTTAGGACTTTCTTCATCACACATAAGAGACACAAATCAAAATAGTTTGAGCAAAAGGGATCATTACTGAAAAGAACTTAGATAAACACTTGAACAACAGAGGTGCAGCTGGGTCTTAACAGCCACTGGAAAAAGACCAGAAAGTCTGTCAGAACATACCAAATAGCTCTGTTCTCAGTTGCAATTTAAAAACTCAGAGGACTTCCCCGGTGGTCCAGTGGTAAAGAATCCACCTTACAATGCAGGGGATGGGGATTCGATCTCTGGTCAGGGAACTAAGATCCCACATGCTGCGGGGCAACTACTGAGCTCTCGCGCCTCAACTGGAGAAGAGAAAACCCGCACGCCACAACTAGAAAGAAGCCCGTGCACCGCAATGAAAGATCCCACATGCTGCAACTAAGACCCGATGCAGTGAAAAATAAATAAACCAAATAAAAAATAAATCTTAAAAACAAAAAACTCAGGAACATCCAGGTTGAGGCTGCATGTTCATTCTGAGATCAATCAGTCAACAGTGGTGGGACAGGATTTCTGTTTCAAGTAATTTTGCATATTAGATAACCTGAAAACAAGCCCTCCTGCACAGAGATGTAGAGATTGAAAATATGAAAGAGATTGAAAATGTGAAAGAGATACTAAGAGACTTAGGGGAAGGAATTAGGTCTCATCTACATCAATTAGGAATTCAGAAAAGAATAAAAAATATCTGGGTATGTTCAATGATAGAATAGCCAATAATTTTCCAAAATTGTTTAAAGGGCTGAATCTTTAGATTCAGAAATCCCTAGACTTAACATATCCCAAACGGGATGAATAAATACAAATCTACACCTACACACATTGTAATGAAATTGCAGGGCATCAAAGGCTATAAAGAGATCCTATAATCAACCAAAGATAAAAGGACTCCCTACAAAGAAACTACAATTAAACTGACAACAGATTTCTCAACAAGGCAATAGAAGCCAAAAGATAATGTGGTATCTTCAAAAACCTTGAATATGGGGTCAGCCAACTACAGCCTGTAATAGAGTCTGCTTCATCTTTTTTTATGTTTGACAACTGACATCTTTTAAGCCTAACTCTCCTCTTCCACTTCTCTCCTACATCTGAGCAAGCTGGTAAGAAATCCCAGGTGTTTCCTCCGTTGACGCCAGTAGGAAATTCAAACCATTCAAGTTCTGCCCATCTGTGAGAACCCTACCTTGGCCCCAATCCTGAACCACCATAAAAACCTCAGACCAATTTCCTTTCCCTGCTCTCTCAAGCCTTTTTGTTTGTTTTGTTTGTTTGTTTGTTTGGCTGTGTTGGGTCTTTGTTGCTGCTTGCAGGCTTTTGCAGCGAGCAGGGGCTACTCTTCGTTGCCGTGCACGGGCTTCTCATTGAAATGGCTTCTCTTGTTGCAGAGCATGGGCTCTAGGTGCGTGGGCTTCAGTAGTTGTGGCACGCAGGCTCAGTAGGTGCAGCACGCAGGCTCTAGAGCGCAGGATCAGTAGTTGTGGCGCATGGGCTTCGTTGCTCCGTGGCATGTGGGATCTTCTCGGACCAGGGACCAAACCCGTGTCCCCTGCGTTGGCAGGCGGATTCTTAACCACTGCTCCACCAGGGAAGTCCCTCAAGCCATTTTGAATCTGCGTGGGAGTCACCCTACTCTCCCAGAATTCCTCATTATGTGAGTAATAAACCTTTGATGAATGTGTGGTATCACTAATCTCAACATACATGCCAAATTTGGCAGAGTGGCTGCACGACAGCCCATGGGCCAAATCAAGCCTGTTGCCTGTTTTTATAAGTAAAGTTTTATTGAAATACAGTCATGCCCATTGATTTATATATTATTTGTGGCTGTGTTCCTGCTACAGTGGCAGAGTTGAGTGGTTATGACTGAGACTATATGACCCTCAAAGCTGAAAATATTTACTATCTGGCCCTTTACAGAGAAAGTTTTCTGATTCCTGCGTTGGAAGAGGGGTACAACCTATAATTCAATACCCAGCTAAGCTATCATTCAAGAATGAGGGAAAATCCCAAGAAAATATTTGCAAAATGTATTTCTGATAAAGGATTTATATCCAGAATGTATGTAGAACTCTTACAACTCAACAATAAAAAGGCAAATAATCCAGTTGAAAAAATGGGCAAAGGATCTGAATAGACATTGCTCCAAAGAAGATATATATATACAAATGGCCAATAAGCACATAAAAAGGATGTTCATTACCATTAATCATTAGGGAAATGCAAATGAAAACCATAATTAGATACCACTTCACACCCACTAGGATGACTGTTAGATAATAACAAATGTTGTCAAAAATGTGGAGATATTGGAACCCTCATACATTGCTGGTAGGAATGTAAAATGTGCAGCCACTTCAGAAAACAGTTTGGCAATTCCTTAAAATGTTAAACATAGTGTTACTATATGAAAATATATATATTGTTCTCTGTCCCTGATCTCTGACACAGGGTTCCTAAAACCCTTGTAATTTCCTAAGTAATAAGAAGAGCACTAGGAGAATCTTCAGTTTTAATGAGGTGACTCCGAATGGGCTCCTGGAGGAGGGCTGGTCACTGGGACATAAAAGCCATGATTAGCAGCTTAGAATTTTCAGCCCTGCCCCCCATCCTCCAGAGAGGGGAGAGGGGCTGGAAATGGAGTTAATAATTGATCATACCTACCTGAGGAAGCCTCTATAAAATCCCAATAGTATGGAGTTCAGAGAGTTTCCAAGTTGGTGAATACATCCACATACTGGGAGGGTGACACACCCCAAATCAACAGGAACAGAAGCTCCTGCCCTCTGGACCCTCCCAGGCCTCACCCTATGTTATTGCTTCATCTGACTGTTCATCTGTATCCTTTAGCATATCCTTTAATAAACTGGCAAATATAAGTAAGTGTTTTCTGAGTTCTGTGAGTGGCTCTAGCAAATTAATCCAACCCAAAGAGGGGGTCATGGGAACCTCTGATTTGTAGACAACGCAGACAGAAGTTGTGGGTAACCTGGGGACCTACTACTTGTGATCGGCATCAGAAGTGGGGTGGGGCAGTCTTGTGGGACTGAGCCCTTAATCTGTGGGATCTGACACTATCTCTGGGTACATAGTGTCAGAATTAAGTTGTAGGACACCCAGATGGTGTCTCAGAGAATTGCTTGGTGTGGGGAGAAACCTCACGCATTTGGTGACCAAAAGTAGCAGAAGTTAAGTGTTTTGTGTGAGTAGTAAAGAAGACACACAGGAAAGAAAGACACATTAGGGAAGAAAAGGGGTTTTTCCTACTCAGGAGGAGAAAACTGGTGGTTTTCCTAATAGAATACCGAAGAAAAATGGAAACATATGTCCACACAGAAATTGTACATGGATGTTTGTGGCAGCATTCATGTGATGGACCCAAAGTGGAAACAACCCAAATTGGGAATCAACTGGGAATGATTAAACAAAATGTGGTATATCCATACAATGCAACATTAATTGGCAATAAAATGAAGTACTGATAGATGCTCCAACATGGATGAACCTTGAAAATATATACTAAGTGAGAGAAGCCAGTCACAAAAGACCACATATTATATGATTCCACTTATATCAAACGTGCAGAATAGGGCTATGACGCTAGGTTCTGGTATACAGTGAGCAGGGCCAGGGTCAGGACAGGCAGGAGGGCTGTGAAGCCAGTCAGAGAAGGTGGGAAGGGATGTACCAGATGAGAAAGCAGCATGCAAAGGCCCCAAGGTAGTCACGAGCTTGGTGTGTTTACAAACTGAAAGATGGCTGGCATGGTAGGAAACTGCCAGAGAAAAACCAATCCAGACTTAGTAAATAGAGACTTGTATTCAAAAGAATTAATGCAAGAGGGAAAGTGGGACTATTGCAAGACGAAGATCATGACCCTGGGGTCTACAAGTGTCTCCAATCAAACAGAAGATGGTTTTTCTTTTATAGGGTAAAGAGGAAGCAAAGATAAGCAGAATCTTTGGGGGGAAAGCTGGACGAGCAAGGCGAAATGACCAGTGGGGTCTGACAGAAAAGTATCTCCCTGGGGTCCTACTCCCGATTCCCGGGAGAAGCTGATAAGGGGGCATGTTCCACTTTTCTGTGCTTGCTCAGCCTTGGGGGACAGCAGAGGTCAGGGGCCTGGAGGAAAGAGAAGCCTGACTGAAGTCTGGCTAGCAAGCATTTTGTTCTGATTGATCAGTGGGGACAAGCAGCTCAGCTAATGAGACAAAGAATGGGAATTTGGCCAGTCTGTATCTGGCTTTGTCTTAAGTACCAAGGAGGGTGTCTGTGAGTCTTAACTGAGTCATATATGGGAGGGTGGTTCTGTGCAGTAAGCTGTTTTCTGGAACACAAAAGTGTGAGGGGATTTCTTAACCTTCACTGTTTACCAGGATCACAGGGCTCAGGCAAAATTCCACATTGCCCGAACTGAAATCAATCATGGCTTCTCCGAGGCTAATCCAAGTCCAGGAGCTGTTCATGAGTGAGATCTTTACAGAGGATCTTTCTTGGGCATAAGAGCAGAGAAGTTAGAAAAGCTTGATTTAGTCATAAAAATGCCTTAAATTTTCATACCGAAAGCTACCTTTTTCATATTAAAGATATGTTTAGGGCAATATTAGACTAATACAAATTTATCTTTTTTCTTTTAGATAGTTCTTATGCTTTATTTTATTTATTTTAATTTCTTTATTTTAATTAAAAAATTTTTTTTTTATTTTTGGCGGCATTGGGTCTTCGTTGCTGTGCAAATTTAGCTTTTACTTTAAAATTATACTTTATCAGTCACTGCTTAACTCAGTGCTGTTTTCTTTTTCTGCTTTCTGGAAAACCCCTTTAAGTGTGCATTGCGCATCTACATTATACATTAACCAGACCTCCTTAGAAGATTCAGGGATGACTGCTTGACCGAAAAGAGCAGTTTTCTCCTGATGCCAGCAAGATAACTCCTTAGGAGATAACATTCCTTTCTTAATCCTGTAATCAAAGTGAAACAGCACCAGCTTAAACTGGTTTTGCCTCTTTAAATAGGTGGTTGATTAATCAAACCTTGAGTTATTTTACAGAGATAGCACCACACGTGTGTAAGGCAGGGACCCAGGCCTCCACGATGACCCTGGAACCAAGAATCTTCAGTCTTGCCACTGAAGCCCTTTAGGAAGCGAGAAGTCCTTTAATAAAAAAAAATCTGGCTTCCAGCAGCACAAGTAGCTTATCTGGACTAATTCAGGACTAGCCAACCAGCTCCCAAGTTTGAAATTCCCCTACGTCTTAAATTTCACCCCAAACACTGGATGGGGGAGACAGATTGAGAGCCTAAAAGCTGGTGCTATAGTATTGGCTTCCAAGCACATTAGAAAGCAAGCCCTTTGCTCGGTAACATCCCCACAAATGGAGGAACTGATTGCTTCTTTTAGTCAGTTAAGGGGGAGATAAAGAGCTTTTCCTGAGTCTGCTGGGTCTTGACTGACCTCTAAGCAAAATAATCCTCATGCCAAAGTAGCATCTTTTGGGGGACTTGTTCGGAACCCCTTCAAGAACAGGCACTATGACAGCTTTCCAAGGCAGACTCAATCCCCTATGAAGCTTGCTGGCCATGACATTAAATAAATAGGAATATGGATTAAGCCCTTTAAGTTCTTTTTGGAACTTGTAGTTTATTAGAAAGATCCACAAAAGGGACTTTCAGGTTGCATCCTGTGCTGTTTCTTTTGCCTTTATGATGTGGTTCTGAAACATATCAGCCTCACCTGGAGGCCCTGTTTGCTGGGCCCTACTCCAGTGTTTATGATTGAGTAGGTCTAGAGTGGGACCTGAGAATTTGCCTTTGTAGCAAGTTCCTGGGTGATGTTCATGCAGTGGTTTGGGGCACCACATTTGGAAACCCACTATCTTAACGGAAACCCTCTAAGTTGGCAGTTCAACTTTAGTTGCACATTAGAATATCAGGAGAATTTTTTTTAATTCAGCCCTCCACCCCACCTCAAACCAATTCAACCAGAATCCCATGGGCAGGGCCCAGGCATTGGGTTTCTACAAAGCTCTAAAAAGGTCCTTTTGTGCATTAGAGTTGAGAAGCACTGCCCTAAATTTGTTTTGCTTCCTGGGGAAAAGTTCCACATGGATTTCTTAAGAAAAAGTGATAGGAACCTCCTCTGTTTGTCTAATTGGAGGGTGGGGCTGTATAAAAATCTGCTCCACCTAAGTTGTGTTTGACCCCAAGGGTGGCCAATGGTTTCAGCCTCCTGCCCTCTGTCCCTAGGTTTTAGAGTCCACAGGTGCCATTGATTAGAAGACCTTAACCTCATATGTACCCTTTGCTTCCCAACCTCTCCTCCTTGGGACTGTTGGGGCTCCTAGAGATGAAGCATGAATTGTAAACAGAAGGCTCCACCCAGACCAGTGCTTTTCAGACTTTAAGGTACATACAAATCACCTGGGACCTTGCTAAAACGAAGATTGATTCCATGGGACTAGGCTGGGGCCTGAGATTCTGCATTTCTAACAAGCTCCCAGATAATAGGGGGAGACTGCTATTCTGAGGGCCACACTTAAAGGAGCAAAAGCCAAATCTCTTTTTAAAAATTAATAAACAGAAAACTCAGTTAAATAGAGTTGGGAGACCAGAAGAGGGAGCTCTCATGCCCTGTGGCCATAGCAAAGCCCAATAGGAAGAAGAAATACTCCTCTTATATCCTGGCAAGGACTCAGCCAATGAAAAGCCATGGGTTCTTTGTTTACTATACCCGCCCTACTTCCTTTTCCTTTATGAAAGGGTTCTCCTTCCCTTGTCGTTCAGGAACTTGCATGTGGTTTGCCATGGTTACAGACCTCAAGTTGAAAATCTCTGCTGATCCTGAATAAACCCACCTTTGCTGGAGAAATATCTGGCAGTCTATTTGTTTCAGGTCAAAATTTTGGTAGCCCACACAGGGACCATTGAAGATCCTCCCATGGCTTCCGCGCTGGTGAGCAAACAGGTGTGGTAACCACAATTTAGCCTATTGAGCTTTCTAGCTCATTGCTTTCTTGCTGACCCTGGAGTTTCAAGGCACGTCTTTCTCCTGGATCTGAGCTCATGCCCTCTTTGCGTTTGAAGCTCCACAGGGTTTATTTGGGATCTACTTAAAGGTTTCATCTTTCTGGTTGAAGCCTTGTTTTGTATGTGTTTGGCACTTCGGTCTGATTTTGAAGTCAGACTGTCAACCAAAGCTGGCTGAAAAGGCCTTTGGCTGATTCCTTCAGAAACAGGGGCTGCTTCTCTGAAACTGTGCTGGTTTTTCAGTCTTTGGCCTATTCCTTTGGAAAGGGACATTCTCTGGAGACTGGCTGAAAAAGCCTTTCCACCTGGCTTCTCCGAGACCAAGCTATCTCCTTAGGACTGACTGGTATTCAGGCTTGCAAGCTATTTAAATTGAGCTGTTTGTGCTGTAAGCTCTTGGAGCTGTTTGAAAATTGTTCTTTACTCTAGAGAAAAACCTCTGAGAAATGGGATCCTAGTTATCTAAATATTTTGAGGGTGCCTACAGGGACTCAGGCCAATTTTATGTTTTTATGTATTATGGCTTCCTCATGTGCATTTTTAAAAAATAATTTTTCTTGAAATATAGTTGATTTACAATGCTGTGGGATTTTTAAAAAATAAATTTATTTATTTATTTACCTTTTGGCTGTGTTGGGTCTTTGTTGCTGCGTGGGCTTTCTCTAGTTGCGGAGAGTGGGGGCTACTCTTCGCTGTCGTGCATGAGCTTCTCATTGCAGTGGCTTCTCTTGTTGCAGGGCACGGGGTCTAGGCCCGCAGGCTTCAGTAGTTGTGGCACATGGGCTCAGTAGTTGTGGCTCGCGGGCTCTAGAGCGCAGGCTCAGTAGTTGTGTGGCACAGGCTTAGTTGCTCTGCGGCATGTGGGATCTTCCTGGACCAGGGGTCGAACCCGTGTCCCCTGGATTGGCAGGCTGATTCTTAACCACTGCGCCACCAGGGAAGTCCCCTCATGTGCATTTTTAACTAAATGGACTGACCTGACTAAAGGTAACTTGTAATATCAATGGCCATTATGGGGAACTTTTGAAATCCCCAAACTTAATTTCCTTAAAGCTGAAATGGACTACAAGAGCTCAAAAATTTCCAGAACTGAGTGGAATGCTTATTTCAATTGATATTTTAAGGCTTTCCAACATTATCAGAGTCTAAATTGCCTCTCTGCAAAGTAAGATTCTGAGATCAACTGAGGCAAACAAACGATTAAAGAAAGATGAAATAGTTCCCAAAGACTCAGGCTCTTCTCCCTTGGCCTCTTTGCCTCAGGCTCTGCCTCGGGCACCATCTTGTCTCTCTGCAATCTATGCTGCCTACGCCTCCTCTATACCCTCAGTTCCCCCTTAGTAATTCTCCCACCATACTTCCCCTTTTCTCTGAAACTCTCCCGGCTCCCTTTTCCTCTGAACTTGTCAGAAGCTGTCCCTTTAAAATCAAGCCTTCAAAGGTTCCAGAAGCTAAACCTTTAATTTCTTATAATCTCTGGACTAAAGCTGAACTGCGAGCCATAGTCAAAGATTTTCCCAAAGTAATTGAAGTTCCTCACAGATTTGATGGGGAATTTAATATAGCCATTCTAACTTGTCAGCCTGGATTCTCTGACTTATATCATCTAGTTCATATGCTTGTTGGTGAAGGCCAGACCCAGCTTTGGATGAAAGCCACCAATTAGGAAAGTCCTGAAAGGTCTCTAGAATTACAACTGGTAGACCAGCTACCTAACTTACGTGATCAGGCTCGGGCAATCGCTAGGCAACTTCATCAAGCAATTCCTGGGGCCTTTCCAAGGCCTGTTGATTGGAACAAAATTCAGGCTTACACACAAATCTGACAAACCTGTTCATGATTTTTACAATCAACTTCAGACTGTTTTTAAAGGAAATTCTGCTCTTCCTTCAGATATTGATTCCATCCAAGTAGCTTTTAACTGTGTCTATTAATGGGCTGAACTGAGACCGTTCCCTTCTAGTGAAAAGGACCAGGATGGAATGGGAAACTATGTCCACTCCAGATTTAGTTAATCTGGCAAGCCAGCTCTCTCATACTCTAGATGAGTCACCTCCAAGGAAGACTGCCAAAATTCTTAATCTTCAACAAATGAACGCTCAGAAATGAAACCAAAACCCTCCTAGTTTCTGCTATTATTGCAAATAGCCAGGACATTGGAAAAGAGATTGTTACAAATTTAAGCACTTCAGCCCTCCAACCACCCTTTCCAACATCTTCCCTGTTTTCAAAGATGGGGCTCCGAGGAACTACATGGGGCTCTTTCTAATCCTCCCTCTTAATTGGTTGGAGAAACATTTCTCCAGATTGGGGATGAATCTCTTCCAATCCTCATTGACACCAGAGCCCCACACTTGATGCTCAACCCCACCACTATTGAACAGCCCCTGGCTTGGAGTACTAAAACGTTCAAATAGTAGGGATCTCTAAGAGGTTCCTGTCTCTGAACCTATTCCCTTTTGTTTAGGCTCTTTGAGAGATATACACCCTTTTCTCCTTAGTTCCTCCAGCCCATCCATTTATTTATTATTAGAGAAGTATGATGATGGAATTTCTCCCCCAAAATTGAAATAATTCTAGAAACTGACAGTAGCCATTAAAGTAACCAACACATGAATTGAATAACTCTTTGACATTTTTATTTTTTCTGTCTCTGACTGTACTAAAGCTGATTGTGGAAACGCTGATCATTAGTTCCTACTGAATCAACTACCACCTTCCTTTTGGGCAAAATCTCCAATTGATGTTGGCAAAATTCATAGCACACCTTCCAGCAAGATTCAAATAGCCCCCTCAAAACTTCTTCCCAGAATTAATCAATACCCTATAAATAAAAAGCCCTTCCAGGCATAAAGCCCATAACAGATTACAAGGGTTAGACCTCATTTTCCCTTGTACTAGCACCCGTAATACTCCCATTTTATCAGTGAGAAGACCTAAGGGCCAAGGATGGGGGTTTGTCTCCGACCTCAGAGCAAATAAACAACATTGTTATACCTCAACACACTGTTGTTCCTAACTCTCATGAGTTATTAACATCCATTCCCACTGGAAGTAAATTGTTTACTGTAACTGATTAATGCATTATTTAGTATTCTAGTTGTTGAAGCTAGCCAATACCTTTTGCCTTCACTTGGAAAGAAAAACAACTCACCTGAACAATAATGTCTCAGTTTTATATTGAGAGTCCTTATTTCTCACAAATCCTGAAGGCTGATCTAGATGATATAAAGCTCCCTAGAGGTTCTACTTTGTTGCAATATGTGGATGATCTGCTTCTTTGCTTTCCTTCCGGAGCCTCCTCACAGGAAGACAGCATACACTTACTAAAGCTTTTTTAAAAAGTACATAAGGTCCCCAAAGAAAAATTTCAGTTTGCTGAAACCCAGGTTCAATATTTAGGGCATCTTGGACTTCCCTGGTGGCGCAGTGGTTAACAATCCACCTGCCAGTGCAGGGGACACGGGTTCAAGCCCTGGTCCAGGAAGATCCCACATGCTGCGGAGGCCATGCACCACAACTACTGAGCCTGCGCTCTACAGCCCGCGAGCCACAACTACTGAAGCCCATGCACCTAGAGCCCGTGCTTTGCAACAAGAGAAGCCACTGCAATGAGAAGCCTATGCACCACAACGAAGAGTAGCCTCCACTCGCTGCAACCTAGAGAAAGCCCACACGCAGCAACGAAGACCCAACACAGCCAAAAATAAATAAATAAATAAATAAATAAAAAAAATATTTAGGGCATCTGATATCAGAACAAGAGCTATACCTAGAACCAAATAGACTTCATGATGTTGTAAGTTTCCCCAAACCAAAACCAAATGCTAACTGTGAGGTTTGCTTGGGCTAGTTGGTTATTGATGAAATTGGATTCCAAATTTCTCTCTTATGGCCAAATCTCTGTATGTTTTACTTAACAGTAACAATCCAACCCAACTTAATGGGAAGAATTGGACAACATAGCCTTCAAGGCCTTAAAGGAGAATTCTCATCATACTCAACATTTCTGTCAGCCACCTCACCTCCTACGAAGTCCTTTTGTTGACTGCTCCTCACATAACTCTTTTACCTAGTGTTAACCTTAACCCGGCTACTCTTCTCTTGTCACTAATCAAGTAACTCACAAGTGCATAACACTGATGGACCACCTCCTGTAATGATCTACAGGAAATTCCACTGGGTAACGTTGACTTCTCATGGTTCACTGATGGTTCTTATTTGAAAGATGACAATGGGGAATTCCCTGATGGTCCAGTGTTTAGGACTCCGCACTTCCACTGCAGGGGGCATGGGTTTGATCCCTGGTCAGGGAAGTAAGAACCTACATGCCGTGCAGTGCAGCCAAAAAAAAAGGTGACAATGGCAAATATTGTGCTGGGTATGCTATTGCAACTCCTTTTGATGTTGTTGAGGTAGCATCTTTAACTATGGCTACTTTAGCCCAACATACTGAATTATACATTCTTACACAGGCTTGTGCTTTAGCCAAGGACAAAACTGCCAATATTTATACTGATAGTAGATATGCTTTCAGAGTAGCTCATGACTTTGGAATGTTGTGGAAGCAACGTGGCTTCCTTACTTCCAGAAGAAATAAAATTTTAAATGGTCCTATGTTCGGGAGTTACTGAATGTAACACTTTACCTGCTGCTTTAGCTATTACTAAGATTCTGGGGCATTCTAAACCTGACTCTCTGGAAGCTAAGGGAAATCACCTCTGATATTTCTGCAAGGAATGCTGCCCTTAAAGGGACCAACAGCAGCCAAACCTGTCATGGTCCAAAGAGATTAGTTCACCAAAGGATAATTTAGAAAAACTGGCTGTAGAAGCCCAACATTTGGCCTTAAAAAAAGGAAAAACAAGATTGGAAATTCAACAACTGTTGATTTGATCAAAAGAGAAAGCTCTGGTTTGTACCAAATAACAATCCAGTCCTACTGGAGGCTCTAAAATTCCCACTCCTCACCACTGTACATGCATTAAACCATTGATCTACTGACAAAATGATAGCCTTCATGAATCAATATTGCTGGGGAAACATTAACAAATTTGCAAAAAGTGCTTACCTCACTTGTCCCACTTGTCAAAATACAACCCAGGGAAGCCTGTTCATACTGCTCCTGGACATTTTAAACTGCCAAATGGACCATTCAAGGTCTGGCAAATGGATTTCATACAACTTCCTTTGTCTCTTAGATATAAATATGTTTTAGTCACGGTCTGTACTTTTTCACACTGGACTGAAGGCTTCCCTTGCAGACAGCCTACTGCCTCTTATGTAACTAAAGTCCTTTTGGAAAAGATTATCCCTACCTGGGGAACTCCTCTCAAACTTCATAGAAATCAAGTAACCCATTTGGCAGGCCAAGTGCTTCAAGAAGTCTGTGCTGTTCAGCTGGTTTTACAACACTTTCACTGTACTTACCATCCTCAATCCTTTAGTCTAGTCAATACACTAACAATATTATTAAGACTCAGTTGGCAAAATTTGTAGAGGCCCTCCAAATACCCTGGCCAAAACCATTGCCACTGGTCCTTCTAAATCTCAGATCCACCGCTTTTGGAACTCAAACTCTCATTCTTTGAGATAGTCATAGGACGCCAAATGCACTTGGCTCCTACTTCTTTTGACCCACAGCTGATAAAAACAGATACTTCAATACCATAAAGGCCTAATTGCTTCTATTAAAAATAACCATGCTTTAGTAGGGCAATCTTTTCATAGTGCACCCTCAGGAGATAAAGACCTTAAGCATCACACCTTGCAAACTAGAGATTTTTGTCTACTGGAAAAGACACTTTCAGAAGAACTCTCTACAGCATCACTGGAAAGTCCCCTACCAAGTACTGCTAACCAAACCCTTGTGCCACCAAACCCCAAGGAATTCTTGGATTCACATGACACATCTAAAGAAAGCACTGGATCCTGACTGGACCTGCACATCATCTGGTGACCTGAAAGTAAAGATTTCCCCAAATTGAGGCAGATGACATCTGATGAGATAGCTTTCCCAAGATGACCAGGCCTGTTGGAAGTTTGTTGTCAAACCTTTGATGATATAATGCTTCAGATCTCAAAAAAAAATTTCTATGATCTTGATAAGATATGAACTTTAGAAAAAGAGTACCTGAGAGTTCTCCCTCTTACCCCTCCTTGTTACTTGAATAGGTTTCCAATCTGTGTACTTTCTCTCTGACATGAGACACTACCCCCAGAAAAAATCCTTCTTGATATTGAGGGACAAAAAGCCACTGAAACTAGAAAAACAGACTCAGTCAGTGATGCTTTCAGAGAAAGTTTTGATCAAAAGGGGGAAATGTAAAAAATTAATAAACAGAAACCTCAGTTAAATAGAGCTTGGAGACTAGAAGGGGGAGTTCTCACCATATGTGCTGATAGCAGGGCCCAACAGAAAGAAGAAGGACTCCTGTCCTGGCAAGGACCCAACCAATGAAAAGCCATGGATTCTTTGTTTACTACAGCCATCCCAATTTCCTTTTCCTCTCTATAAAAGTGTTCCCCTTCCCTTGCCATACGAGGAAACTGCATGTGGCTTGCCACGATTGCAGACCATGAATTGCAATTCTTTGCTGATCCTGAGTACACCCATCTTTGCTGGAGAAATATCTGGCAGTCAATTTATTTCAACACTTCTTTCCTTGTCAACATTAAGGATTGTTAGGAACCAGAGAATATATAAGAACCGGGCCCTATAAAGGAAGCCCAAGGTAGAGCAAAAGTGATTGCTGCTTTCCCCTCAGTGAGACAGACCTTGGTTGCACAGGGGTGAGGGACGCATGATTAGTGATTAAATCAGGAGCCTCCTGGCAGGATGCCACTCTGCATGGCGTTGGGGGGGGGGTTGCTCTGAGGATGATGACGGAGAAGGAGGGATATATGAAGCTAGAAAGTAAAGCATGAACCTGAGTGGAGGAGGGCTTTGGTGTCATGTCTGAGGGTTCTGAACTTTCCTGTTTGTGACAGAAAATCATGAGTGAGCTTAGAGCTTGGAGTGGACAGATTTTTTTTTTTTTTAAATAGTATATCCATGGTCAGCTCTGAGCTGCATGCTGTATTTGGGTCCTGCTATGGTCTGAATATATGTGTCCAACCAAAATTCACTTGTTGAAATCCTAACTGCCATGGTAATGGTATTAGGAGGTGGGGCCTTTGGGGGGTGATTAGATCATGAAGGTGGAGCCTTCATGAATGGGATTAGTGCACATAAAAGAGACCCCATCGAGACCCCCTACCCTTCTACCATGTGAGCACACAGTGAAAAGACTGCTGTCTAGGAAGAGGCTCTCACCAGATACTGAATCTGCTGGTGACTTGATTTTGGACTTCCCAGCCTCCAGAACAGTGAAAAACAAATTTCTGTTGTTTATAAGCTACCAAGTCTATGGTATTTTTGTTATAACAGCCCCAAATCGCAAAGCCTTTTCATTACTAGCATTTAAGCAATTGCTGGAAAATGGAGAAAGAGCTATATGCTCTTTATGTGATCAAAATTCTTTCCTTCAGCCAACATAACCACCAGTTTTTATAGTGAAGAGACCACATCCCCTTTTGGCAAAAAAAAAAAAAAAAAAGGAAAACCCCCAAAGCATGGTTTTGGCATGTCTTTTTCAAGAAGGCATTTCCAGCCAGATATTAGGCCCTCCTAGACTAATTCTGGGCAGCAGAGCAATTCTGGTGTCTGCTGATACCTCATGGCCTTGGCCTTTGGCCATTGCTCATATCTTCCGAAGCATCAGGAAATCAACACCACAGAGAAGCCCTAAATATGTAAGGACACTGGAAAAGAAACTGTCATAAGGAAAGAATAGAATATTCTCCAGGGAATTCCCTGGCGGTCCAGTGGCTAAGACTCCACACTTTCACTGCCAAGGGTATGGGTTCAATCCCTGGTCAGGGAACTAAGATCCTGCAAGCCACCTGGCACAGCCAAAAAAGAAAGAAAAAAGAACAGCAACAAAAAAAGAACATTCTCCATCACTTGCCTCTCCTCAGGTTGCGAGAATCTTCTCCACCCAGATCTTTCTAAGGATCAGGACTCCATGGTTCATTTCTTCTTCCAGTTTGGATAAAAGAACAGGGTTTGGGAATGGAAATGCTACTCAAAGAAATGAAATGAGACAAAAAAAGATGAGTGAGGTGTCAGAGAGCTACTCCCAGATCCCTTTCCAGGTTCATTCATGTGGGGGTTGGTGGAACAACAAAAAAATGAAATGCCCAGGAGGGAGAGTGAGGAAGGTTCAGGGAGGTCATGAAACGAGCTCTGAATCCTGATCCCAGAAGGGCCAGTCCTCGGGTCAAAGAAGGGTCAGCTCACTTTCCTTTTCACCATAGCCAATTCAGCTGCATCAGGTCCCAAGGCAGCCCCAAACAGAGAGCTGGGTGACAAGCAACCTGAGGGGGCAGGGCAGAGGGTGATTATTTCTATGCTAGAATCATCTGAGATTCTAGGGTCTCTAGAGAAAGTCAGGGAGCCCTAAAGGGCAGAATCTCATTCCCAGGACCACCTAGGGCCTACCACAGGGAGGGCACATCCCTATAATTCTCTAGCACCACATCCCTGTACAGGTAGGATCCTCTGAGCAGGGGCCAGTCTGGCTCATTCCTTCTGAGTGAAGAAGGAGGCCATGTCTTCAAAAGCCACCAAATCCTGAGATAACATATCCTGGCTTTCCTGGGAAACTTGAGAGTTGGAAGAGTTAGCTGTGCTGGGATGGGTGGCGGCATGCTGGTTACATGTCCCTGACAGTTGCAGGGAATGAGTGTGAGGCAGGGAAACATGGAAAGGAAAAACTCAGGGGGCACCAGGAGCCCAGTTCCTGGGAAAGAAATTGAGGCCAGCCCCCCTGGGACGATACCCTTAGGGGGTTTCCCTCAGAATTGGGCGAGTATCTCGGGTTTAGGCTCTGTTGGAGATACCTGTTTATGGACACTCAGTTTAGGTGCAACTTTCTGATGAATGCTGGGTTGCTTTTGTTATGTTTTGTATGGCCTCTGCTTTTTTGTGGTTGTTGACAAGTAATTGTAAAGGCACCCGTGGAACTCTTGAAGTAACAAGTTTATAGAGATGGAGAACAGATCAGTGGTTGCCAGAGGTTAGGGCTGAGGGGACAGTGGTCGTGAGTATAAAGGGGTAGCACGAGAGAGTTTCTTTGTAGTGATGAAACAGTTTTATATCCTGATTGTGGTGGTGGTTATATGAATCTATACATGTGATAACATTTCATAATACTATACACCTTCTATTAGTTTCCTATGGCTGCTGTAACAAATTACTATAAATTTAGTGCCTTAAAACAACAGAAATTTATCTTTTTACACTTCTGCAGGCCAGAAGTCCAAAATCAGTTTCATTGGACCAAAATCAAGGTGTCAGCAGGGCCACACTGTCTCCAGAGACTCTAGGGGAGAATCTGTTTCTTGCCTCTTCCAGCTTCTGGCGGCTGCCATTATCCTTTGTTTGTGGCTGCACCACTCCAATCTCTGCCTCTGTGGTTACACTTCCTTCTCCTCGTCTCTGTGTTTTTCACTTACAAGGATACATGTGATTGTACGTAGGATCCACCTGAATGATCCAGGATAATCTCTCCATCGCAAGATCCTTAATTTAATCACATTTGCAAAATCCTTTTTTTTTTTTTTTTTTGCCATATAAGATAATACAAGTCCCAGGGATCAGGAGGTGGATATCTTTAGGGGAGCCATTATTCAGCTTACACCTCCCCCCACCGCCACCATGAAAAGATTGCACGTAAAAACTGGTGAAATCCAAATAAGGTCTGTGATTTAGTTAATAGTAGTGTACCAATGTCAACTTCTGGTTTTGACAGTATACTCTAGTTATATAAGTGGTTATCATTAGGGGAAGCTGGCTGAAGGGTTATAAGATCTCTCTGTACTATTTTTATAACTTTTAAAAAATTATTTATTTATTTGGTTGTGTTGGGTCTTAGTTGCAGCAGGAGGGCTCCTTAGTTGTGACAGGTGGGTTCTTACTTGTGGCATGCATGTGGGCTCCAGGGATCGAACCTGGGCCCGCTACATTGTGAGCGAGGAGTCTTAACCACTGTGCCACCAGGGAAGTCCCTATAACTTCCTGTGAGTCTTAAATTATTTCAAAATAAAAAGGTTTTAATGGTACACTGTTGATACAGGAGGATAAGAATTACTGTATTTGTCTTCCAACCTATGTGTTAACTTTATAAATCAACTGCTGAAGCTTCTGGACTATTAAGATTAGTCGATGAAATGTTGAGATTTGATGAAAACAGAGAACTGAGGATTGGGATCATCGTGGGTGAAAAATGAACTGAAAAGAGTTCTTTAAACGTTTCAGTTCTATTCTAAAAGCATTTGATTCACATGCCCACTATAAATGGTCAGAGAAAAAGAGATAGCCTCTCTCAAAATGTTTGCAAAATGACAAGAATGGCAAAAATGGCAAATTCATAGCAAGGACGGGCCCCTGGCCCATCCTGTGAATAAAGCTATGGCAATTCATCACATGTTCTTCTGTTCTTACCAGGTACAGGGCTTCAGCTGCTCTTGCACCTCTTGTAATATAATGTTTGGCATATTTTTGATATTTAACCTGCCTAGGTAAAAATATTTTTGCTGGCTGAGTTCATTTTTGTTGGACTTGGCATGTGGTAAAGTGAGACATTGTCTTTCTACATAGACTACCGTGGGCCTCTGAAAAAACGGGAGCCCAGACTCTCTCCCAAAGCCTCCCCCACGCTTTCTCCTGCTCGCTGTACATTTCACTTGGACGTTCCTCAGCACTGTAAACTTCATGTCTAAAATTCATCTCTTCCTATAAAACCAACTCTCTTTCCTCAAGCCGCAGTTCAGATGTCAGCATCCTCATGGCTACCTCCCATAGCTGTGGTTCTCCCTCTCCCTCCCCTAGGTTATTCCTTGAGAATGTCTCTCACATCCTCCCTTTGCTTCTCACCACCCCGGTTCAGGCAGTAACTGTCTCACGTCTACTCTACTGCTCCTCCAAGAGGAGCGGGTTTATGGGAACAGGGAGCTGAGGTAGGCAACTCCCTGTTTGGCAGGGTAATCTTTTGGAATGTTGATTGACTTGATTTTCCCCCCATTCTACCATGTAGGTGTCCCTCCCCTCGTCAGTCAGAGGCAGTTCAGGGAGAATTTAGGGTTGTTGCAACAGAAATGCAAAGAGAATGAAATAATATTTAGCTTTGACATCCAAATCAGATGACTGAAACTGCCCATCAGAGACAATTTTGAAAACTAAGATGTTGATTAATAAGAGCCAATCAAAGGAACAAGGGACAATGGTTTTTCATAAATGATAGATTGAAAAAAAGGTAACATAAGAAGATATTAGGGCTGGGACAGGGGAAAAACCTAGGGCCGCAAGAGAAATGAAGAAGCATGAAGAGGGAGGAGCTTGGTGGGGCCTTCTGGAACCGGGGAAATCACGAGGAGAGGAGGCAAACACATATGTGGAGTGAGCCCAGCTTCCACTTGTGCCCGCGTCATTATTACCAGACCACGTTCTTGTGCCAGAGACTCAAGACCACCCCACGAAATTCAAGTGCCCATTGCTGTGCCAGGAGCCATCTATTCATATTCAGGGTCTTTCTTCAGCAGCTGCCTGCAGACTATCCTTGGTCAACCAGCAGGGGGCACATGACCTGAGGCACACACAGCTCACCCAAACCACCTTTTCAATAGCCTGGGACATTTGTAAGCCTTCTAAAACAAGAGAATTACTCTGGTGGTCCAGAGAACAAGAGCAGTTCTCAAAGCATGGCCTGGGGGCACCTGGGATCCCTGGGACACCTTCAGGGGGTCCATGAAGTCCAAGTTATTTTCATAATAATCAAATGTCATTGCCTTTTACTCTCATTCTGTCATGAGTGTACCGTGGAGTATACAGAGGCTACGTATCTGTCATAGTGCAACAGACTGAATGCAGGAGCAGATATGAGAATCTAGCCAACTTCTGTTAAATCAGTCTTTAAAGAGAGTTGCAAAAATATAAAACATTCTTGTAATTTTTTTTTAAAAAGTTATTTTTCATAAAAATAGGTTGTTAAATGACATAAATATTAACATGTAATGGGTTTATTATTATTGTTTCTAAATAAATTAATACATATTTTTATCTCAGTTTTCTAATAACTAAATCTCAAGGGATATAACCACACAAACAAATCTCTTTGGGGTCCTGAACAATTTTTAAGAGTTTCAAAGTTTCCTGAGACTAAAGAGTTTGAGAACTGCTGATCTAGAAGGATGACATTGTGAAAGGAAAAAACCCCTGCCCTTGGTTGAGAACAAGAGGAACCAAATGAAGATAGTTGAGTACAGAGAACCTATCTACTCCATCTGCTAAACTATAAGAACCAAAAGGATCCACAGCTAGCCTATTCGTATCTTTATTCCTCACATCTAACCCACTGTCTGACATTCAGTTGGTGCCAAACAAATATTTGTTCCATCAGTAACTATTCCATGTGAGACATACTGAGTTTTGAGGTGCCCACGAAACATCTAGGTAGAGACAAGTAAGGAGACATATGTATGAAGCTGGAGTTCACTCTAGCAGATATTTAGATTTGGAAGTTATCAACTTGTGGGAGGTGGGTGAAACAATCAGTCGATGAACTTACCCAGAGAGGGAAAGTGTGAAAAGTGAGATAAAAAGGTCAGGAAAACCTTGGGGAACACTGACATTCAAGGGGTGGATGGAGGAAGAGCTTGGTCCACATTGAGAGCCCCATAGTTGCATGATGCTTTATACTAGAAAGGGTGTGTCAAAGAAGTAGAACTGAGAGAGTATGTTTCCCTGAAGTCAAGGTAGAAGGGAAGTTCAAGAAAGTAAGAGTAGTCCTGGGGCAGATACTCTAGGTTGGCTTACCCAGCATCTTTTCCAACCCCTTTTCTCCTTGTTCTCCTTTATTTTAGAGCTTTATTTGAGACTACCATATGCCAATATGGTAGTCTCTAGTCACGTATGGCTATTTAAATTAAATTAAACTGAATTAGAAATTCATTTCTTCAGTCATCCTAGCTACATGTCAAGTGTTCATTTACCACATGTGGCTTGTGGCTATCGTATTATTAGAGCAAATATGGAACATTTCCATCATCACAGAACCTTTTGACAGAGCTGCTATAGAGGCTAGAAACCTCAAATAATCAGTCTTCTAGGTTCTCTTAGAACTAAGGGGGGCCATATGCACAGTTCTAACATATAAAAGAAGGTCTTTGGTGGGGGTGTCTCTTACCACATAATTTTTTTAAAGCCCTCTGGTGAGAAGTCTTCACCTTCCTCCTCAGTCCTGCTTAAAATACAGATGCAATGCCTGATGGTACTGAGAAAAATAAACTTCTTATTTGCTTAAGCTGCTGTTTTTCCGATTTCTGTTACTGTTCAAAGAATTATTCATTGATACAGAATTTGGAACATGTAGTGCTCCCCAAGGGACATCTGTAGACATTTTTGACTGTCACAACCGGAGGTAGGGTGCTACTGGCATCTTATAGGTAGAGGCCAGGGATGCTGCTAAACATCCTACATGCATCAACAAAGAATTGTCTGATTCAAAACGGTTGGGACTGAGAAACCCTGTTGTAGTAGGATGCTGCTGATGAATCTGGTTATGCAGTGGAAAAGCGCTGGTTCAGTTACGTGCTGTCCACTGCAATGCAGACCATATGCCCACTAAAGCTGTAATGTTAGAGGAAATGGCAGGAAAGTCTCAGAATTTTGGTGTGTGCTCTTTACTTCTTGCCGCTTTCAGCAGAGCCTACAAGAGAATTATGAAAGTAGAGATTGAAGAGAATACAGCTTTCCTAAGAGGGTATTATCTGCCTGGGGTTTTGTGAGAATCCCATAAATTAGATACAAAGAATATGTATAGTATTAGATATGGGGGGATTTGAGAGAGAAGACCATAATTTTAGATTGGACTGAATTTACTGCTCTAGGTGCACTTATCAGAGGGCACTGAGTGGACTGAAGTGGTAAATGGATTCGTTGACTAAAGATTTTTAACAGAAGATGGCTGGATTCTCATATCTGCTTCTGAATTCAATCTGTTAGGATGTAACAGATATGTATATGTAATGACAGTCTGAACTAAATGAAGCTGACTTTCCAGAAACTGCTTGAAGTAATGTAGACTGGAGAAAGGAATTAAAAGACATAGGTGGATAAAAAAGAATGAAATTTTGCAACTTGCCAGAAGGCCTAAATATACATTTCTTCAAAGAAGACACACGGATGGCCATAGGAACATGAAAAGTTGCTCATCATTGCTAATTAGAGAAATGCAAATGAAAATTACAATGAGGTACCACCTCACACCAGTCAGAATGGCCATCATTAAAAAGTCTACAAATAGGGCTTCCCTGGTGGCGCAGTGATTAAGAATCCACCTGCCAATGCAGGGGACACGGGTTCGAGCACAGGTCTGGAAAGATCCCACATGCCGCGGAGCAACCAACGAGGACCCAATGCAGCCATAAATAAATAAATAAATTTATTTATTTTTTAAAAAGTCTACAAATAATAAATGCTGGAGAGGGTGTGGAGAAAAGGGAACCCTCTTGCACTGTTTTTCTTTTTAGCTGTGCCATGCGACATGCGGGATCTTAGTTCCCCAACCAGGGATTGAACCCATGCCCCTTGCAGTGGAAGCCTGGAGTCTTAACCACTGGGCCGCCAGGGAAGTCCCAACCCCCTCTTACACTGTTGGTGGGAGTGTAAGTTGATGTAGCCACTGTGGAAAACAGTATGGAGGTTCCTCTAAAAACGAAAAATAGAGTTGTCATATGATCCAGCAATCCTACTCCTTGGCAGATACCCAGACAAAACTATAATTCTAGAAGATACATGCACCCCAATGTTCACAGCAGCATTATTTACAACAGCCAAGACATGGAAACAATCTAATGAATGTATAAAGAAGATGTGGTGTATATACACACACACACACACACACACACACACACAATAGAATACTACTCAGCCACTAAAAAGAATGAAATAGGGACTTCCCTGGCAGTCCAGTGGTTAAGACTCCAGGCTCCCACTGCAGGGGGCATGGGTTGGATCCCTGGTTGGGGAACTAAGATCCTGCATGCCGCGCTGTGCAGGGTGGCCAGTAAACAAACAAACAAATAAATAAATATAAAGAATGAAATACTGTAATGACATTTGCAACAACATGGATGGACCTAGAGATTACCATAGTAAGTGAAGTAAATCAGAAAGAGAAAGACAAATACCATATGATATCACTTATATGTGGAATCTAAAATACGACACAGGGACTTCCCTGGTGGCGCAGTGGTTAAGAATCCACCTGCCAATGCAGGGGACACGGATTCGATCCCTGGTCCAAGAAGATCCCACATGCTGCAGAGCAACTAAGCCTGTGAGCCACAACTACTAAGCCTGCGCTCTAGAGCCCGCGAGCCACCACTACTGAGCTCACGTGCCACAACTAACGAAGCCCGCGCACCCAGAGCCTGTGCTCTGCAACAAGAGAAGCCACCAGCCCCTGCTCACCGCAACTAGAGAAAGCCCATGTGCAGCAATGAAGACCCAACGCAGCCAAAAATAAAAAGATAAGTTAATTTTAAAAATAGTAAAATAAAAATACGACACAAATGAACATACTTATAAAACAAAAACAGACTCACAGACATAGGAAACATTTTGTTGCCAAGGGGGAGGTGGGTGGGGAAGGGAAGGACAGGGAGTTTGGGATTAGCAGATGCAAACTATTATATATAGGATGGAAAAACAACAAGGTCCTACTGTATAACACAGGGAACTATATTCAATATCCTGTGATAAACCATAATGGAAAAGAATATGAAAAATATATATATATATATGTATAACTGAATCACCTTGCTGTAAAGCAGAAATTAAACACAATATTGTAAATAAACCATACTTCAACAAAATTTTTTCAAAATTTTGCCTTTTGCAGCAACATGGATGGACTTGGAGGGCATTATGCTAAGTGAAATAAGTCACAGAAAGACAAATACTGTATGATATCACTTACACGTGGAATCTGAAAAATACAACAAACTAGTGAATAAAACAAAAGAGAAGCAGACTCACAGATACAGAGAACAAACTAGTACCAGTGGGGAGAGGAAAGTGGGGAGGGTAATATAGGGGTAGGGAATTTAAAAAAGAGTTATTATGGTATTGTATGAAATCACATGTGTGAAAGTTTTGAAAACTGTAAAGCACTATAGAATTTAAAGAATCTTTTATTCAATAGAAAAAAAGAAAGGAGAAAATCAGACACAAACTTTATGACACATAGATCACTGGTATAAAATATAGTTGTATAAAAAAGAAAGTTTAATAGATATCAAAAAAAAAAAAAGACAAATGCGGAAGCCAGGTAGAAGTTCATTTTTCAGACAGTGTTACCAGGAATTTTTAATGGTTAGTATTTGCTATAAGTTTTGAAATTGGAGGACATCAAGGCAGAGTGAAACTGTTTGGAACAAAGGTGTGAGATTAGGATTAATGAAATGAAACAAAATTCTGGCAAGAGGGCTAGAAAAGTCCTAAAAGAAAAGATACATTAAAACTTCGGGGAGGGAAGTGCTTCTTCCAGAGAAGAGTTGTAGCACTTATCATAGTCCAAGAAGCAAAGAGCAAACACAAGCTAAATTCCAGTACACAACTGACCTTTTCACACTGAGAAGTTTCCACTAGAGCTTTACTCTCCGAACTTTACTGTGCATCCCTTATCAGTAAACTTGATGCCAATGACAAGCCCTTTCTACCCTAATTGGTACTTAAAGAGATATCAGACTTTTCTTCACTGTTATCCTCTTCCCAGGCTCCACCAGCTTCTGGGCAATGGAAGGAAGCCAGAAATGACAGGGATGTAGGATGACAGGGCAACAGGCTCAACATATTTCAGGTGAGCAACCCTTGGAGACAGCCTTGTTCCAGACACTGCTAGGAAAGAGAGAAAAATACTCCTGCCCACCTCCTGGGAGAACCAACCTGGCCCTCTGGAACGCCTTCTCTGAGGAAGTAGGAAACATCCACTCACTTAGCAAGTTCTGCATGCTTACTCTATAGAAACATGAGTGTATGGAACACTGGTGTTATTGGGGCACAGGGTAATCTGCTAGATACTCTTAGAAAAGATTAGGCTTAGTCATGGAAGCCCTCCAAGTGCAGATGGAGACATCCTGGAGGCCTAAAATGGGAAGAGAATTTACAATTTCCCTGGAGTATCAGGGCTCAGCTTCTTCTTGGCTTTCTCCCGATTGTTCAACTAGCAATAAGGAATGGAAGTACAATATCACCTGTCCTCTAGTGGTGGAAAAACAGGATCATCAGGGGACATTACGGTGGCTTAGGGGGCACATAGATTTTATACATCTAAACTAGAGATCTCATCACCGTTTTTAAATTCCCTACAGCTTATAATACTGGACTGAAATAACGACCCCCCCCAGAAATGTGTATCTCTCAACATTTGATCATATTGTTCCTTCTCCCTGCCAAACCTCCCTAAATCCTGCTTCAAGGCTCAACTCAAATGCTCTTCCCTCTGAGGCTGCTTCTGACCGCTTTCAAGATCAATCCCTTTCTTCGCTCTCTGAACTTCTCTTACGTTGTTATCAGATACTGCCTTTTGTAAGTCATCAGTGTCTGCCTGCCCCTTGCCCTTCATGTTTCCAACGTCCAGTCATTTCCATCTCCCTCCTTGAATCCAGAGTTTCTTGTGTAGGTGCTTTTGTTAATCTTTGGCTAGTGCTTAACAGGACATGTCAAAACTCACAACTTACCTCACTCAATCCTCCCAACTCTGAGGGATAAGCAGGCATGGATTGGTTTTTTCCATTTCACACATGAAGAAACTTAAGACTCAGTGGATATATAACTTGCCCAAAATTGCAAATCCCAGATTGTAAGTGGCAAAGTTGAGGTCTGCCATACTCACAGGCTGGAAAGAAACTCCAATCTATGTTTGAGATGCTTGTGGAAGAATTTGGATTTCAAATCTAAGGCCCAACAATACCCAGAAACTGAAAGATTACAGCCAATAGTATCAAGTTTATTATTTCCAAGACCAAAACTGTGGTTTAGGAGACTCAAGGTCACAGACACTGGCTCAGAAAAAGAGACAAGGTCTCTGGAATGGGAGGCAGAAGGTCTCAGTTCAAATCCCTCCATGGGCCTGTTTCCCCACCCATAACAGGTAGGAAGGTGGTGGCTGGACCAGCGGCTCTAAGGATCCTTTGTGCAATCCACGAGTCCTTGCTAATAACATCCCTGGTGTCTGTGGGAGCTGTGGGTAGGATAGGCTGAAAACGCTTCTTCCACTTGGCAAATCTGCAGTTCGGTGGCCCAGAGGCTGAGCTGAGGGTCGGGTTGAGGGGTTTCGGGACGGGGATTAAGCTAGAACAAAGACCACGGAATACAGTGCCCCGCTTTTCCGAAGACCTCTGGGATAAATGCCGGGAAGGAAGCACGGAGAGTCGAGCAGTATTAGGCGGGGAGACAGTCCTGCGTTCCCACCAAACCCCGTCGGGGATGCGCTGGTATCCCCGGAAGTTTCCTGCTGCCCTCTGGGCCTGTCTCATCATGTGTGTCACGGGGGAGGGTCAATACCAGCGCCAACAGCGGGCAGGAACAGCCCGGGACCGCGGCTCCCACTCCTGGCAACCGGAGGAAGCTCCACGACTAGCCCGCTAGCCTCCCCACCCGCAGTAGCTGCCAACGATTCCTGAACAAAAGATGCGCCGGAAGCGAATTCCTCTCCGATCTTCGGGCCCTTGGAGCCACTTCCGGTTCCGTCTAGGAAGCTCGGAGGCCTTCTTATCTCGTTCGTCTCTGCGCCAGGGTTTGGCTCCTCGCGGGATACCTGAGGCCAGAAGACCTAGAGAATCCTTGCCTTTCCCGAGTCTACCACGAGGCCATGTTCTGTGACCATCGTTGACACACCACCAGCAGGAAGAAATCTGAGAGTAATTAAAGAATGAGGAATGAATGAGGGTTAGAGATAGGATCCTAAAACAGAAAAAAAAGAGGAGGAAGGGGGGTGGTCTATAGACCTGAATTCAAAGCCTTCCGTGCCCTTTTCAGCCAGTAAAGTGTTACCCAGGAAGCAGGACATTTGCCGAGACTCAGAATCCTCGCCTGTAAACTAATGATTCTGTCTTACAGAGGCACTGGGGTGGCAAAGCAGATAAGCAGATACAATGGATGTCTCAATCTCTTTCCCTCCAAGCCCCTCAGTATAGCTGGCAATCAAAGCCCAGACTTAACAGATTCCTTCCCTGCTTAAAAAGCCTTCCACAACAACCTGGATCAAGGACACATTTCTTAGAGTTAGGCCAGGCTCTGTACTGGACACCAGGGAAATAAAGGTGGACTGACCTTGTCTTCCGGCCAAGACAGATATTAAAACCAGCCAGGCTTAGAGTTTGTGCCTCGGGACCCAACTGTGAACCAGAGAGACATGGTGTCAACCCACATAGGGCTTACTGTGCATGGGGGAAGTTGACAAGTAAACAGTGTTAACCTGGTGCAACAAATAAGGGCCGTGACAAGCACACGGCAGGCCACCACAGGAGCACAAAGGAAGGGGCACCTAATCCAGGTGGGGAGATGGGGTCCCGGGATGTCTTCCTGGAGAATGGAGTTTCTCAGCTAATTCTTGAAGGACAAGGAGAAGTTTTCAAGGTGATAGGACAGTCTCTTTGCTCTCTTGGCTAGAGCTTGGGCCTCATACATTCCCATTCAAGCATAGTAGCTGGGGTCTCCTGCCCATATTACAACTATCCCCCCACAAGGAGCAGTTCTAGGACCCCCATCTTATTTTCAGGGTGTGTAAGAGTATCCTGGCTGTTGAAAAGGGGACTGTCCACACAGATGATGTCAGAAGGTATGAGCAGTTTGGGGACAAAGAATCTCCAGACCTGACCATGCTCCACTCTTTGTGGTCTCCTTAAATCCCAAAGGTCCCTAGGAACATCCTTCTCACAGCTGCCCTCACACCAGGCAGGACTTAACACAGGGAAGTGAACAGTGGCGATGATGCAGAGCAGCATAGTAAGTGATATAGGTATTTTCTATTGTTTTTTGTTGTCATTATTATTGTTATTACATACAAATGGGGCAAAGACTCAGCAATAATCTGGATACAGGGTATAAAGAAGTGTGAGTAAACATGATACTAGAAAACACCTATAATACCTACAATGTGCCAGGCACATTCTAAGTGCTTTATATATATATATAATCTCATCCAATCCTCATATCAACTTCATGACTTAGGTGTCATTATTATTATTCTCCTTATTTTACAGATGAGGAAGCTGTAGCACAGAGAGGCTACGTAGCTCTCCTATGGTCACCCAGCCCATGGTATGACATCCAGGGTTCTAGTTTGGGCTCTTGGATGAATGATAGTGCCCTTTATAGTGATGTGAATGTGAGTGGAGCTTCAGGGTTGGGGGTAGATGGTGAGTTCTGTTTCAGGCACATAGAACTGGGTTACTTGTTCTATTAGCTCTCATACCAAAGCTAATGTGATAGTTTCCCAGAGAGGTCAGGGGTGGTGTTCCCTCAGGTATTCTGGGACTGTCTTTGGCCCAAATATAGGTTTCCCAAGGTGCTATATGAGGGGCGTCATGGAGCATGTCTCCTCCACTAGAACCCAATCCAGTCATGGTAGGTTAGGCCCACAGTGCTGGCCACAGAGGAACCTATGAAGTCTGGACACACTTCCCAGATGAAGCTGGCTCTCACAGACAATGAAAGCCAACCACCTGGGCATGAAACAGCTCTGAGGAATGAAAAAACTTAATCTTGTTTTCCAGATCCCTAAGTCTCCTACATACCAGGCAGCCAGAACTGCAGGACAACGCATCATCAGGGAAACCTGAAAAAGAGCTGACAGCATTTGGCCTGGCCTTAAGAGATTTCCTGCTCGATATCCCTGAGTCTCTGAGGCCTTAATGGGCCAGTGGGCCACACGCAGTGGCAATGTCAGGCAGAAGCTAGGACCAGATAGCCAAGACCTCCCTGTGAGGTTTCCAAATGTAGAGGGTGACCTTGATATCAGAAGGCCACTCATCAGGCTCAGTGGGCCAAGACTGCTCTAAGAGACCTCTTTAAAGACTGTAAAAACCCTGCAGTAGGTCTTCTTATGCCTTCGTTTCTGTCCTGGCTTATGCAGAGATGTGACGGACACATGTCAGGTCCAGAGGTAGACCCAGAACACCCTTGGGATATTGCTGATGGCCTGGACAGCACAGGTTACTGTTACTTCAGACCCTGTAAAGGAACTACTTGCTAGGCTACAACAAGATATTGGGTTGGCCAAAAAGTTCATCAGGGTTTTTCCGTAAGATGTTACGGAAAAACCCGAGCGAAACTTTTGGCCAACCCAATGCATAAGATACATAGTTAACTCCATTGGAAATGTGGCTGATGTTATCCTTTGCCCTTTGTTTCTCTTTGGAACTCAAGTTTTTCTTGAATATATTTTTTTCATATGTCCTTTTACTGCCTCAAGTTGCAGAGGCTTTTCGTTAGCCCCATACATCATTCGTTTTTGGAGGTTATGCCTTCAGAGCCTCCTCAATCATGTTAGCAGCAGGGACCTGTTCACATGCTTCTGTATGCAAACCATTCTTCCAGGTGAAGTCCACCTGGGTAACACCTGCCTCCCAGATATTAGACTAGACAATTGCATCTAGATTATGTTGTCCCCATAACTTCCCACTTTTTATCAGCTCCTTGGCCCTCCCTAGGGGGCCTCTCCTTGGACACCAGAGTGCTTGTTCTGTTTTAGGAAAGATTAACCACACCTGCTGGCCAAAATATCACAATCTCTGGGCTCATTTCTTCTTTAGTAAGACAGAGATGCCTGTTGCTTATTTCATTAAGACTCACATTGGGTGAAAATGCCCTGGGCGTCACAAACAGTATAATAATATCTGACTGCATGCTCAGGATATGTCAGGTCTTTTGCTGTGTAGTGTCCTTATGTTACCCCTTTCAGCTCTCACAGCCCTGTCAGGTGCACGCTGTGCTCTGCATTTTTCAGATGAAAAAACAGGCTCAGAGGTTAGGTTTTCTTTCCCAAGGCTACCAGGAGGGTAAGGGGCAAAGCTGGGGTGCGGCAGGGTCGCCCAGACCTAGAATGGTCTGAGAGCAGCACGTGTGCAGCCTGAGGTCTCAGTTGAGACCCCCCTCCCCGCTGCTGCCGCTGTGCCCCAGCCAGGTCCGGAGGGGGTGGCCTCCGCGCCCAAGGTGTTACCAGCTGTGTGGCTGCGGGGGCGCGGGGGCGCGGGCGCCCACTTCCTCAACCGAGACTTCCGGGATCCTGGAGAGGCCGGAAGTGGGGCTTCTCTCGTTTCCGGCCCGGCCATTGTTTTCGCTTATACCGGCTGCGGCGGCGTCTGGTGTTCGGGGGTCGCGGGCGCGGTGCCCCGGTGAGCGGGCCCGGGGCGGGGAGCGAAGTGTTGCCGGGGCCCGGGGCCGCTAGGCTGGAGCTGCGGCCGCCCACAGCCCAGGTCGGCTACGCCGGCCCGACCCACTCTTCGCCCCCGCGGCTGGCGGCGCGGTCCCCGTGACGCTCAGAAGCCGCTAGATGTAGAGCCGCCTCTTTGTCCCAGTGCCCTGACCAGCCGTGCCTGGCACAGAGCCCAGCACCTGCGGGTACAGCGATGAGCAGGGCAGACGTGGCCAGGTGAGCGGCGCCGCAGAAGCCTGGTCGAACGCGAAATGTAGATAGACGTTTTCCCAGCCTTGCGCTGGAAGACAGTACGAAGCGTCAGAAGTGGGTCAGACCCAGTCAGAATTTCAGACGTGAAGTATAGCTTGGAGAGCCAAAAATCCAGATGAGATGAGGGGCTGAGCATTCGGAGCAGTAAGGGAAGTAGGAAAATGGCCTGAACTTTCTATGTATCTCAGAGCAGAGTCACAGATTTTTAAGTCTATCTTGGTCTTTTTAGAGAAATTCAGCCCTGGAGAGAGTAGCTTACCCAAGGTACCAAGATGCATGGTGAATTGGAAGCATAGCACAGATGCCCTAGTTACCACTAAGGTGCTCATTTTCAGGGTTTTACAGTATGTAAACTGGATAAAAGTCGCCCCCACCCCCAACTTCAGTATCATTCATTCACTTCCCAGATATGTATGTGCCTCTGTATGCCAAGTACACACACACGTACAAAGATGACTGGGAACCAGCTCTGCCCTTTGAGTCCTCCCGTAAAGTGGAGGAGGCAGTCGTGGAAGTCCCAAACACAGTGTGAGAAGTGCTCTAGCAGAGGTTTGAATGAAAAAGGTACTGTGGGTTCACTGAGGCAGTAACCACACTTAAGCCTGGAGAGATCAGCAAGGCTTTCTAGGGGAAGTGGGTTGAGTAGAAAAGGGTCTGGCATTTCTTACTCCATTGGGTTCCTTTTCTTTTGTGGCCATCCAGCAGTTTGGAGGGTGTGAGTGATGAATTGTGCATAAATTAGTTAAAATACAGTGTTACACTGAGAAGTACCGAGAGGGAGGTGACCAGCTCCCCTTCCTGCATGAGGCAATCAGGAATGCCTTCAAGAGAAAAATAGCATTTGTTCTGGGTCTTGACAGGTGAGTAGGTGTTTGTCAGAAGTTTCAGAAGCAGAAAAATCCAGAGAAGGAGTATGTGTGGCTTCTAGCTGTGTCTTCAGAGCTTTAGTCGCTAACTTTCTTTATTGTGCATCTCTATTACAAAAGAGTAGAGTAGAAGAGTTTTGAGCATGCATTTCCAACATAGGTTTATTTGTGAGTTAAAGGTATGTACTGCTGTACAAATTTCAGTGCACATTATAAAACATCCACTAAATAGTTAAATAACAACTTAGTATTTCTTTATCCACCTTTTGGATTATCTTGCATATCCCACATTTGGAGATCATTGCAGTCTTTCTAGCCTGGTGGGTACCTGGGGAAAGTGGTAGGGGGTGTGGCTAGGACAGAGGCCTCAGGCCAGGTTGTGGATGCTAGGCATAGACATTTAGGTTTTATCCTGTAGGTGATGGGAGCCATTGAAACTTTAAGGAAGTCACTTGGAGAGATGCTTAGAGAGACTGCCCTGGTTGTGCTCTTTTTTTTTTCTAGAGCTTTGCTTTTTAACTGTGGAGGGTCTGTCATCCACCTGGGGCTGAGCACTCTGTGGACTCTGATTTCTCTCTTGATGTTTTTGTAGGTGACGTTCCCATCACCCCACATCCTCAACTCTGACAACAGCTTCTGAGACCTGAATTACAGACCATCATTTTAATCGGACAAACCACAACTGAAACAAGCTTCTCTTTGGTGTCACGATGGCCGCCCAAGGCAGAGGAACTTCAGGCCTCATCCCCAGGGGTGCTGTTCTCCAGAGGCAGGAGGGACGCTTGACTGTGAAACAGGAGCCAGAGAGCCAGAGCTGGGGGCAGGGCTGCAGTCTCCAAAAGAATCACCCTCCTGTCTGTGAAATTTTCCGGCTGCACTTCAGGCAGTTATGTTATCACGAGATGTCTGGGCCGCAGGAGGCGCTGAGCCGGCTCCGGGAGCTCTGCCGCTGGTGGCTGATGCCGGAGGTGCACACCAAGGAGCAGATCCTGGAGCTGCTGGTCCTGGAGCAGTTCCTGAGCATCCTGCCAGGGGAACTGCGGACCTGGGTGCAGCTGCATCACCCTGAGAGTGGCGAGGAGGCTGTGGCTGTGGTGGAGGATTTCCAGAGACACGTTAGTGGACCAGGAGAGGTGAGCGGCCGAGTCTAGAATGGCATCTGGAACCATTCTATACTGCTTGGGGTAGCCTGAGAATAGACATTCTCCATTCCCTAGGCTCTAAGCTGGTTTGCCTTTGGGACCCCTGAGCCAGTGCCATGTATAAAGGAGAAAGAGTTTTGTGCTCCTAGCCTTAAGCAAAAATGCAGATCCCAGCCACGCTCTGTAAGTTACTTTGTGAAGTACTGTGTCGTGAACCTAGCTGCAGCCTGGAGCTGCACACAGTGCTCCTGACACGCAGAGGATCTGCACACTGGTTAGAACAGGGAAGCATGTCAGGGAGAAGTAGGCCTTAGGGTATGCTGATAACATGGGCCCTCATTTGAGAAGTTCTCATTACTTCCTCGGACTTCTCCAAGTTACTGTGCTGTTTTCCTGCCTTTTAGGTTCCTTATGAGATGTAACAGTTCTGGGCCTCATCATCATTTTGTTCTTTTCTAGCTTTCCAAACCCAACGGGGATCTTTTCGCTTCTTTAATTCTATTTTTGATTTTCCCTACTTTCTGGGGTTCTCTCAAATTTTAAGCCAGGGTAACTCAAATAAAAGGAAAAGTTAGAGAGTCAGCAGTGTCATAACAGTGGGAAATCTGGCTTCTAGGATCACAGAGCTAACTAGTTCAGTGACTATGTGTATTAGTCAGGGTTCAGCCACAGAAGCAAAACCAGGAGGAAATTATATATACACATACATATATATATTGCTAGAAAGTGACATGTCATTGTGGGAGTTGACAAGTCAAGTCAGAAATCTGTAAGGTAGGCCGTCAGAAAGTTCAGGCTAGAACTCTCAGGCATAGGCTGAAGCTGCTGTCCACAAAGAGAATTCCTTCTTCATGGAACCTTCAGCTCTGATTTTAAGGCCTTGCAACTGATTGAATCAGGCCTATGCAGATTATCTAAGATAACCTCCCTTACTTAAACCGATTATGAATTTTAATCACTTGTACACCATACCATCACAGCAACACCTAAATTAGAGCTCAGTTGACATCAAAGGACCATCACACTGTGGATGAGTCAGTTCTTCCTGATGAGTCTCCAATTGCTCCCTTGTAACTGAGCAGGATGGATTAGGGTCCCCTCTACTCTTCCTCCTTTGTGCTTTACCAGGAAAAACCAGTACCAGTGAAATTTCCTTAGTACCCAGTACATCAGTTTTATTCAGCGCTTTTTCAAAAATGATTACATATCTAGGCCTAGGGAATGAATTCCAATTGATTGGAGTCCTAGGGCTAGAGTTTTTCCAGGAGTAATAGCCAGTACCCTCTGACAGTATCAGATTCATTGTCAGTCGTTATTTCCTTGTTTAAACAAGTAAACACAGGGGTAAATCAACTATCAGTAGGGTCTAGAGAGCAGCTAGGTCCAACCATAGTCAAGGACAAGTGGTTGAGGAAATGTTTAGAGTGCTATTTAGTGAGGTGGGTAGAAGGAAAATTTCCCTATCTCCCGCCTTCTTTTTGCTTAAGCAGAAGAGAATGTAGCCTCCATTAAAACTGTCTTTTATCCAGCGAGCCTCAGAAGAAAGGTGACTGAGTCACAAACCCAAGAGAGTGACTAACAGTTGGCAGTCAGGGCAGCTGAACACTCATGGCTCTAGCCTAGAAGTGGGATCTTTGGACTCCATTTCTTACTCTGCCACTGTCATCAGCTTAAGTTTTCCTACATAAGGACATGAGAACAGGACTATCTCACCTAGCCTGGATTCAGAAAATGTTTTTATGACTAAATGAAAAAACAGGCTTTATCATGGGAGTTTGCCAGGAGGAGATTAAGGAATGTCATTCTGATCAGCAGGAGTGAGCATGCACATGTGTGCACATTGGGGCTGGAGAGAGCGGTAGAGGCATCCCTACTGGGCTGCAGAATTTACAGAATGCTTTTATATCTTTTTTAATTTGAGCTCCTAGCAGGCTTACAAGGTATGCAAATAGTAATCATTATCTCCATTTGACAAGCGATGCAAGCGCAGAGAAGTTAACTGGCTCATCTAAGATGACAGAGCTAGTAAGCAGTCCCTTTGTCCATGTGTGTGGGAACCAGGATTTTCCAGCTCCCTAGATTCTAAGCCACTACCTTTTCCCTAATGTCTTGCTGTGGAATGCCATCTTGGAATGAAAATTGGAATGGGGTTTTCATGGCCTGCGAGGAGAGGACACTTATGAGTCCTAGGTAACGAATAGGAACTTTATCAGGATTTCATTGTCAGTGAATTACAAGGTTGTGTTATCACAGTGCAGTTAAGTTCTATCTTCTGCCAGTACCCACAGCTGCTGTATTTAAGAGCTCTAAGTCCCATTTATAAGAACCATCCAGGGGAGAGCTGGGGAACCCCAGACTGCAGGGAGCCTCTTGGACCTACCATTCCATTGGAGAGCTATACACTAAAGGAGAGAGCCCCCTAACTTCTCAGCAGATGTAACCCAGTAGGGCAAATCCATGTGTTTTGTTGAAGGAGAAGTTATTTTCACCTTACGCTGTGCTATGTACATGCCAGAGTGAGTGAGCTTATAAATGTGATTTATTTAAGATAATCAACAAGGACCTACTGTATAGGACAGGGAACTCTGCTCAGTATTCTTTAATAACCTACAAGGGAAAAGAATCTGGAAAAGAATGAATATATGTGTATGTATAACTGAATCACTTTGCTGTACACCTGAAACTAACACAACATTGTAAATCAACTATATTTCCATTTTTAAAAAGTGATTTATTTAGATAATGTTTTAGGTTTTCTGCTCTAAGTGCTGGTACAAGTAGTAACCATGAGATTGTGAGGAACTGATTTGATGACAACAAGCAAGGGTTAGAAAATAAAAGGTCTATGCTCTGAGATATTCTCAAGGTCTCTAAAGATTGGTGTTATGTGATCCTATTTGACTTTTTTTAAATTTTTTTTTTTTCTATTTGACTTTTTGTATAGATTTTTGGGGAGAGGTAGTACATACGGAAAACCAAGTTTGCAGATAACTCTTAGCAAAATATCGAGAGGAAGTCAGTCAGCAAATATTAATTGAACACCACCATTGGGCTAAGCGTTGTTCTAGGAGCTAGTGACCAAGACACAGTGCTCACCCTCAAAACGCTTATACTTCATTGGCAGAGAAATAGACAGTAAAGGTATAAATAAGATAATTTAAAGACTAATGTATGCTATAGAAAATATAACCAGGTAATTTGAGAGAGTGTGACTATCCTTGCTTTGTCAGTGTGGTCAGGGATGGCTTCTCTGAAGAGGAGACACTTTTGCTGAGAGAAGTTGGAAAAGCTGAGGTTTGTCAGCTGCTGTTCTGGGGTATTGCTCCAGCTGTCAGCCTCTGTAGCATTATTTGTGCACATACAGGTACATACACCTGTCACTTTTTACTCCTTGGTACTTCTGATTGATCTATTCTGTAGGCTGAGGCCCTAGGGAGTGTACTGAATTACTTTCCTGACTCCTTTTTCCAGGGGGTTCTTCATAAGCAAATGTGTGTCTGAAGCACTGACACAGAGTGGAAATGGTTATATAATCTGGTCTTGAAGCTCCTACCAAAAGGGTCAACAGAGGGATGGCAAATAGGATTGTAAGCTGTAGATCCTGCTTTGACATTTTTGCCCCAGTTGGCTGTACTGGTGGGGCTAGAAGGACCCTCTGGCTCTTCTTTCCCTGGCTTCCTCTCCTGGGGGTGCTTCTTAGAGGTTTTGGGTTCTGTACCCAAGGATGCTCTTTTGGACCCAATTTTATTTCCTTGTCTCTAGGTTTCAGCTCCGGCACAGGAACAGGAAATGCATTCAGAGGAGATGACAGCCTTGGGTGCAACAGAGGAATCTCCTCCTACCTCACTCCTCAGTGAGGGTTCGGCACCCGGAGCCCACCTGGAGCCTCCTGGTGGCCCTGGGGCACACCACCGCCTCCCCAGTGGGCACTCTGGTACTCACCTCCCCCGCTTTGGCCTTAAGTCATTCCTCCTTTCTCTCTTTCGGAGTCTCCTTTCCTTCATCTCCCCATCTCCCACCCCATTGGAGTCCCTTATTGCCCTGCCCTGTGTCTTCCTTCCCTAGTGACTTTGTTTGTTCCTTTTGCTTATTCTCCAATCATTCGTGTATTTAGCACATTTTTGTCAAGCACGTTTCATGGCAAAGGCACTGTTGAGGACCAGAGAGATGTAGTACGCCGGCACTGCTTCCAAAGACCTTGTTATCTAGTTGGCAGAGAGTCAGTCCTAAGTGCAAGAAGAGGCAACCTCATAAGATACATGTGAGTGATATCTGTCCGCAGGCATTTGATGCCGTCACGAATGAGCCATGTGGACATCGTAAGCGGTGAGCGAGATCATGGAGGGCTGGAGCAAAGACACTCGCTAAGTGGGAGTTTGGACCCCATTGAGGTCGGGTCAGGAAGGACTTATTTGGGAGCCTGGGGTCTGCTTGTGCAGGGCCTTTGGATGGAGGCCAGGAAGATTTTGGGGGCAGGGGATTGAAGCGTTAGAAACAGTATTTCAGAAGGATTACTGTGGCACATGAGCACTGTGGGTTGAGTGTGGAGACCAGTGACTGGGAGCCTCACTAGGAGGCTAGTGTAGGAGAACAGATGTGAGGCAGGAATTGCCTGAGTGGGTTTGAGTGGAATGGAAAGTGATAGATGTGACACATATTTGAACGAAGAATCCATGGGACAATGGAGAGGAGGGAGAATTAGCGGGTTTTGGCCGATGTTTGGAATCACTGAGAAAACTTGGGAAGTCAGGAAAGTAAGATGGAAACATGCACTTTAGACACTGAATTTCAGGTGTTGTGGGACACCCAAGTGAAATGTCCAATAGACAACTGGAGGCTTGTGATAGGGGTCTCAGAGAGAACTGACAGCTTAAGAGCAGAGAATGGGAGTCGTGAGATCTCTGAGAGAGGGAAAGGGGAAGCTCTGAGGCCTGAACGCCTGCAGTGTCCGTGATGAGAGGGCAGGTGAAGGAAGAGAAACCAGGGAATGAGGGGCAGAGAGGTGAGGGGGAGACCAGGCAGGCTGCTGCTGGGGAAGCCATGGGAGAGAGAAGGTGGTCAGAAATGTAGCTTCCTTCTGAGAGTGGCAGAGAGAGGGCTGGAAGGAGCCGCCAGTTCGGTTTGAACAGGGACCTTCTGTGCCTCCAGGAAAAGTTCACAGCTCACAAAGGATAACGCCTTTATGGAACAGGGATGAGGGTCCGTGTGTGTGGAGCCACCTGGGTTCTCTTGAATCCACTTGCTGGGATAGAGACCTCATTGGAGCCAAGAGCAGGGCTGGTCCCACTCAGAGCTTTCTTTCCTCCCTCAGCTCAGCATGCTTCCCCAGTGCCTGCCCTTCCCCAAGTGGGGAACGTAGGAGACCAAGCAGCGGCAACTGTGCTCCGGATGGTCAGGCCCCAGGTGAGCTTCCTGAGTTCCAAGTCTGTGGCCCAGGAATAGCTAGAGCTCATCTCCGGGCCTCTGGCCCATTCTGAGTCTGCTCCTGTGGCTTCCCCTGGAGCTGGTCCTGTCCTAGATTTGTCCTTTTTTTTTTTTTTTTTTGGCCGCACCCCACGGCTTGTGGGATCTTATAATAGTTCCCCGATCAGGGATCGAACCCGGGCCCATGGCAGTAAAAGCACTGAGTCTTAACCACTGGACCGCCAGGGAATTCCCTGGACTTGTCCTTTTAATCTGTCTTTCCCAGATTCCCTCCCTACCCGCCCCCCCCCCCCGCCCATTTTACCACCAGGTTCCCCGACCCTGTGCTCTTGGTGCCCCTAATGA